>NC_092370.1:138274921-138592875 GCF_030028105.1 Mobula birostris
CACATCCGTCTTTCTGATGTAGCCAGCCATTTCTGCTTTGTATCTTTTTAGTATAATCTTCTTGTTATTACTGTTTATGAACCTGTGAATTTTGTCAATTTTTTGCCTTTTTTAACTGGACTGTCTCGCTGCATTTCAACAGGTAAGTAGTCATCTCAGGTTTGTTTTAAATCTTCCTCATCACTACTGCTATGTTTTGTAAATCCATAAATTAATCAAAATAAAAACACCGGAGACCTGGATAAACATTACTCTTTGTTCTTTACGTTAGCAAGCCATGCACATATGTTGTGATGGTGTAATATCAAATGCCATTCATGTACTTTTACACATAACCCATAATGAACATGTAAACATCAAAGAATGCTTAATTAAACAACATATTCACATTACTCAAATATTACTGAAATATTAAATAAACAAAACATCATTGATGCAGCAATTTCAACTGCTCTTTTAAATATGAGTTTTGCCTCAGTTAGGTGCCATTTTTGAATGAAGAGACCACAAACTAAATGCTCTCTCATTGCGTCATTAAGCCCTTTACTGAAGTTCCAATGCTTAGATAATTTCTTCTGTTCAGCCACATATTCTGAAATAGACTTCCAATCCTTCTGATTCCATTTATGAAACTAAGGAATTCTGCAGTCAAAAATGGTTTTGGTTTTAAATGTTCCTACATAACTTTCACAAAAAGCAGCAAAGCTCATTTCGGCTGGTTTCATTGGAAAACTTATAAGAAAACTGTATGCTCATCCAACAATTGTACTCAGCAAAACTGGCACTTTATCCTCATTGGCTATCTTATTTGCTTCCAAATACTGCTTAATTTGCTCGTTATACAAAATCTAGTTATTTGTTGTACAATTGAATATGTCTTCTGTATCTTTCTGATGTAGCCAGCCATTTCTGCTTTTTAAGAATTTATTATTCACACAGCACTCACTATTTATGAACCCATGAATTTCATCTGTTTTCTGACTTTTCTTTAAAATGACCGTCCTTCTCCTCCTCACCATACCCCGAAGATAGAACATGTTGCATTTTTTTAAACTCAGATGTCTCACTACACTTCAACAGGTAGGTAGTCATTTCAGGTTCGTATTAAAACATTCTTGTCACCACCGTTATGTTTTGTAATTCCAAACATAACAGTATTCGAAAGGAAAAATCACAGAGCCAGGGCATGCGTGTCTGCTTTGTTCTTTACTTGAAGTGAGGCGTGCGCTTATGATGCGGTAGCCTAATGATGCATACCGTTCCTGTGCTTCTACATATAACCTGTGATGAATTATGGAAACAAAAAAGAATGTGTAATAGAATAATATATTTTCAAAACTACTCAAATATTAAATAGACAATCGTCAATATATACTACCATAAGATTGATTTTCTTGCGGGCATTCGCAGTAGAACAAAGAAATACAATAGAATAAATGAAAAACTACATGCAAACGAAGGCAGACAAACAGCTAATGTGCAAAGGGGGGAAACGGGTAAAACAATAAATAAATAAATAAATAAACAAAGAAATAGATAAATAAATCAAACAAGCAAACAAACAAACAAACAAATAAATAAGCAAGCAGCACATAATATTGAGAATATGAGTTGAAACTGTGAGTCCAAAGGTCATGGAATTAGTTCATTATTAATCTAACTGAAGCTGTCCACTCTGGTCAGGAGCCATTTGGTTGAAGGGTTAATACCTGTTCTTGAATCTGGTGGTGTGGGACCTAAAACTCCTGTACCTCCAGTGAGAAGAGAGCATAGCTTAGATGGTGGGGGTACTTGATGATGATAGAAGCTGCTTTCTTGTGGCAGTACTCCTTGTAGATGTGCTCAATGACGGGGAGTGCATTTCCTGTGATGGAGTCGGCTGCATCCACTACTTTTTTAGGCTTTGTCATTCATGAGCATTGTTGTTTCCGTGCCAGGCCATGATGCAACCATTCAGGATACTATCCACTGTACATCTATAGAAGTTTGTCTAAGTTTTAGATGATATGCCAAATCTGCCAAACTTCTAAAAAAGAAGAGGCACTGCCATGTGTTTTTTGTATTTCTTATGAATATTTATTCATTATCTGATAAGTGTGTGTGTGTTTATGTGTGTGTGTGTGTGTGTGTGTGTGTGTTTGGTGGGTTGGGGGTGTGAGGTCGATTAGTGGATGAGCAATTGGAGGAAATTATGAGAAAAGTACAATGTATAGCATAAGCCATGACTGCAGAGCATCAGTTGCCAGCTGCACTGGGTGCTGATTTCCTTCCAATATGACATCTGCACATCTGCATCATGAGGCAGGTTGACCTCCATTTTGCGCAAGACTTAATCGTGTGTGACAGTACCGCTTCAGAATTTACAAAATGGAAATTCGTGATGAAATGTGTTCAACATGGATACAAAAAGCCAAGTTTAGCATAATGAAAGCCCAATCTGCAAACCTGAAATAATTAAATTACTGACTGACTGACCGATTCAAAGACTATTGATTGCAGTAGATATTTGGAGCCACAGAGTCATGGAACATATGCAGAACAAAGAACGTTACAACAACATAGAGGCCTTTTGGCTCTAACCTCATACATCAACCTCAATTTTTCTAGCATCCATGTACCTATCTAAGAGTTTCTTAAATGCTCCTAATGTATCTTTCTCTGCCACCACCCCTGGCAGGGTATTCCATGAGTTCACCACTCTCTTTGAAAAGAACTTACCTCCAACATCTCCCCCCATACTTTCCTCCAATCACAAAATGATTCCCCCTTATATTAGCCATTTCCACACTGGAAAAAAAAAAGAGTCTGGGTATCCACTCTATCTGTGCCTCTTACCATCCTATGTACCTCAATCAAATTACCTCTGGTCCTCTTTCACTCCAAAGAGAAAAGTCCCACCTCACACAAACTATCCTCATGAGACCTTCTAGTCCAGGCAGCATCCTAGTAAATCTCCTCTGCACCCTTTCTAAAGCGTCTGCATCCTTCCGATAATGAACACAATATTCCAACGGTTTACAACTGCAGCATTTACAACTGCATGAATCCTAGGGGGACCAATATCCTGGCAGGGAGATTAGCGGGGGCTACTGAGGTGACTTTAAACTAGAATGGTTGGGGGGTGGGAATCAAATTAAAGAGGCTAGGCGTGAGGAGGTTAGTTCACTACAGGGGGATGGGAACCAGTGCAGAGAGGCAGAGGGGTGTAAAGTGAGGGTAGAAACAAAAAGTACTATGGAGAAAAGTAAAAGTGGCAGGCCGACAAATCCAGGGCAAGCATTAAAAAGGGCCACTTTTCAGCATAATTGTATAAGGGCTAAGAGAGTTGTAAAAGAGCGCCTGAAGGCTTTGTGTGTCAATGCAAGGAGCATTCGTAATAAGGTGGATGAATTGAAAGTGCAGATTGTTATTAATGATTATGATATAGTTGGGATCACAGAGACATGGCTCCAGGGTGACCAGGGATGGGAGCTCAACGTTCAGGGATATTCAATATTCAGGAGGGATGGACATGAAGGAAGGGGAGGTGGGGTGGCGTTGCTGGTTAAAGAAGAGATTAATGCAATAGAAAGGAAGGACATAAGCCGGGAAGATGTGGAATCGATATGGGTAGAGCTGCGTAACACTAAGGGGCAGAAGACGCTGGTGGGAGTTGTGTACAGGCCACCTAACAGTAGTAGTGAGGTCGGAGATGGTATTAAACAGGAAATTAGAAATGTGTGCAATAAAGGAACAGCAGTTATAATGGGTGACTTCAATCTACATGTAGATTGGGTGAACCAAATTGGTAAAGGTGCTGAGGAAGAGGATTTCTTGGAATGTATGCGGGATGGTTTTTTGAACCAACATGTCGAGGAACCAACTAGAGAGCAGGCTATTCTGGACTGGGTTTTGAGCAATGAGGAAGGTTTAATTAGCAATCTTGTCGTGAGAGGCCCCTTGGGTAAGAGTGACCATAATATGGTGGAATTCTTCATTAAGATGGAGAGTGACATAGTAAATTCAGAAACAAAGGTTCTGAACTTAAAGAGGGGTAACTTTGAAGGTATGAGACGTGAATTAGCTAAGATAGACTGGCAAATGACACTTAAAGGATTGACGGTGGATATGCAATGGCAAGAATTTAAAGGTTGCATGGATGAACTGCAACAAATGTTCATCCCTGTTTGGCAAAAGAATAAATCAAGGAAGGTAGTGCACCCGTGGCTGACAAGAGAAATTAGGGATAGTATCAATTCCAAAGAAGCAGCATACAAATGAGCCAGAGAAAGTGGCTCACCTGAGGACTGCGAGAAATTCAGAGTTCAGCAGAGAAGGACAAAGGGCTTAATTAGGAAGGGGAAAAAAGATTATGAGAGAAAGCTGGCAGGCAACATAAAAACGGACTGTAAAAGCTTTTATAGATATGTAAAAAGGAAAAGACTGGTAAAGACAAATGTAGGTCCCCTGCAGGCAGAAACAGGTGAGTTGATTATGGGGAGCAAGGACATGGCAGACCAATTGAATAATTACTTTGGTTCTGTCTTCACTAAGGAGGACATAAATAATCTTCCAGAAATAGTAGGGGACAGAGGGTCCAGTGAGATGGAGGAACTGAGCGAAATACATGTTAGTAGGGAAGTGGTGTTAGGTAAATTGAAGGGATTGAAGGCAGATAAATCCCCAGGGCCAGATGGTCTGCATCCCAGGGTGCTTAAGGAAGTAGCCCAAGAAATAGTGGATGCATTAGTGATAATTTTTCAAAACTCGTTAGATTCTGGACTAGTTCCTGAGGATTGCAGGGTGGCTAATGTAACCCCACTTTTTAAAAAAGGAGAGAGAGAAAAACCGGGGAATTATAGACCGGTTAGCCTAACGTCGGTGGTGGGGAAACTGCTGGAGTCAGTTATCAAGGATGTGATAACAGCACATTTGGAAAGTGGTGAGATGATCGGACAAAGTCAGCATGGATTTATGAAAGGAAAATCATGTCTGACGAATCTCATAGAATTTTTTGAGGATGTAACTAGTAGAGTGGATAGGGGAGAACCAGTGGATGTGGTATATTTGGATTTTCAGTAGGCTTTTGACAAGGTCCCACACAGGAGATTAGTGTGCAAACTTAAAGCACACGGTATTGGGGGTAAGGTATTGGTGTGGGTGGCGAGTTGGTTAGCAGACAGGAAGCAAAGAGTGGGAATAAATGGGACCTTTCCAGAATGGCAGGCGGTGACTAGTGGGGTACCGCAAGGCTCAGTGCTGGGACCCCAGTTGTTTACAATATATATTAATGACTTGGATGAGGGAATTAAATGCAGCATCTCCAAGTTTGCGGATGACACGAAGCTGGGTGGCAGTGTTAGCTATGAGGAGGATGCTAAGAGGATGCAGGGTGACTTGGATAGCTTGGGTGAGTGGGCAAATTCATGGCAGATGCAATTTAATGTGGATAAATGTGAAGTTATCCACTTTGGTGGCAAAAATAGGAAAACAGATTATTATCTGAATGGTGGCCGATTAGGAAAAGGGGAGGTGCAACGTGACCTGGGTGTGATTATACACCAGTCATTGAAAGTGGGCATGCAGGTACAGCAGGCGGTGAAAAAGGCGAATGGTATGCTGGCATTTATAGCAAGAGGATTTGAGTACAGGAGCAGGGAGGTACTACTGCAGTTGTACAAGGCCTTGGTGAGACCGCACCTGGAGTATTGTGTGCAGTTTTGGTCCCCTAATCTGAGGAAAGACATCCTTGCCATAGAGGGAGTACAGAGAAGGTTCACCAGATTGATTCCTGAGATGGCAGGACTTTCATATGAAGAAAGAATGGATGAACTGGGCTTGTACTCGTTGGAATTTAGAAGATTGAGGGGGGATCTGATTGAAACGTATAAGATCCTAAAGGGATTGGACAGGCTAGATGCAGGAAGATTGTTCCCGATGTTGGGGAAGTCCAGAACGAGGGGTCACAGTTTGAGGATAGAGGGGAAGCCTTTTAGGACTGAGATTAGGAAAAACTTCTTCACACAGAGAGTGGTGAATCTGTGGAATTCTCTGCCACAGGAAACAGTTGAGGCCAGTTCATTGGCTATATTTAAGAGGGAGTTAGATATGGCCCTTGTGGCTACGGGGGTCAGGGGTTAAGGAGGGAAGGCTGGGGCGGGGTTCTGAGTTGGATGATCAGCCATGATCATAATAAATGGCGGTGCAGGCTCGAAGGGACGAATGGCCTACTACTGCACCTATTTTCTATGTTTCTATGTTTCTATTACCTGGTCTCTCTTGAACTTACCCCCTGACTAAAGAAGTCCAATACACCATATGCCATCTTAACAACCCTATCAATTTCAGCAGCAACTTTGAGTGATCTTTGGACGTGGACTCTGAAGATCCTTCTGTTCCTTCACACTGCCAAAACTCCTGTCATTAACGCTGTATTCTGCCTTCAAATTCTAGCTACCATGAACTTCATGAAGAGACACTACACCAAAATAGGCCCATTCAGCCCATTAGTACATCAACTCTGTGTTGATTATCAAGATGACATTTTCACATGAATCCTATCATAATCTATTATATTCTGTGTACATTCCTGCTATCTTCCCCACTACTGCCTAGATTCCACTACTCATGTACATTTGCAGGGGCCAAATTAATCCAGAATCCTACATGGGATACGGGAGAAAATAATGGTCTACCTGAGTAGTGTTAGGGGTTGGCGTGATGCTGTTGCAATACCAGCGATCATCAAGCAGGGTTCAATTCCCATTGCTGCATATCAGGAACCTGTACATTCTCACTGTCACTACGTGTTTCCTTTGTGCACTCTGCTTCCTCCCACATTCCAATGACGTTTGGTTAGGGTTGGTGAGGAGCGGGCATGCTACAATGGTGACACTTGCGGGCTGCCCGGCAGAATCCTTGCTGATTTTGTCATGGGGGTGGGTGTTGGGAGTGGACCCAAATGCAAGACACAGACACTGACATACTAGGAACAGGACTAGGGCTAGAGTTAAGCAAGCAAGGGAAGTGGGGAAGAAAAGGACGCTGGACATTGACACAGGCCCTGGACGAGACTAGGATGCAGGGTCTGGGCTAGGAACCCGGACAAGGAACTAGGAACAAGGAGCCTGTACTAGTGACATGGAACTCTGGAACCAAAGCCTGGACAAGGACCTAGAACCTGGGTCTTGACTCAGAACTAGAACCAGAGTCTAGGCTAGGACTCAGGATTAGCATCTTGGCAAGGACAGGACATGGCTACAGAACAGGACATGGAACTCTTGCACAGGACGAGGCACATCGAAAGGATGAGAACACAAAGCCGTGACTTGGACAGGACGAGTTTCTTGGACATGGCTTGGACAGGACGAGGAAACTCCAGCACCAGGCTAAGCAAGGTACTCCTGGGCTGGGCGAGACACATGGACAGGACGAGAACACGAAGTCTTGACTTGGTCGAGGGAGACAGGAACGCAGAGCCTGGGTTTTGAGAGAACTGGAACATGGAACACAGAGCCGGGACCCCTCCTTGGGAACAGGACGTAGGGCCGGGACTCATACACAGAACACAGAGAGACAGTTCCTAACACAAAATAGCGGCAAAGGGCTGGACCTACCTAGTGAAGGTGTGGACACAGAGACAGATCTCAACACAAGGTAGTGGCAAACAGTCAGACATACCAAGCGAAGGCGTGGACACAGAGACAGTTCCAAACAGTGATAGACAGTTCCTTATCTAGACATAGCAAGGCTCCGGTCTTGCTCCAGCGGTAGAACATGACAGTGATACAGGTGAGGATGCAGGAGAGGTTGCTGACAAGTCTTCAGGGTGAGGATGCAGGCAGAGGCTGCAGGCAAGGCTTCAAGCAGAGGCTTCAGGAGAAAGGTGAAAGGAAGGGAAGGGAACAGTCCAGCAACTGAAGCTGAACCCAGGAGCTGTTTATGTAGCCAGCCCAAAACCAGAATCATGTGCCTCAATTAAGGCACACAACAGGACAAGGGAAAACCGGAAAACCTGGAATACGGATCGATGGACTGGACCGTGAACCGGAATGCGGACCGGACCATGACAGATTTGATTTGATGCAAACAATGCATTTCACTGCATGTTTCAATATGCATGTGACAAATAAAACTAATCTATCTAATTTGTAAAATTAGCCTCCTGGTTTCACCTATACCTTGTGTTTCTCTAACCACCCTCGCTCCACCACCACCTTTTAAATCTACTTCTCACCTTTTTTTTTCTCCAGTCCTGCCAAAAGGTCTCGGCCAAAACGTTGACTGTACTCTTTTCCATAGATACTGCCTGGACTGCTGAGTTCCTCCAGCATTTTGTGTATCTTGCTTGGATTTCCAGATCTCCAGATTTTTTCTTGTTTATGATAATTGTCTTGGAAACTTTATAGTTGATTGAGTCACCCACAGAGAGAAAGGCCTGCAAGCCTTGCATGAAGTTACAAGTAAGGTGCATGATTTCAAGCATCACATGTAAGCTGTTAAGCAAATTCATAGTTCAAAGTAGTTCACAATCAACTTATTATCAAAGTATATGCATGTTACTATATAATACCTAGAGATTCATTTTCTTGCAGGCATTTATGGGAGAAGTACAACAGAATCTACAAAAAATATATATAAATAGAAAAATAGCTAACAACCAAGGTGCAAGAGAAGACAAACTGTGCAAATAAATAAATAAATAATCAATCAATCAATCAATCGATCGATCAATCACGAGTTGTAAAAGAATCCTTGAAAATTATTGCTTAAGTTATAGAATGAATTCAGAGTTGAGGCAAGTGAAGTTACCCATGCCAGTTCTGGAACCTGATTGTTTTAGGATAATAACTGTTCCTGAACGTGGTGGTGTGGGACCTCAGGCTCCTGTCCATCCTGCCCAGTGTCTCTGGTGAGAAGCGGGTATGGCTTCGTTGGTGGGGGTCTTTGATGATGAATGATGCTTTCTGGTGGTAGCGTCCCACATAAATGTGTTCAATTGTGGGGAGGGCTGTTTTTCTGTGATGGACTAGGTTCTATCCACCACTTTGTGTAACTTTTTCCATTCCTGGGCATTAGTGTTTCCATAAATGGCCATGATGCAACCAATTAGGATACTCCCCAATGTGCATCTGTGGAACTTTATCAAAGTTTTTGATGACATGCCAAATTTACACAAACTTCTAGGAAAGTAGAGAAGCTGTCATGCCTTCTTTGTGAAGGCACTTACCATATGTGCTGGTTGCAGGACAGATCTTTTAATATGTTAACACCAAGGAATTTAAAGCTGTTGCCCCTCTCCACCTTCAATTCCCTAATGAGTTCTGGGTCATGGACCTCTGATATCTTCCTCTTGTAGTCAATAATCAACTCTTTGATTTTGCTGATGAGAGTTTGTTTTGTGGTATCATTCAAACAGATTTTTAATCTCCCTCCAATATGTTGATTTGTCAGCACCTTTGATTTGGCCAACAACAGGTGTCATCAGCAAGGTACTGGTGCTGTACCTAGCCACACAATCATACGTGTAAACTGAGTGGAGCAGGAGGATAAGCACACAGCCCTCTGGTGCATCCTTGCTCATGGCCAGTGTAGAAGAGATGGTGTTGCCAATCCATAATAACTGGAGTGTACGTGTGAGGAAATTGAAAACCCAGTTGTACAGAAAGGTACTAAGGCCCAGCTCTTGGAACTTAGTGATGAGTTTTGAGGAAAAGATAGTGTTGAATGCTGAGTGAGTCAATGAAGAGCATTCTGATGCGTTGTATGTATCCTCACAGTCCAGATGTTCCAGAGCTGATATGCTTCATGGCCAACCTCAGAAAGCATTTCATTACATTGTACATAGATAGGTACTACTGGACAATAGTCATTGAGACAGGTTACCATGTTTTCCTTGGCCACCGGTATGCTTGAAGCAGGTGGGTACCTCAGACTGCCACAGTGAAAGGGTTGAAGAGGTCTGTAAACACTTCAGCCAAATGATTAGCACGGGTCTTCAGTACTCAGCCAAGAAGGCCATCTGGGTCAAATATTTTTCAGGGCTTTACCCTTCTGAAGGGTGTTCTGACGCCAGCCTCCGAGACGGAGATCACAGGGTCATGGATTAACCTTGCATTTTATCATACACAGCATGAAGGTGAAGCATCAAAGCCCTTGTCGCTGCTTTGCTGTAGCAGAAACCATTCGTGACATCGCTTGGGAACAGAAACCTGCACTGCCATTTCTTTCTGCTCTTTTGCTGATCAGCCGATTCCACACAGCTCACCATATGCTGATCCTGCCTTTAGAATAACCTCCACAGTGCTGGATCTGGGATAATGCTACTAGTGGTAGATTAAATTTTACAATGTTTTCAATTACCTTGATAATGCACATGAAATCACTGAAATTTTGTTGTCAGTTTTTTCAGATCCTTTGGGTTACACAGTCGCCTCCACTCAGGGATACTTTAAACTGTCCTTGGAGAACTCCCACCCACTGTACAAAGTTCACCCCCTCTCTGTGCTTTCAATCAAAGCCTCTGAATGGTCAGAATCAAATTGAAGTGTCCTCCTTCATCTGTCTTCCATTGTCTCTGTTGGCAAGCTGCAACTTTGTTTGTTTTCTTGTTCCAGTGAACCTCTCCTTTGAGGGACAGGGACAGGCTGACTTTTATCTGCTCAAGTCGCTTGAACAGGTAAAATTGAAGATATAAGTGATGTCAAAAGCTAAAGACACAATATGGTCAAGGTCCTCATTTCCATTACAAGACAAAACCAACTATTCTAGCCCACTTTTTCAAATTATGTTTTGAATCATTAAAGTATAAAATTCAAACCTCTTGAGCTACCACATACAATAACAATAAAAATTCCAATACTTTTTAATCGGTTTATTTCTAATTTATCCTTTATTTTGCTTTCTGCAAATATTAAAGCTTTGCTTATATTAATAGTAGGTAGCGTATTTCTAAATGACTAAATGTGATTTATTCTCTAGCTTTGTCTCTAGAGTTTAGCATTTTTACGTTGTCTCTCACTCTTGCTTCACGTTGGCTAATGTGAAGGTGTGAGAGAAACAATTTGTCTTGTAATGTCAGCCTAGGAGCCTCCCTGTGACATACATAAGGAGCAGTAGTAGCTATGGAGGAGTAAGATTAAAGGAACACACACAAAATGCTGCAGTAGGGCAGGCATTGTCTATGGAAATGAATAGATAGTCGACAGTTTGGTCCGAGACCTTTCTTCAGGACTGAGAAGAAAGGGGGAAGATGCCAGATTAAAAAGGTGGGAGGAAGTGGAAGGAGACTAGCTGGAAGATTTTAGGTAAAGCCAGGTTGGTGGGAAAGGTCAAGGGCTGGAGAAGACAGAATCTGATCAGAGAGAATGTGCCATAGGAGAAGGAGGAGGTGACCCAGGGGAAGTAATAGGTAGTTGAGAAGAGGTACAAGGTCACAGTAGGGAATAGAGGAAAGCGGGGGTGCAAATTTGTTTAGCAGAAGGGGAAATCAATATTCATGCCATCAGGTTGGAGGTTACCCAGGCAGAATATAAGGTTCTGCTCCTGCATCCTGACATATCAGATTGGGAATCTGAACTAAAATGTTTGGCCACTGGGAATTCCCACTTATGGTTGATGATGTGGAGGTGCTCGACAAAGCAGTCCTCCAATTTATGATGTGTCTCACCTACAGTATGTAGAGGAGGCCACATCGGGAGCGCTGGACACAATAGGGTGCCCCAGCAGATTCGGAGGTGCAGTGTTGCCTTACCTGGAAGGTCTGCCTGCAGACCTGAATGGAGGCAAGGGAGGAAGTGTATGGGCACTTAGGCTGCTTGCAGGGGTAGGTGCCGGGAGGGAGGGACAAATGGACAGGGGAATCATGGAAGGAAAGCAGAAAGTAGAGGTCAGGGAGAAGGTAAGTGTTTTTACTGAGTCATGATAGCACTGTACACATTCCTGCTGAATCAAAAAAAAAGCGCACTTGAAAGCACGTGAGAAAGAGAAGGCCCCTTGCATGCAGGAGGCCCAATTGATTTACTGTGCAATCATTTGGCTGCCTGTCCACTTGCCACATTCGGTCAATCTATGTTCTACGACTCATCCCTCACCTTTGATACAAGGAATGACCAGCAGTGATTCTGCCCAGAAGTTATCTTTTTCACTACAATGGTAGCAAGATTTCATTAACAAATTATTTGGCAACAAGGCATCCACGCCTATCACCAAATAAATTACATCTTCTTTCTTTCAACAAAACACTTGAAAATTATGTCTGCGGTATTGTCACAAGATGAGCACGTGTTATCATTAACATGCATGGAACTACCTTGCAATGCTTTCTCCAAACAGTTGTGATAGATGAGCACTAGTATTTCATTCACCTAGACAAAAAAGTTTTGACATGCTGGAAATTCAAAGCCTAAAGATGAATAACAAAATTCAAGTCTTCATATGCTCGTATGGAAAGAAACTGACAATAGAAAGCATGTACATGCAACTTGGTGTTAAATAATGACTACATCAGAGAGTTAATGAACATATTGCAATGATTAGAATTTGTTTCGCCAGCTTTCACCTGAAGGAGGTAACTCAAACTTCTGAATAGTCTCTGTTCCAATGTCCTTTCTGTCTTGATTATCTGGCATGATAGGCACATGTCCACCAGGATTCAAGGTATCAAGGCTTGATTGAAGAAGATAGATCATGAGGGTCTTAATAGAATGAATGTAAAAAGTTTGTAATCTTTTATGAGAGAATCTAGTGTGAACAGGCCTTTCCAGCCCTTTAAGCCGCACCACCCAGAATCCCCCAGTTTAACCCCAGCCAGATCACGGGACAGTTTACAACGACCAATCAACCTACTGACCGGTACACCTTTGGACTGTAGGAGGAAACTGGAGCACCCGGAGGAAACCGGCACGGTCACAGGGAGAACATACAAACTCCTGAACAGACAGCCGTGGGAACTGAACCCCATTGCTGGTACTGTAAAGCATTGCTCTAACCACTATGCTACTGTGCTGCCCCAGTATAAGAAGAGTTGTGGAGTTTGTTTCTTTCCCAGATGGGTTGAACATCAAGAGTATTCGGTCATTGCTAAAGCAGAGGTACGTAAATACTTGATAAGCAAGGAGTATTAGGTTAGCATACATAGACAGGAATGTAGATCTGAGGTTATTATCTGAGTAGCAATAATATTATTAAATGAGGAAATGGCTTGAAATGAAGAGTGGTCTATTCCTGATCATAATTCACATTCCTGGTGTTACTATAGTTAATATGAATTGTGACAATGAGTGTTAAGTGTTTTATTATTATTACAAAGAGACAGTGAAACACTTGGCTTTGCATGACATCCATACAAAATATAAGCATATTGTGGCAGCACAAGGGAAAAGTAATAGGAGATTGCAGAATGTACCAAAATCAGGCTCACTATCACTGACTTGTATGTCATGAAATTTGTTGTCTTGTGGCAGCTGTACAGTGCAGACAAAAAAAATTATAAACAAAAATTACACTCCTGTACCTAATAAAGTGGCCATTGAGTGTATGTTCATAGTCTTCTGCTGCTGTAGCCCAACCACTTCAAGGTTGAATATGCTGTGCAATCAGAGATACTCTTCTGCACACCACTGATGAAATGCATGTTTATTTGAGTTACTGTCGCCTTCCTGTCAGCTTGAACCAGTCCGATCAGCCTCCTCTCACCTCTCTCATTAACAAAGCATTTTTGCCCACAGAACTGCTGCACAGTGGATGATTTTTTGCTGTTGTTTTTCTGTAAACTCTAGAGACTGCTGTGTGTGAAATCCCAGGAAATTAGCAGTTACTAAGATACTCAAACCACCCAGTCTGGCACCAACAATCATTCTGGAGCCAAAGTAACTCTGATGACATTTCCTTCCTATTCTCTGTTAAAGCTATCAATGGGTTGGAAGTTCTATTAGTCAAGATAGAGTTTACAAAGAATGGGTAAATGCCAAAGACAGGAGAGAGAAAAAATAACTGAGTGACTTAAATATGATAAAAATTAAATATCTCCATCCTGATGGCATGAACGTTGACTTCTCTAACTTCCATTAATGCCCCTCCTCCCCTTCATACCCTATCCCTTATTTATTATTATCATTATTATGATTTTTTTTCTTTCCCCTTTTTTCTTTCTTTTTTCTCCCTCTGTCCCTCTCACTACAACTCCTTGCCCATCCTCTGGGCTCCCCCCCCCACCTTCTTTCTCCCTAGGCCTCCCGTCCCATGATCCTCTCCCTTTTCCAGCCTCGTATCCCTTTTGCCAATCAACTTTCCAGCTGCCGAGTCCTTGAATACTAACCAGTCCACTGATTTAAAGCAGTCATGGAGGACCTCATCTGTTTCCTCCATCCAACGCAACACTACTTTTGACACCATGACTTCCTGCTTCAGTTTCTGTTTGTAAGCCAGGAGGAGGAATATAGGGCCTGATGGTCCGATTTTCTGAAGTGAGGTCGTGGGACGGAACGGTAGGCATCCTTGACTGCTGTGTAGCAGTGGTCAAGTATATTCGGGCCTCTAGTGGGGCAGGAGACATGTTGGTATAACTTTGGCAGCACCTTTCTTGGTCTAACCAAACAGAGTTCACTGCCAAGAAGGCACACTAGCGCCTTTACTTCCTGAAAATACTAAAGAAATTTGGCCTGTCCCCTAAAACCCTCACTAGTTTTTATAGATGCACCATAGAAAGCATTCTTCTCGGGCGCATCACAACCTGGTATGGAAGTTGTCCTGTCCAAGACCGCAATCAGACTAAGTAACAGCATTTCAAGTAATTTAAAACTAGCAATCAGAACTTGCAGGCTCAGGACTGCAGACCACCCTGGGAGCAAGCACAGCAGCTGGAAGTGCAGGGCACATCGCCACTGTTTCAGGAAACGTGGCTACTGGGGAAGCCTGCAGTAAAACTGGCATACCAAATCTCAAACCCTGTCATAGTCCGGTCTGTGAAGTCTGTATTCCGGTTCATGGTCCGGTCTGTCAACCCTTGCTCCAGGTTTTCCTGTCTACCCTGTTTCTGTTCTTGTTGAGCTCTAATTGAGGCAGCTGATGCTCGTTGGGGCTGGCTGCATTAATACCTTCAGAGACCAGGGCATGGCTGCTGGATTGTTCTTGTCCTTACTCCTTGTATCCCTTCCCCTGCCTTCTGTTTCCTCACCTGAAGCCCTGCCTTGACTTATCAGTAACTCTTGCCTCGCCTTGCTTTGCCAGAAGCCTTGTCTTGTCTTGCCGGTAACCCTCGCCTCATTTAACCTGCAGTCTTGTCCTGGAGCCACCTCGTACCTAGCTCCTTTCCTGTCCCTTGCCTCCGCCCAGGTAAGCCAGGCCGTCTTGCCGTTACCTGGGGTTGGTTCTGTTCCTTCCTGCCCCTTGCCTCTGTCAGATGGTGATCCGTACCCTGCCCAGGAGTACCGCGCCCTGCCCAGGTGATCTGCGCCCTGCCCAGGAGGAGCCTGCCAAGCCTCGCCTCAAGTCTT
This sequence comes from Mobula birostris, assembly GCF_030028105.1. Lineage (NCBI taxonomy): Eukaryota > Metazoa > Chordata > Chondrichthyes > Myliobatiformes > Myliobatidae > Mobula > Mobula birostris. Next base: position 138,290,395 of record NC_092370.1, read on the forward strand.
CTGCCTCCTGCCAAGCCTTGCCTCAAGTCTCATGCCTCCAGCCTCCAGCCTCGCCTCGCCTCAAGTCTCCTGCCTCCTGCCTCCAGCCTCCAGCCTCGCCTCACCTCGTCTTAAGCCTCCAGCCTCCTGCCAAGCCTCACCTCGTCTCTTGCCTAGCCTCGAGCCTCTTGCCAAGTCAAGCCAAGCCAAGTCTCTAGCCTCGAGCCTCTTGTCAAGCCAAGTCAAGTCTCTAGCCTCGAGCTTCTAGCCTGAAGACTCCAGCCTCGTCCTGCCTGCCTGCCAAGCCTTGTCCTTGACTAGGTCTGGGGTCCGAGCCAGAGGTAAGTCCCAGGTACTGGGTCCTTGTCCAGTCTCTGACTCGGAGTCCAAGACCGGGCTCCTAGCTCTCTTGTTCAGTCCTGTTCCAGGTTCCTGGTATTCTTGTCCATGTCCTTGCCATCGCCCTGTATCCTAGTCCTGTCCCTAGTACTTCAGTAGCTGTGTCTTGCACTTGGTTCCGTTCCCAGCCACCTGCCTTATGACAAACTCCCAATTGAAGCACAGCTGCTAGCATGTCTTCTTCGTGTATTAATTAATTGCATTAACGTGTTGGCCTTTTCTAAACTGCTGGAGCGCTTCCACGTGCGCAGCCTGAGATCCATTATGGATACCCACTGGCATGACCATATCACAAATCTGGAAATCCTCAGTAGTGCAAAGACTAACGGTGTTGAAGCCAAGGATCCTGAAAGCCCGGCTTCGATAGAGCGGACATGGAGGACCCCAGACTCTCTAAGCAGCGGCTCTATAGACTGCAATATAAAGCTGCGTGAAAGCCAGCATTGCTAATAGCTGGCCTACTCCCTGGCATGAGACAGAACTAGATGGCGCGCCTTGATTAAACTTGCTCACAACAACTTAGAAGATAGGCGTCATGGAGCCTTGGATAAGCAAGAGAAAATCTGCAGATGCTAGAAATCCAAGCATCACACACAAAATGCTGGAGGAACTCAGCAGGCCAGGCAGCAACTATGGAAATAAAGGACAGTTGACGTTTTGAACTGAAACCCTTCAGCAGGACTGGAGAAAAAAAGATGAGGAGTAAATTTAAAAGGTATAGGGGAGGGGAGAGAGAAGCACAAGGTGGTAGGTGAAATCAGGAGGGGAAAGGGTGAAGTAAAGAGCTGGGAATCTATCCTGGGCCATCAGAATTACTCCAGCCTTTGCTGTTATGCTATCAACTCTGCTAGTGTCCTCTTCCAATCAATTTTCGCCAGTTCCCCTCTAATGCCTCTGGAGTTCCCTTTACTCTACTGTAGAACTAATAAATCAGATTTCAGCTTTCTCTCAAACTACAAGGTGAATTCTATCATATTAAGATTACTGCCTCCAAAGAGTTACTTTTACCTTAAGCTGCAGTTTGAACAGGCCGAAACTGGTTTTGAACCATTTTGAACAGCTAAAGATGGTTTTATCTAGCTGGAACTGGTTCCATCCAGCTGAAACTTGTTTTATCCAGCTGAAACTGGAAGGAATTCAAGCTGGAAGGTGATCCATGAAGTCATGTAAATTGTGGAAAGGGGGCGTTGGGGGATGAAGTAAGAAAATGGCAGGTGGTAGCTGGAGAAGGTAAAGGAGTGAATAAAAAGGATTTTGATAGGAGAGGAGAGTGTGTCATGGAAGAAAGGGAAGGAGGAACAGCACCAGAGGGAGATGACAGACGGATGAAGAGAAGAGAAAGGGTGAGAAATGAGCCAGAATGGGGAATGAAAATGAAGGGGGAGGAGGGGAACATTTCCAGAAGATGGAGAAATCGATATTTATGCCATGAAGGTGGAGGCTACTTGGAAGGGAAGATATGATTATAAGACATAGCAGAATTTGGCTGTTCGGCCCATCGAGTCTGCTCCTCAAATCCATCACGTCAGATATACTATCTCTCTCAACTCCATTCTTCTGCCTTCTCCCCATATCCTTTACCTCACAAAGAACCTACCAATCTCCACTTTGTATATACCTGAAGTCTTGGCCTCCATGTCTGTCTGTGGCAAATTGAGATCTGGTTAACTACAGTGGTGGTATTTGCAAACTTGCAGATGGTTCTGGAGCAGAATTTATCCACATAGTTATGGAGTAAAGTAAGTCGCTGAGGTCCTTGCTTTGTGGGACACCAGTATTGAGAAAAATCACTGCAGAGGTATTGTCATCTATACTTTGTGCTATAAAAGTACCATGGCAGAAACCAACCCTGGCCTCTAAAGGTGGCCACAATTTTTTATTTGAGTAACAGACGTGGGTTGTTTGACTTGCTGATATCTTCCCTTGACTAAATTATTGCAACACCAATAATTGTCACCGCAGCATAGATAGGTGTACTCTTCAAAACAATCGAAGCAGTGGCTCACTGCTATCATCTGAAGACCAATTAAGGATGGACAAATAATACAGTAACTGTCAATGAATTGAATTACTAAAAGCTTATGTACATATTGAAATTTACTTCCTGTGATAAAAATTAAAGTTTCTTCATTAAAGAATATTAGCTAGGTTTGAGTAGATTTTGTCAACAGATGATAAAAGAGATGGTTACAGTATGAGAATGAATTAATGAACCTCAGCAGTTGAATAATTTGTTTATGAAAAGAAGGACTTAATAAGTTCCTGTTTGCATTTACATTCTTCTATTTTACTGAATAGTAAATATGAGATGGCTGACAGGGGTTATAATTTAAATCCATTTTAGATATTAAAATGACTAACTAGCTGGGAGGTTCTCTAATAAACTAGTTTGGCAAAGATAGGAACCACAGCACCAGTTGAGAAAGTGACAGGTGAGGGAGCTGGTGCAGGGGACAGAGGTTCAAACTCTTGGATTATTGGAACCACTTCTGGGGCAAGGGTGACCTGTACAAGAGGGACTGGTTGCATTTAAACTGGAGGGGAAGCACTATTCTGGAGAGGTTTGCTAGTGCTATCCCGGAATGTTTAAACTAGTTTCACGGGGGAAGGGAATCATGTAAACAGGGAAGAAAGTGAGGGATGGTGAAGAAGATACTGTGCATGTTATGGCTAATAGAAAAGCAGGCAGGAGTAAATTAATAGATACAATGGGATGGATAGTTTGAAGTGTGCTACTTTAATGCTCGGAGTATAATGGGTAAAGATGATTAACTTACAGCATGAATCACTATTACATGGACCTGTGATGCTGTGACCATTATAGAAACATGGTTAAGAGAAGGACAGGAAAAGTTGCCCCATGTTCTATAGTCTCAATGCTTTAGAAAAGATAAAGAGGGAGGTAAAATAGAAGGGGAGGGAGGTCCATTACTAATCAGGGATAATAACACAGGAGCACTCAGATGGAAGATATTAGAGAGCTCATCCACTGAGTCCATATGGGTAGAAGGCAAAAATAGGAAGGGTGCCATCACTCTGACGGGATTGTACTATGGACCATCCAATAGCCCACCAGAACATTGAGGAACAGAGAATATGCAGGGATATTAAGGAAAGGTGTGAAAACAATAGGGCTGTTGTCATGGGGGGGATCTTCAAATTCCCTAACATAAACCAGGCCCTTCTGAGTGCCAGTGATTTAAATGGAACATAATTTGTTAAGCGCATTCAGTAAGATTCTTAAGTCAATATGTGGATGGTCTAACAAGAGGAGAGGCTGTATTGGATCTGGTGTTGGGTAATGAGCTCAGCCAGGTGACCAACCTTTTTGTGGGTGAGCAGCTAGGGGACAGTGTCCACTGCTCCTCAAGTTTTGTGTACTTACAGATAAGGATAAGTTTAGACCTTGTGGGAGAGTATTAAATTGGAGCAAGGCAAATTGCAAGAGCATTAGGCAGGAAGAGTTCACTGGCAACAGTTCATTTTGAGCAAGTCCACATCTGACAGGTGGAGGGTGTTTAAAGACCGACAGCAGAGAGTACAAAACAGATATCTTCCAGTCAGAAGGAACGACAAGGATGGCAAAGTAAGGAAACCTTGGATGTCATGTGAGGTGATGAATTTAGTCCGGAAGAAAAAGGAAAAATATGTAACTCTTAGGAAGCTATAATCAGACAGAGCCCTTGAGGATCATAAAGAAGTCAGAAAAGAAATCAAGCAAGAAATTAGAAAAGTCAGAAGGGGCAATGAAAGGTCCTTGGCAATTAGGATTAAAGAGAAACCCTAAGGTTTTCGATGATACCTCAAGAGCAAGGGGGGTTCCTTGTGGTTGTTATAGTCAGGGGCGGTAGTGGATGTAAGCTCCCACTACTCATTAAAAGCTCTCAGTGGCGTGCATCTCAAATAGCCTCTGACCACCAAGTCCAGCTCCTGGCCTTCATGTGTGGCTTAGCTACTAATCCTGACAGAACCATTTCTACTGACAGAAGGGGCAAAGGTGGGTTACTGGTGCCTTGAAACCAACCACTTCAGGCAGATGGAGGTCATCAGCTGTGGTTGGCAATGAAACTCTGATCTCAAAGCTCCGTGACCTTGTGGCTATACCCACTCATGGGAAGGTTTTGGGAGTAAACCCTGAGGGAAAATCTGGAGCTGGAATCCCTAAGGCAGTCCTCTGTTGAGTTCAACTTTGACTGGCAACTCCTGCTATGCCACTGGTGCCAAATTGTATTAGTCTCTGTCGTTCCTTTGGATTCTTTAGCCGTGTGGAGAATGGGAGCCTGCTCCACGGGCAACAGCTTGCTCTCCATACTGTACTGCCCTGGCTTGTATATCACATAAACAACTGGAACGCAGCATCCATGGTCGACCTCGACCAGTGGAATGCCTCTTTGAGAGGGCAATGAAGAGATTGCTGTGGCCTTAACCAATAACTTTGTGTCCTTGCTAGCCACAAGTGAGATCCCAGAGGACTGGTGAAGAGCAACCAGAAAACCATGGTCTAATTAGGGGGAGCCAGCATCTTTTTGTGTAGGACAAGTCGTGCCTGACTAACTTAATTGTGTTTCTTGATGATTGATGAAGGTAGAGCAGTGGGTGCTCTCTACATGGATTTTAGAAAGGCGTTTGACAAGATCCCTCATTGGAGGCTTATGCAGAATATTAAGATGCATGGAATCTAAGGTGAATTGACCATTTGGATTCAGAACCGCTTGCCATTAGAAGACAGAGGGTAGTGGTTGAAGGGACTTATGGAGGTCTGTGATTAGTGTTGTTCCGTAGGGACCTGTACTAGGATCTCTGTTTGTGACGTAAATGACCTGGATGAAAATGCATATTTGCAGGTGATACAAAGATTGGTCATGATGTAGACAGCAGAGATGACTAGCAAAGAGTACAGTGGGACATGGACTATTTGCAGATATGGATGGAGAAATGGCAGATGGAGTTTCACCTAGCCAACTGGGAAGTGTTGTACCTTGGTAGGTTAAATGTAAAAAGGCAGTACAGTATTGAGGAGCATAGGGATTTTGGGGTCCAAGTTCATAACTTCCTGAAAGTGGCTACAGAGGTTGATAGGGTGATTAAAAAGGTATAGGGCATGCTTGCCTTTATTAGTAGATGCATTGAGTTCAAAAGTCAGGAGGATATGTTGCAGCTTTATAAATCTCTAGTTAGGTTGCACCTGGGGTATTGTATACAGTTCTGGTTTCCCCATTATAAGAAGGATGAGGATAGAAGAGATTTACCAGGATACTGCATGGATTGAGGGGCATGTACTATAACGAAAGGCTGGACAGACCTAGGTTGTTTCCTCTGGACTGGTGGAGGCTGAACGGAGATCTGATGGAAGTTTATAAGGTTATGAGATGCATAGGCAGGGTAGACAGACAGTATCTTTTTTCTCGGGGTTGAAATGTTTAATATGAGGGTATGCATTTAAGGTGAGAAGGGTTAATTTCAAAGGAGATGTGAGGGCAAGTTTTTCACAGAGAGTGCTAAGTGCTTGGAGTACACTGCCTGGTGGAGGCAGAAACATTGAAGACCTTTAAGAGATGTTTAGATAGGCACACATGAGTGAGGAACGTGTAATGATGTGGATGTTGTGCCAGCAGAGGAGATTGGCCATTTGATTACTAATTTATTTGGTTCAGCATAACATTGTGGGCCGAAGGGCGTGTTCCTGTGCAGTACTGTTTGATGCTCCATTAGGTGATCAGTAAACATGACAGGTAAATGCCACTGATATCGTTGTTTGACAATATGGCAAGCCAACTTGTATCGGATGTGTTCTCATTTTACTGTGGATTGATTGAATTTTAATTATATGTGTAGAGATAGAGCACGTTATCAGGCCCTTCAAACCTAAGGAGGTTGCACCACCCAATTAAACACAATTATCCTACTAATCTGTGCATCATTGGAACGTGGGAGGAAACCGGAGCACCCGGAGGAAACCCATGCGGTCATGGCGGAGAATGTACCAATTCCTTATAGACAGCGGCGGGAATCGAACCCAGATCGCTGGCACCATCGTAGCACTTTGCCACCATATTGCCCAGTTAAGGATGGAGAATAATACAAATACTCACAAATGACTGAATTACTACAAGTATGAGTGCATTTAGAAATTGTCTTCATGTGATAAAAACGATAGCTTTCTTCATTATGCCAAATTATCTAGGTTTGAAATGACGTCAAACTCTGTGTTAAAAAGAAAATATCTTCTTCAGCTTTTTTTGGTATTTCTGTGTTAAATGTATGTAAACAACAAATCAATACCTTAGGGCTTTAACTTTCAGCACTGTAATGAAATATTGACGAGATGGAAGTGACTTACATTTTGCAATTTCCTTAGACTTGATCAGTTATGTTGATTAATGTTTGCTTTTTTGCTAGTGTTTATGTTTTAGCAGAAGTTAATAAGATTTTCAGGAAAATTTGGCATAAGTTGCTCCTGGCGATATCAGTGTATAAGTGGATGAGTTACACAACAGTAATTAAACCAGCTTCTCCAATTTTACTTCCCCTGCCAACATAGAAAACCCTGCTCCTTGCTTTGGTGCCTTTCATTTGCAGGATAGTTCAGGAATCAGAGTTTTCACTGGAGAGAAAAAGAGAGTTGCGGACACACTATGAAAAGCAACTTCCCCTTCCACTGACTGCACCTACACTTCTCGCTGCCACGGAAAAAGCAGCCATCGTAGTCAAAAACTCTACCTTCTCTGGTCATTCTCGCTTCTAACCCCTCCCATCAGGCAGAAGATACAATACCAGAAAACACGTGCCATCAGGCACAAGGACAGCTACTATCTCACTGTTGTACGAGCATTGAACAGTCCCCTTGTATAGGGTAGACTCCTAACCTCATCATCTTCCTTGTCTAGGCTCTCCACCTTATTGTCTGTCTGCACTGCACTTCCACTGTAACAGTACAACCTGCCTTTTGTTATGTTTTCATTTTGAGTTACTTGATGTACTGATGTGGCGAAATGATCAGTGTGGATAGCATACAAAGCAAGACTTTCACTGTGCCTGAGTACCAGCGGTAATGACAAATCAATTACCATATTATCAATTAATGAAGCCTTCTACGTTTCAAAATCCTGATATTAATCGCTGAATTTCATACATGTTCCTTGCATTCTGTCCTAACAAATGTACATTTTTTTATTAAAGTAAGAATATAAGGAGTAAATAAGGGTGATGATTAATCATTGCATTCAGGAGAAAATCAAATCATTAAATGCTGGACAAAAGCATGCCATGGACCTAATGATCAAATGGACACTGAATAACAATGAGAAGTGTGAAGCTGGAGCAATATCCATCAAATCCATTTTATACTGCATCACTTATTTTGCTCTCAGTGTCAAAATGGTTGTTGTGATGCGTCTAATGTCATAGTGTAATGAGTAGTGCATGCTGCTCTCACTTCCAGCCTCCAGTGTTGGCTAGCATTCTTGTGAAAAGGAGAGCTGAAGGTGTAAGTCTCTCCCTGCCAGTATGTAGCCTCTCCAACAGCAAGCCTCATGTACTGCCTCCTCGCAAGCGACGCACAGAAAATGAGCTCTTTTCGGCAGACTGAACTACAGAGGATGGGGAAGAGTTCTGGCCCCTGCACACCTAGCTCACAGGCCCATCAGTGTGTGGACAAGCCCTAGTGCCCTTGGACCAGATCCCCAACTATGGGTAAATAGCCCCCACTTCCTGTAGGCAGCCTCAGGAGAGTAGAAAGCTACAGGAGTAAGCCCAGACAGCAAATCCGGAGTGGAGCCGCTCAAGTGGCTGGACATCATTGAACATCTTTCCAGCAGCTCCTGCAGCCAAGCTGGTGCCATACTGATTGCTTCATAAACTTTCCTTTGGACTACACTGGTGAGGCCGAGAGGGGGATCTTGCCAACAGGTCATCTCAGGATCTCCATACTTTCTGCCTCAGGCTTGTGATGATAATCATCACCCATTGTCCTTCAAGGCAGACAGATGCCAACCAAACTGAGTCATTGACCCAGATTTGGCATTAGAATGTCAGCAAGTCTGAATTAGTTGCACATGTGTTGTTGTTTGGAGAGCCCTGAACTTTATCATTGTTAGTTGATCTTCCATGAGTAAATATTTTCTGCCACTGGATTCCCCTTTAAGAACATTGTGTTGGCATTTTTCAGTATTTACACTGGGGAATCAGCTCAAAGGTCTGTGCCAGGTTGAACCTAATGCAGCAGTCACATGCCCGAAGGTATGAATGGTGATCATAAAAAGTGAAGAAAGTGAAAAGGTAAGTTTTCATCTCAAGAAAAAAATGTACTTAATTTTCCAAAATTTTAAATTGTTGTTAGTGTAATTTGTCTTATTTGTAGGTGAGTTTTATTCCTTTTTAATAACTTTTAATTTTTAATACATGCCTGAATGTCAAAGGTAGCTGATAAACCCAGGTACTGTGATTTCCACCTTTCATTCAGAGAAGGGTCTGTTCTATTCTATCGTCTGAGCCAGCAAAAGGTGCTTTGCACATCCTGATCAAGCGAGTTTGTGAGTTTAACAGAAAAGGGCCACCAAGGAGATGAAGAGGGTCAGTAACTTTAAATTCCCTTCCATTATCATTTCAGGCAATCTGTCTTGGATCTTTGTAAATGCTATGACAAAGAAGACATGGCAATGCCTCTGCTTTCTTTGTGGTTTGTGCAGTGGAAAGGGTGACCATTTTCAAGTTCTTGTTTGTCAACATTTCTGAAGATCTATTCTCAGTCCAGCATATTGATGCAATTGCAAAGAAGGCATGTTGGCAGCTGGGAATTTGAGGAGATTTGGTATCTGATCAAAGACTCTGACAAATTTCTGCAGAAGTACCATGGGGAGCATTCTAACTGGCTGCCTCACATTCTGGTATAGAGGGGGGTCACGGCTCAGAATCAGAAAAAGCTGCAGGAGGGTTGCAAGCACAGCCAGGTCGATCATAAGCACTAGTCTCCCCAGCATTGAAGACACCCTCAAGAGGCAAGGCCTCAAAAAGCATGGCATCCATCATTAAGGGCGCCCATCATTCAGGACATGCTGCCTTCTAACTACCCCCATTAGGGAGGAGGTACAGGAGCTTGAGCACACACATTCAACATTTTACAAACAGCTTCTCCCCCTCTGCCATCAGACTTCTCAACAGAGTTACCAGTCAAATTATAAATGCAACCTCACTATATTTGCTGTCTTTCTGCACTACTTATTTAATTTAATTTTTATATATGTTTCTTCTTGCAATTTACAGTATGGTTTGCTTTGTGACGTATGTCGGTGATATTAAAGCTGATTCTGAATGAGGTGGCCTTCCCAGCAAAACCAGCTGAGTTTCATTAGGGTTTAACACTGGAAGGGAGGTTGATTCTAGCTTATTAATCTCGCCAGTACTTGAGAGGATTTTGTGAAGCCATTTCTTGTATCTCTCCAATGACTTAAAGTGCCTGCTGTGGATAGTCTAGGTCTCAGAAGTATACAGGAGGGCAGGAATTACTACCCAACGAAAAGAGCATGAATTTTGTGCTGCGTTTGAGGTCTTGAATTTCCGAATGTTTTTCCTCAATTTTCCAGAGGTTGTGCTGGCGCAGTGAAATCATTGGCAAATTTGTTCAAACATGCTGTCTATCTCTGACGTTAGTTCCCAAGGTATGTGCAGTAGAATTAGTTTACTGGATATTTTTATTAATAAGTATGTCACATAAAGAATTCAAGGAGTTTTAAGTTAACTACATCAAATGGCATAATATTTAAAAATGGCTTTTTAAATGACAGCATTTCCAGGATTGTAAGAGTTAAAATAAAATAATTCAAACTTGTAGAAATGAAATTTCAATTAAATTTTATGGATTTCAAGTTTCTATCATGAAAGTACTTTCAACTGCATTTGTCAGGAACATAAAAGGGTGGTGTTAATATTTTGATGTCGCTAATGGAAAACTCAAGACTGTTAAGTTTTGTAAGTTGACAATGGACCAACAAATTGAAAGAAGTTGAAATTACATACAGTGATTATTTACAAAATTAGTTTTCACCTAGAAGTTCACAACAGTCAGCATACATTTGTTAAAGATGTTATTGGTTTAACTTTATTGAGCTGTTCAATTCAATCATGAAGTGAGTTGGTGAAGGCAATGCTATGGATGTGCATTATGTTTTTCAAAATGCGATTGATAATATGGCTCATAATAAACGAAAGCAAGTTAGAAAATCATGGGGTTATGACACTTCTTGTGACACAGGAAGCACTGAAGAGTTATTCCTTTTCAGTCTGGAGTGTAGCTTGCAGTGGGGTTCCCCAAGTGACAATGTTAGGGCCATGTTCCTGTTTAATTTCAGTATAATAGTCTGCTCTTTCCTGAAGCAAGTTGAAAATTCTACATAAACCTGCCCATATTTATGTCAATGATGTAAAAAATAATGGGGTTCCCACAGAAGTGTGCATGAACTTCCTGTTGCGTCTCAGCTAGGTTTCAATATCTTTTACTTTGTACAGTAATAGAAAAATAGACTCTGTGTATTTACACTTAGGCACTCAGTACTTCATGTGCCTAATAAAGTGGCCACTGAATGCATGTTCTTGTTGATTTCTGCTGCTGTCCCATCCACTTCAAAGTTCAAAGTGCTCTGTGTTTGATGATCTTCCGCACACCATTGTTATAATGCATGGTCATTTGAGTTACTGTTGCCTTACTGTCAGATTGAACCGCAATTCCTATAAATTCTCTCATTAATAGAGCATTTTCACCCACAGAAGTGCTGCTCACTGGATTTTTTTTTTGTTTTCACACCATTCTCTGTAAACTCTAGAGACTGTTGTACATGAAAATACTAGTTCAGCAGTTTCTGAAATACTCAAACCAACCCGCCTGGCATCAACAATCATTCCACAGTCACAGTCACTTTTGTTCCCCATTCTGAAATTTAGACTGAACAGCAACTGAATCTCTTGGCTATGTCTACATACCTTTATGCATCGTGTTGATGCCACATGATTGGCTGATGAGATATTTGCATTAATGATCAGGTGTGCAGGTGTGCCTAATAAAGTAGTCACTGAGTGTATGTCTTTAGTTGTCTTAAATGTGTTTGAATGGAGATACCATGTGCATTTGCAAATATTCCAGTTGTTTGATTACATTGATGATCCATTGACCATATTTAGCCTTGCTAGCCGGTCATCAAGGCACTTTTGTGGAATTTACAATCACTGAGCTCTGTGCTGCCGGGTAATAATGGATTTAACAGATTGAACAGCAATAGATTTTCATTACTCCTGGAAAATTCTGTGAGCAAATAGTGATCTGGTATAGAGGCAAATAACATAAATCTTTAGAATTCTAAGGACTATAATGGAGTCAGAAGAACATTGACAGATTGGGAAAGAAATAAGCAGCAACAGACGATGTTTCTTTTGCTACTTAGTGCACAAAAAAGCAAGGTGAATTAACAAGACAAAGTATAAATTAAATTAGTTTTAAAAATGGCAAAGAATCTGAGGGTATGCTCATATACCCAAAGTATAATCTGATGATGAAAAATCCCTGACTAGATTTATTGAGGCATAGAGTACAAAGACAAGGTAGTTAGGCTGAACTTTCATTAATCAAATCACAATAATGTTCAACCAACGTTTTGCGCCGTACTTTATAAATGCTGCCAAGGTTTGTGGAGAGCTGTTTCTAAAACGATGCTGTTTAAGTTTTTTCAATTATCTTGAGAGAAGAGAAAAGTAGTATTATTTCCTTAGATTTTAATAGTTCAGTCAGGTAAGTTTGTGACGGTATTGGCTTCACTGTTCACAAAGCACTAAACTCAAAAGGACATTTTAAGCCTCTACGATATAGGCATCTAAGGATACCTTCACTATAGGATGTCATACTGTGTCAACCTGCTCTTCAATGACTAACTGACATTCCTGTCTCGTCACTGCAGTGAGGTCTAGCCACCAATACCCTCTACCTGAGTAGTGGGCACCACTTTCCTACCGCGGAGGAGATACTTTCAGCTAACAAAGTAGTTTAAGCACAGTTTATTTTAAATGATATACATTTAAATTTAGATGAATTCACCTTAACACATATTTAACACTCACAGATGATTTCTGTTTAATAAACTATGTCAAAATTCCAAAAGATTTATAAAATACAAAGGATTTACAAACACAGGTACAATTCTTACAAACTAAAAGAACATATCAATGAGTGCAGACGAATGAGTCGGTTGTCACAGAAACCTAAGGTTAAGGAATGAATTCTAGTTCTTCATTTTGTTATACCCCACTTTTCTGTCATTGTCCTTGTTATTCTAACAATCCCCAATATTTTCTAACATTTATACTGTTTTGTCACTGTTTGACATGATCCACATGTGATGCTTCTCAGATACGTTTGCTGGGACAAAGTAATTCACACAGATGGTCAAAAAGCTTCTGGGGACAGAGATCCCAGACACCCAAAAGTAATGCTGTGAGGACTGATCCTCGGAGAACATAAATATCCCAACTATTGATTGATCTACTATACTTGTAACTACGTTTGATGTGCTAAGTGACAACATTAGTCTAGATTACAGGCTTCCTTGAACTCAGTCACAATGGTGAAAATAACTCAGCCAGTGTTGTCTGGTTTCATGCAGGCCAATTAACAGACCTCCATTGTCTTATACTTTTATACAAGTTCTCACTGTTTACTTTTTTTACAACAGGAAGCTGAGCAAGGACTATTAGTTAGAAGTTTAACTTGGTCAAAAACAACTCTATCCCTTTAGAAAGGTCATGTGGCTGTGCTTGAAATTTGAGGTTAGCAATAAGTCTCTTGGCCCTGGAAAGTGAATTTTCATCGTAGGATTTGACTAGAGAAGAGAGGATGACATGGTTTCCCTTGACAGTTGAGCATGAAACAATAAGAGGGAATAATGATGGACAATAGTATTAGAAAATGGGTGGCATATTGATTCAGCAGGCTGTGCAGATGATTCACAGCTCTCAGAACCCGAGTTTGATTCTGACATCTGGTACTACTCATGTTCTCCCTGTGAATGCTTGGAATTCCTCCAGGAGCACCAGATTCCTCTGACATTCAAAAGACTTGTCAATTGGTGTGAATCATGTCTGATGAATCTCATAGAATTTTTTGAGGATGTAACTAGTAGAGTGGATAGGGGAGAACCAGTGGATGTGGTATATTTGGATTTTCAGAAGGCTTTTGACGAGGTCCCACACAGGAGATTAGCGTGCAAACTTAAAGCACATGGTATTGCGGGTAAGGTATTGGTGTGGGTGGAGAGTTGGTTAGCAGACAGGAAGCAAAGAGTGGGAATAAACGGGACCTTTTCAGAATGGCAGGCGGTGACTAGTGGAGTACCGCAAGGCTCAGTGCTGGGACCTCAGTTGTTTACAATATATATTAATGACTTGGATGAGGGAATTAAATGCAGCATCTCCAAGTTTGCGGATGACATGAAGCTGGGTGGCAGTGTTAGCTGTGAGGAGGATGCTAAGAGGATGCAGGGTGACTTGGATAGGTTGGGTGAGTGGGCAAATTCATGGCAGATGCAATTTAATGTGGATAAATGTGAAGTTATCCACTTTGGTGGCAAAAATAGGAAAACAGATTATTATCTGAATGGTGGCCGATTAGGAAAAGGGGAGGTGCAACGAGACCTGGGTGTCATTATACACCAGTCATTGAAAGTGGGCATGCAGGTACAGCAGGCGGTGAAAAAGGCGAATGGTATGCTGGCATTTATAGCGAGAGGATTCGAGTACAGGAGCAGGGAGGTACTACTGCAGTTGTACAAGGTCTTGGTGAGACCACACCTGGAGAATTGTGTGCAGTTTTGGTCCCCTAATCTGAGGAAAGACATCCTTGGCATAGAGGGAGTACAAAGAAGGTTCACCAGATTGATTCCTGGGATTGCAGAACTTTCATATGAAGAAAGACTGGATGAACTGGGCTTGTACTCGTTGGAATTTAGAAGATTGAGGGGGGATCTGATTGAAACGTATAAGATCCTAAAGGGATTGGACAGGCTAGATGCAGGAAGATTGTTCCCGATGTTGGGGAAGTCCAGAACGAGGGGCCACAGTTTGAGGATAGAGGGGAAGCCTTTTAGGACCGAGATTAGGAAAAACTTCTTCACACAGAGAGTGGTGAATCTGTGGAATTCTCTGCCACAGGAAACAGTTGAGGCCAGTTCATTGGCTATATTTAAGAGGGAGTTAGATATGGCCCTTGTGGCTATGGGGGTCAGGGGGTATGGAGGGAAGGCTGGGGCAGAGTTCTGAGTTGGATGATCAGCCATGATCATAATAAATGGCGGTGCAGGCTCGAAGGGCCGAATGGCCTACTCCTGCACCTATTTTCTATGTATGTTTCTATGTATACATGGCTCCTAGTGCAGGTATGTGGCGGAAGTGGCGGGGGGAGCAAAAGAAACATCAAGTTGTTAGTGGGAATATTGAAGGAAAAGCTAGTTTTTAATTATTGTAGGGAAGGCTTAAATAGATTGAAGAAGGAAATGATAAGAAATGGAAGATATACGAAAAAGAGATGGTCTAGATCTCTCCTCCTCTATGAGGAAGTGGGGAGTGAAGATAGTGGGGTTGTTGATTTTATGGGAACGGAAGATGTTTGCATAGTATCCCCACAATCTGAAGATGAAGACAAAAAAAACAAATGGTAATGTCCAGCAGATATTCAAATAAACAAGGAAAAATCCAACATACATGGAGGGGAGTAGGTACAATGTATTAACAATCTTTTAGAAAACTTCTTCTTTGACTTTCTTTGTTCAAGAGATTGGGTGATGTCAATACCCATTCAAGAGGACACCTTCCATTGAATTCATGATGAAAGTACCTAACCTGTAAGTGCTTAAAAGCATGAGGAAGTCTGCAGATGCTGGAAATCCAAGCAACACACACAAGATGCTGGAGGAACTCAGTGAGCCAGGCAGTATCTATGGAAAAAAGAGTGCTTAACTGACAGCTGTACTTGCTTTTCTAGGCAGGCATTTGGAAAGAAACAGTTAAACTTTCTAGAAGTTATATTTGATTCCTGTTTAGTTTGTGCAAAAATATGTGAGGCAAAAGGGTGTCAGCTCAGAATGTAGGGAGTGTTTCGAGAATATACTGCAGTACTAGTACCTAACCTGGAAAGCAGTTAACAGTAAATGGTAAAAAACATGTTCTGCAAAACTTGATGAGTCTGGCTCAAGTTATGTGCCAAGGGATAAGAAGATACCATCATGTACCATGGAAAAGTACTTGGGTAAGGGGTTTTAAGGATATTAAAAAGGACTGTTTCTTTGTGCAATTGGAATCTTGCCTTAGGCTGGAGAGTATGAGTGAGAGGGGGAAGGAGAGAGAGAGGGAAAGAGAGAGGAACTGAGCCTGGGTTTCCCTCTGACCGTGTATGAATCACTTCATTAACTGATTGATTGATGAGAAATTTTTCCTTCTGTATTTTAGTGAGGTGATTAATGAGGGGACATTACTTAATACTAATAAAGAAGTTTTTGATAACCTTTAACATGTCTATGTTGCCTCTTTTGTTTGGAATACTTCCTGCTGCTGAATCAGGAAAGAACAAAGAACAAATTTTAAGACATATTTTATTACAATATTGGCAGGATGCATCTTTGATTATATTGGGAAAGGAGCCTTGATGAATTGCCAGCAAGTCCTGGCATCATTGTTCACCTTCAATGAAAGTTCAGGGCGACAATTGTGAATAGTAATGCAGCAAGCTACTTTTCATGGAATGAATTATAAGTTCTTAGTTAGACTTCCATCAATATTTTGTGAGCTTCACTCATTGTGAAAAGTAGAGGTTATTTTTCAGTGTTTGAAAACAGTCTTACATCTCAAATGGTGGAACTATGAGTGGAGTTGCTCACTGGACTTGTTAATGTGGTATGCTCCCCAGTAATTACGTAACTGAACAGATCAGTGTCTGGTCTGTGGTATCCTGGGTTGATGTTATGATGAAATTGACAATGGGAATGCCATTCAATGTCAAGTGGTAATGACGATGCTTCCTGTCAGTTAATGCAAACAATATTCCATCCTCGAAGAGCATGATGTGAACTTTAAACACGAGATTTTGCAGATGCTGAAAATCCAGAGTATCACATACAAAATGCTAGAGGAACTCAACATGTCAGGCAGCATCTATGGAAAGGGATAAAGAGTTGATATTTTGTGCTGAGACCCAGATGAAGGTATAATGTTAACTTGCTACTTATCATATGAATTCTGCCCAATATGGTCTTGATGCTGACAGGTACGTGCTACATCTCTGTATGAGGAGTCATGAAAAGGTATGGTATCCCAAGGAAGTAAGGCACATCCTGATAACATCGTCAGAGAAAATCTTGCCTCATCCTTGCTTCTTATTTTCATCTATCCCTACATCATCCTCTTCCCCTTCTGCATGTTGTTTATATTATTTTCATATCACTGAAAAGACAATAAAGAGTGAGTACCTCCATGAAAGGTATGGCAGGGAATCTTCTGAATGATTCAGGAAACAGGTTAGCACCTAATCTGCTCCTTGTGGATCCATAGGGCCAATTCTATTTCTTCTTCAGCTAATCTGATTGCTTCAGAATGAAAGAGTGATGAAAGCTTCCTCAATGTGTATGTTTTTGGTGGTGATCTCATACTAGGGCAATGCTCACACTAGGAGAATCTCTTCTGTGCATATTGTTTAAGTATTCAGCTTATTTTTCAAGAAAATATATTTTTATTGAAGTACAGCTTGGAATAGGCCCTTTCAGCCCTTCAAGCTGTACCAGCCAGCAATCCCTGATTTAACTTTAGCCTAATCATAGGAAAATTTACAATCACCAATTAACCTAGTAATTGGTACATCTTTGGACTGTGGGAGGAAACGGGAGCACCCAAGGAAATTCCATGCAGACTCCTTACAGATGACGTTGGAATTGAACTCAGACCTCCAATCAATCAATCAGGCTTGTTTGAAGAAAACCCTGCCGAATTGACAGAAGCATATAACCTGCAGCACCAGAGGTTCCTACACACTAGACCACTGTTGTACTAAGATAAGGAATGCCTACTGTTCTGTGCCCAGACCGCATTTCAGTAAATCTGACCACTTGGCTATCTTTCTCCTACATGCATACAGGCAAAGGCTAAAGACCAAAGCACCCGAGATAAGGACAATAACGAGGTGGTTACAGGGGGCAAAGGAGTGCCTACTGAATTGCTTCGAGTCAATGGACTGGGTGGTGTTCAAGGACTCATCTATGGATCCGAATAGTTGTCATGGACTTCACTAACACAGTTGTAGATGAATGCATCCCCACAAAATCATTTAGAGTCTTCCCGAGTCAGAAGCCCTGGGTGAACTGCAATCTGCTGAGAGCCAGATTTGGAGGCATTCAAGTCTGGTGACCAAGGAAGTTATAAGAGATCCAGGTATGATCTCCAGAAAACCATCTCATAGGTGAAGTCGCGATTCCGGACTAAACTTGTATCAATGAAGGACGTTCAACAGTTGTGGCAGGGCTTGAATACTATCACCTCTTATCAAGCAACATAGACCATGTCAGGGCTTTGCTTCCAGATCAGCTCAATGCCTTCTATGCTCACTTTGACTGTCAAAAGATGGAGGAAACATCATAAACTCCCAGATCCCCAGACAATCCTATGATTTTAGTCTCCGTGGGCGATGTGTGAGCAGACTCCAGGAGTGTGAACCAACAGAAAACATCCGGCCCAGATGGGGTTCCCGGTCAAGTTCTAAAGACCTGTGCTGGTCAAATGTTTGGAATGTTCACTGAGATCTTTAACCTCTCACTCTGGCAGTCTGAAGTACGGGCATGCTTCAAGCAGGCTTCAGTTTGGTGCCCAAGATGAGTGTGGTGACCTGCCTCAATGACTATTGTCCAGTAGCACTTACATCCACAGTGATGAAGAGTTTTGAGAGGTGGGTGATGAAACATATCAACTCTTGCCTGAGAAGCGACTTGGATCCACTCCAGTCAGGATGCTCTTTATTGATGACAGCTCCGCATTCAATACAATCAATCCCCTAAAACTAATCTATAAGCTCCAAGACCTTGGCCTCAATACTTACTTGTATAATTGGATCCCTATTTCCTTGCTTAGAGACTCCAGTCAATTTTGATTGACAACAAGATATCCTCTATGATCTCCATCAGCACAGGTGAACCACAAAGCTATGTGCTTAGCCCCCTGCTGCACTTTTGACTTTGTAGCTAAGCACAGCTCCAAGTTTGCTGATGATAGCACTATCATAGGCCAAATAAAATGCTGATTGTCGTAGGCGGGAGATTGAAAACCCGGTTGAGTGGTGCTACCCAACAACCTCTTACTCAATGTCAGCAAGACCAAGGAGCTTATCATTGACTTCAGGAAAAGAAAACCAGAGATCAATGAGCCTGTACTCTTCAGAGGAACAGAGGTGGAGAGAGTCAGCAACTTTAAATTCCTCAGTGTTATTTCGGACGACCTGTCCTGGGCCCAGCACGTAAGTGCAATTATGAAGAAAGCATGGCATCACCTCTACTTCCACAAGGGTTTGCAAAGATTCAGCAGACATCTAAAACTTCAACAAATTTCTATAGATATGCAGTGGAGGGCATATTGATTGTCCGCATCACAGTCTGTTATGGCAACACAAATGCCCTTGAATGGAAAATCCTATAAAAAGTAGTGGATATAAGCAGTCCATCACAGGTAAATCTCCTCACCCCCACCATTGAGCACATCTAAATGAAACACTGTCACATTTATGGCTATTGACCTATAGATTTATTGATTATGCCTGCAAGAAAATGAATCTCAGGGTTGTATATGGTGACATACAAGTACGAAGGGTGATTGATAAGTTTGTGGCCTAAGGTAGAAGGAGTCAATTTTAGAAAACCCAGCACATTTATTTTTCAGCATAGTCCCCTCCTACATTTTCACACTTAGTCCAGCAGTTGTGGAGCATACGGATCCCTTCTTTGTAGAAGTTGGCATCTTGGACCTCCAGAAGTGGTCCACAGCAGGGATGATTGATAAGTTTGTGGCCTAAGGTAGAAGAAGATGAGTTATACAGCATGTGTAGTTCAACTCTATGAGTGATTATGCAGAAAGTTTGAAGTTAATAACTCATCTCCTTCTACCTTAGGCCACAAACTTATCAATCACCCCTGCTGTGGACCACTTTCTGGAGGTCCAAGATGCCGACTTCTACAAAGAAGGGATCCATGTGCTCCACGACCGCTGGACTAAGTGTGTAAATGTAAGAGGGTACTATGTTGAAAAAAGATTGTGCTAAGTTTTCTAAAATTGACTCCTTCTACCTTAGGCCACAAATTTATCAATCACCCCTTGTACTTTGATGTTAAATTTACTTTGAACTTTTGAACTTTGAATATTGAACTCCGACTTCCCCAGGTGTGATAGTGTTTTGCTGACCACTACGCTACCCTGGTGTCCATCAGAACATGAATCTCCAGAAATCTCTCATTCTGAGCAAATCCATTACACCATATAGCTATAATATAGATGAGCAGCATTAGGCCATTTGGTCCATCATGTCCATTCTGCCATTCCATCATGGCAGATGTATTATCCCTCCCAACCCCATTCTTTTGTCTTTTCCCTGTAACCGTAGATGCTCTTACTAATCAAGATTCTATTATTATCTTGTAATGACTCTGCCCAGAAGACAGCAATGGCAAACCACTTTGGCTGAAAAATTTGCCAAGAACAATCATGATCATGAAAAGACCATGATTGCCCATGTCGTACGACACAGCGCTTTAACGAACAAACAAACCCTTCAAACCTGCTAGTAAATCAACTGTCCTTTTAAAAGTTGAGAATAACTATCACTCTCTCAAATTAAAGGAGCCTTTGGTTCCACATCCTCTCCCTCCCCCAGCTCCTGAACCAGCATGGATAACCTCATTCCCCTCAACACTAAGCTAATTCCACGACCCATGGGCTCACTTTCAAGAAATCTGCAACTCAGGTTCTCAGTATTACCTATTTTTTTTTACTATTTGCACAAGTTGTCTTCTTTTCCACATTGACTCTTTGTCAGTCTTTGTTATGTATAGTTTTTCATGAATTTTCTTGTGTTTCTTTATTTTCTTGTGAACGTCTGCAAGAAAATTAATCCCGAGGTTGTATATGTTGACATATATACACCTTGATAATAAATTTACATTGAACTTTGAGTAATGACAAGAATCACGAGAGTAAACAAGTTGCACGGGTACAGGTCTTCTTCCAGCTGGATATACTCATTTTTAGTTGCCTCTTGCATTCCATATGGTAATATTTTAACACATATGTGTGAACCAACACAATTAGTGGGCATCAGACATGTGTTGCACAATAAATATCATTGAAGCAGGCTTTGCTTTCTTTAGGCACTTGAACATTCCAGGAAAGCACAACTGAACTATTCAGTATGCCATAATATACCAATTGCAATTTGTGGGCAATTCAGTCCTGTAACATTTAAAAAGCATAGAATGCACAATTGAATTTTTAGGCCATATGTGAGTTTCAAATTATATCTAAATCACTATGCAATATGTGGTAATTCCACACTCTCAGATGTCCATTGCCCTAGCTGTAATGTTCAATATTTAATAGCACCAAATCATTTTTCCCTTTGTGTACCTTATAACAGATGTATAAAATAATCATTGGTGCACTAAGCATTTCAACAAACATTACTGTGCCAAGTCTTGGTCTGTTAATGACAAACAATGGAGAATTAGGGGACAATTTCCTCCAGATCAACACAAGGGAGTTTGCTGCAGAAACAGCACTTTTTTGCTTATTCCATTTTGCCAAGTGATGTCTACATCTTGAAGTAAATAATAACCTTCCCAGTGGTCCAGAAAAGATGACCAGTTGGCTTCCGAATGGACACTTGTATAATTGTCAAGGCTAACTCTGGACAGAAAACTTTGTCTATATGTACAAAGTTTGAAGTGGCCACTGAGACAATGTTCTTGGTCTTTTGCCGCTGTAGTTTATCTACTCTAAGGTCCAATGTGTTATGCGTAGAGAAGTGATTTCTGAACACCACTGCTGTAATACATGGCTATTTGAGTTACTGTACATTCCAGTCAGCTTGAAAAAGTCAGGCTATTCTCTTCCTCTGACCTCTCTCATTAACAAGGCATTTTTGCTCACTAGACGTTCTTTAGTTCTTCACACCATTCTCTATAAATTCTAGAGATTGTTGTACATGAAAATCCCAGGAGATCAACAGTTTCTGAGATACTCAAAACATCCTGTCTTGTGTCAATAATTATTCCACAGTCAATGTCATTTAGATCATATTTCTTACTTATTCTGATGCTTGGTCTGAACAGCAACTGAACCTTTTGACCATGTCTGCATGCTTTAATGCATTGAGTCGCTGCCAGATGATTGCCCAATTAGCTATTTGCATTAACAAGCAGGCACACATGTCTACCTAATTATGTGGCCACTGAGTGTATGCTGGAAATAATAAAATAAGAGATTTTTCATAACTTCAAGTATTGTTCAGTCAGAAAATGATTCTCTGGTATTTTTTGAGATTATGAAAAGTATTCAATTTATTTGGTGTCATATCTTATTGCCAAATATGTTTTCATTAAACTTGTCTCCTTCACTGACAGGGACACCTGTAGAATAAATTTTACCAAGATGCAGTAACAGTACCACAATCTACAGAAATTACTTTATCGGGGTGATTGAAGTAAATCCTGTTTCAAGTATGATTTTACCAACCCTTGGTGCATACAATTGCTGGTAAAGAATGCCCTCTGCTATTCAGGTAAATGATCCCTTTGACAACTGATATCATGAGTAGGTTTTCTCTGCTATTAATAATCATTCATTACTAATGTGAACCCACATCAAAAATTCAGCAGTTATGATCATCAAAATATATAGTTCATAATGTTAAATTTTCACCCAGAAACTACAGTTATTATTAATAGGCCTTGGTTTTAATTCAGCTGTGACCTATAAGTTAAGCACTTCATCTCTGTCAACTGAAAGGAGCTTAACTGAGTTTAGCTACAATATATTGACAACAGAAATTTATGGAAAATCTGACATTAAGATGCAATTCAGAGAGGCCATTTGGATGTTGTAGGAAATGAGCAGACTAAAACTGGAGATACTTTGCTTTTTATATTCACCATATTTTTGTCTGTACCTTACTCCAGCAATCTGCAAATATGAAAGAATGAAGATTTTTTTAACACTGAAGATAAAAGTAAGTTTTGCCAGAAATCTTCAGAAGAACTTTTAAGTGAGCAACATGATCTCAATATTCGCTTTATGATAATATGTGCAGAATTTACGATCAGTGGTAACCCAACTTACACTCACAGCGGTAACCCAACTCACACTCACAGTGGCCCTACTTGACTAGAGTGTACTTGTGCAAAAGTTCAGAAGCCAAACCAACATCCATGCCAAAGTTTAGTGATGGAGCTCTGCACAGAAAAAAAAGGTCGGTTGAACAGATACACTGAGTGGCCACTTTATTAGCTACACCTGTACACCTGCTTGTTAATGTAAATATCTAATCATCCAATCATGTGGCAGCAACTCAATGCTGAAAAGAATGCACACATGGTCAAGAGGTTCAGTTGTTGTTCAGACCAAACATCAGAGTGGGGAGGAAATGGGATCTAAATGACTTTGACCTTTGTAATGGACTGAGCTGATCAGACCCAAACAATTCGAGTATCCACGAGATTGGTAGTAAGCGTACAAGTACAACAAAGTAGCAAGCCCAATTTATTGTCATAAAATAGACAGCGCCAATAAACAACACAAAATACTATGTAGTAAGTCACAAAGATTTCCACAAAGGTTTCAGGGCTTGAGATTCTTAGTCACCACTTGATTGTTGCTGCTGTCGGGGGAATTCTGAACTCCAACTCATTTGTAAAATCTCCCTTGGGCTCTGATCGTGACTTCCGGTCCTTGGTTGAAGTCCAGCGGAACCTGGCAAGGCACTCCAATAAGTATAAGTTTCAACAAGCACATAAAGAAGCACAGAAATAGAAAAACTCTTTGTACCTTTGTCTTAAATTAGACTGTCCTTTTTAAAACACATCCTGCATCCATTCATCCAATGATTTACAGAAATTAATATGACACAACCATGGAATGATTGTTGGTGCTAAATGGGGTGGTTTCAGTATCTCAGAAACTGCTGATCTCCTGGGAGTTTCACACACCACAGTCTCTAGAGCTTACATAGAACACTGCGAAAAAAAACAACAACAAAGCATCCAGCCGGTGGCAGTTCTGTGGGTGAAAACACCTTGTTAATGAGAGAGGTCAGAGGAGAATGACCAGACTGATTCAAGGCAACAGTAACTCAAATAAACATGCATTATATCGGTGGTGTGCAGAAGAGCATCTCTAAATGCAGAACCCATCAAACCATGAAGCGGTTGGGCGACAGCAGCAGGATACCACAAGCACTCACTCGGTGGCCATTTTGTTAGGCACGGGAGGTACCCAATAAAGTAACAACTGAGTGTTTACCATTTTGTGTCAGATAACCCAGAGAAAATGTCATTCACAGAAATGCTGAAGAAACTTTTATGTTTGGTGCTGAAGAAACTTTCATGTTTGGATAGTATGCAGCTAGTCAGTTGTCAAAGATGAGGAGATTTCTGGGGCCTTGACCAGTATCTTTGTGTCCTCTTTATCCACAGGCAAGGTCCCAGAGGACCAGTGAGTAGCCAATGTTGTTCCATTACTCAAGAAGGGAACCAGGGATAATCCTGGAAACAATAGACTGGTGAGTTTCACAGTAGGGAATTTACTGGAGGGAATTCCTAGGGATAGTATTTATGAGCATTTGGAAAACCATAGCTTAATTAGGGAGAACCAGGATGGCTTTGTACAGGGCAAGTTGTGTCTTACTAACTTGACTGAGGCTTTGATGAGGTGACAAGAGTGATCGATGAAGGTAAATCTGTGGATGTTGTCTACATGGACTTTAGTAAGGTGTTTGACGAGGTCCTTCATGGGAAGCTTATCCAGATGATTAAGATGCATGGGATCAATGGTGAATTGGCAGCTTGGTTTCAAAATGTAGAAGACAGAGGGTAGTGAATGAAGCAACTTATTTAGCTGGAGTACTGTGATTAGTGGTGATCCGCAGGGATCTGTACTGGGACCTCTGCAGTTTGTGACATATATCAATGACTTGGATGAAAATGTAGATGGATAGGTTAGTAAGCTTGCAGCTGATATGAAGAGATTGCAGGTGGTATGATGATCGGTCATGCTGTGAATATTGTAGAAGACTGGCAAAGAGTACAACAGGGTAGAGATCAGTTGCATATATGGGCAAAGAAATAGCAAGTGGAGTTTAACCAAGCTAAATGTGAAGTGCTGCACACTCTAGGTCAAATTTAGGGGGTGGTGCACAGTTCAGGATAAGACCTTTACCAGTGTTGATGAGCAGAGGGATCTTGGGGTCCAAGGTGAAAGTACATACACAAGTTTACAGTGTGGTTAAGTAGGTACATGGCATGCTTGCTTTTATTAGTTGAGGCATTGAGTTCAAAAGTCAGAAGGTTATATTGCAGCTTTACAAAGCTCTAGTTAGGGCATATCTGTAGTATTGCATTCAGTTCTGGCTGCCCCATTATAAGAAAAATGCCAAGGCATTGGAGAGGTTGCAAGAGAAGTTTACCAGGATGCTGTCAGAATTAGAGGGCATGTGTTGTAAGGAGAGGTGAGACAGACTTGGATTGTTTACTCTGGAACAGCTGAGACTGAGGAGAGATCTGGTAGAGGTTTATATGTTTACGA
Organism: Mobula birostris; assembly: GCF_030028105.1. Taxonomy (NCBI): domain Eukaryota; kingdom Metazoa; phylum Chordata; class Chondrichthyes; order Myliobatiformes; family Myliobatidae; genus Mobula; species Mobula birostris. Next base: position 138,315,625 of record NC_092370.1, read on the forward strand.
GAGGTCGAGATAGACAGTATCTTTTCCCCAGTGTTGAAATGTCTAATACCGGAAGGCATGCATTTAAGGTGAGAGGGAGTAATTTCAAAGGTAATGTGAGGGACAAGTTTTTTCACAGGGAATGCTGGGTTCCTAGAATGAGCTGCCTTGTGTGGTGATAGGGGCAGAGACACTGGAGACCCTGCATAGACATTTAGATCAGCACATAAGTGTGAGGAAAATGGAAGGATAATGGACATTGTGTTGGCAGAAGAGATTATTTTACTTAGCCATTTGATTTCTAATTTAAATGGTTCGGCACAACGCTGTGGGATGAAGGGTCAGTTCCCATGCTGTACAGTTCACTTTTTCAAAGATACGCATCATTGTTTGGGCCACACCACAAACCACAACGACCCCTCAGCTATGTGGAGTACTTTGCCATGTCTTCAACCTGAGCCTGAGGCTCCAGAGGGTTCCTGTACTGTGGAAGACGTCCTGCCTCACTCCTGTGCCGAAGACACCACGCCCCAGTGGCCTCAATGACGACAGACCGGTGGCATTGACCTCCCACATCATGAAGACCCTGGAAAGACTTGTTCTGGAGCTGCTCCGGCCTATGGTCAGGCCACACTTAGATCCCGTCCAGTTCGCCTACCAGCCTCAACTAGGAGTTGAGGATGCCATCGTCTACCTGCCGAACCGTGTCTATGCCCACCTGGACAAGCCAGCAAACACTGTGAGGGTTGTGTTTTTTAACTTCTCCAGTGCGTTCAGCACCATCCGCCCTGCTCTGCTGGGGGAGAAGCTGACAGCAATGCAGGTGGATGCTTTCCTGGTGTCATGGATTCTTGGTTACCTGACTGGCAGACCACAGTACGTGTGCTTGCGACACTGTGTGTCCGACAGAGTGATCAGCAGCACTGGGGCTCCACAGGGGACTGTCTTGTCTCCCTTTCTCTTCACCATTTACACCTCGGACTTCAACTACTGCACAGAGTCTTGTCATCTTCAGAAGTTTTCTGATGACTCTGCCATAGTTGGATGCATCAGCAAGGGAGATGAGGCTGAGTACAGGGCTACGGTAGGAAACTTTGTCACATGGTGTGAGCAGAATTATCTGCAGCTTAATGTGAAAAAGTCTAAGGAGCTGGTGGTAGACCTGAGGAGAGCTAAGGTACCGGTGACCCCTGTTTCCATCCGGGGGGTCAGTGTGGACATGATGGAGGATTACAAATACCTGGGGATACGAATTGACAATAAACTGGACTGGTCAAAGAACACTGAGGCTGTCTACAAGAAGGGTCAGAGCTGTCTCTATTTCCTGAGGAGACTGAGGTCCTTCAACATCTGCCGGATGATGCTGAGGATGTTCTACGAGTCTGTGGTGGCCAGTGCTATCATGTTTGCTGTTGCGTGCTGGGGCAGCAGGCCGAGGGTAGCAGACACCAACCTAATCAACAAGCTCATTCGCAAGGCCAGTGATGTTGTGGGGATGGAACTGGACTCTCTGATGGTGGTGTCTGAAAAGAGGATGCTGTCCAAGTTGCATGCCATCTTGGTCAATGTCTCCCATCCACTACATAATGTACTGGTTGGGCACAGGAGTACGTTCAGCCTGAGACTCATTCCACCGAGATGCAGCACAGAGCGTCATAGGAAGTCATTCCTGCCTGTGGCCATTAAACTTTACAACTCCTCCCTTGGAGGGTCAGACACCCTGAAGCAGTAGGCTGGTCCTGGACTTATTTCCTGGCATAATTTACATATTACTATTTAACTATTTATGGTTTTATTGCTATTTATTATCTATGGTGCAACTGTAATGAAAACCAATTTCCCCCGGGATCAATAAAGTATGACTGTGACTATGACTATGACTATGAGATTGGATGGCTGCACAGGGGCTTTGCCCAGTTCGGTATAAGTGACCCAGTGATGACTTGGGAAGTTGAAGTCCAAAGGCAGAAATGAAATGGGGAAAAAGGAATGAGGTGTGGCATACTGAGATCCCAAGAGTGATGTCATCTGCAATTTAGCCATCTTGCAATTAGCTACTGGCAGGATCACCCATGGTGGTAACTTTAGGAGTGATTTAACCAAGACCTCAGTGGTGGAGACAGTAGAAGAGGATGATATATCACCACAGTAGTGAAGGCAGAGGAAGACTGCAGCAGGATAGCGTCTCCAGTCATCGTACATTCCATGCTAATGGACCCTTCCCCTGATCTGTCAAGTACCATGTGGTGCCTGTCCATGCATCAGCCTCCCCATGTTAAACAAAGTCATATGCCATGCACAGGCATTCTCCATTTAGAGAATGCAATGACAACCCCTTAGGAGAGCATCATACTTGACTCAAGTGATTGCACCAATATACGCTGAAATTAAAGGAGAAGTATTAGAAATTCCCAACAAGACAGACAACATTATTAAAGGGATTAATAGATTTAATAGCTCAGAAAAGTAAGTGAATAAGGAAGACTTCTGAGGGGAGATAAAGAGAGATTATACTGCAGTCGATGATGAGAATAGTCAGAGAAGGCTTGGTAATTGCAATGCATCTGTCTGATGGACTTTCAAATAGAACATAGAACATAGAACATAAAATAGTACAGCACAGTACAGGCCCTTCGGCCCACAATGTTGTGCCAACCCTCAAACCCTGCCTCCTATATAAGCCCCCACCTTAAATTCCTCCATATACCTGTCTAGTAGTCTCTTACACTTCACTAGTGTATCTGCCTCCATCACTGACTCAGGCAGTGCATCCTACGCACCAACCACTCTCTGAGTAAAAAACCTTCCTCTAATATCCCCCTTGAACTTCCCACCCCTTACCTTAAAACCATGTCCTCTTGTATTGAGCAGTGGTGCCCTGGGGAAGAGACGCTGGCTATCCTCTATCTATTCCTCTTATTATTCTGTACACCTCTATCATGTCCCCTCTCATCCTCCTTCTTTCCAAAGAGTAAAGCCCTAGCTCCCTTAATCTCTGATCATAATGCATACTTTCTAAACCAGGCAGCATTCTGGTAAATCTCCTCTGTACCCTTTCCAATGCTTCCACATCCTTCCTATGGTGAAGTGACCAGAACTGGACACAGTACTCCAAGTGTGGCCTAACCAGAGTTTTATAGAGCTGCATCATTACGTCGCGACTCTTAAACTCTATCCCTTGACTTATGAAAGCTAACACCCCATAAGCTTTCTTAACTACCCTATCCATCTGTGAGACAACTTTCAGGGATCTGTGGACATGTACCCCAGATCCCTCTGTTCTTCCATACTACCAAGTATCCTGCCGTTTACTTTGTACTCTGCCTTGGAGTTTGAAGGAAAGAGGATGAAAACAGAGGAGTGAGGGGTGAAAAATAATGCTGAAATTGTGAGATAGTGGTGATCTTAATTGCTGGGAATCTGAAACACTAGAGAAATGTTTCCCATGCAGATGGAGGGTGCACTAGTTCGATCTAATACCAATGTATTATGTCGAAACAAAGGAGACTACAATCGGATGAGGGAAGATTTGGCTAGTGTAGACTGGGAACACAGGTGGGACAGTTGAGGAACAGTGAAAGACTTTCAAAGAGATTTTTCATGGTGCTCAACAAAAATACATTCCAGTTAAAAGTAAGGACAGCAAGCATGGGGAGAGCCAGCCTTGGATAACTAAGGAAATACAGGAAGGCATCAAACTAAAAGCTCGTGCATACAAAGTTGCCAAGAGTAGTGGGAAATTGAAAGACTGGAAAACTTTAAAAAGCAACAAAAAATGACTAAGTAATAAATAAAGGGAAGATCGATTATGAAAATAAACTAGTTCAAAATATAAAAATGGATAACAAAAGTTTTTTATAATCATATAGAGCGGAAAAGGGTGGCCAAAGTGAACGTAGGTCTCTTAGAGGACAAAAGGGTGGAATTAATATTGGGTAATGAGGAAATGGCAGAGATTTTGAATGATTATTTTGAGTCAGTCTTCACAGTGGAGGATATGTCTAACGTGCCAAAGAGAGATGTTATGGATGGGATGGGAGTTGAGGACCTCGATACAATAGCTATTACTAAAGAGGTAGTGCTGAGCAAACTTATGAGGCTGAAGATATATAAGTCCCCTGGTCCTGATGGAATGTATCCAGGGTACTGAAAAGAATGGCAGAAGTTATAGTAGAGGCTTTGATGATAATTTACCAAAATTCTTCAGACTCTGGGCAAGTCCTGGCCGATTAGAAGAAGTGAATGTCATGCCACTGTTCAAAAAAGGATGTAGGCAAAAGGTAGGTAACTACAGACCAATTAGTTTAACATCTGTAGTTGGGAAAATGCTTGAAGCATTAAAGAAGAAGTAGCAAGGCATCTGGAAAGAAATGGATCCGTCAGGCAGATGCAGCATGGATTCAGGAAAGGCAGGTCCTGTTTGACAAACTTACTGGAGTTCTTTGAGTGCAGTGGATAGAAAGGAGCAGATGGATGTTATTTACTTGGATTCCCAGAAGGCATTCAATAGGGGGCCACATAAAAGACCTATCCATAAGATAAGGATGCTTAGAGTTGGGGTGATGTATTAACATGGATAGAGCATTGGTTAACTAATCAGTGGTGAGCGGTGTGTCGCAAGGGCTGGTGTTGGGCTGACAACTGTTGACAATATACATTAACATCCTGGAAGAGGGGATCAAGTGTAGTGTATCTAAGTTTGCTGATATACTAATTTGAGTGGAAAAGCAAATGATGCAGAAGACACGGAGAGTCTGCAGAGAGATATAGATAGGTTAAATGTGTGGGCAAGGGTCTGGCCGACTGAGTACAATGTTTGTAAATGCGAGGTCATCCAATTTGGAAGGAAAAATGGAAAAGCAAATTATTATTTACATGGTAAAAAATTGTGGCATGCTGCTGTGCAGAGGGGCTTGGGAGAGCTTGTGCATGATTCACTAAAGGTTGGTTTGTAGGTGCAGCAGGCTATCAAGAATGCAAATGGGATGTTGGCCTTCATTGCTAGTGTAAGGGGTTTCTTCTTTCATATTACTTACTAAGGCTAATAAAATGGCTTCTCTGTAGTGTTATAATAAAAAGGCTTCTTTGTAATGTTAACTGCTGAGATAAGGGAATCTCTATAGCAGCATGTTTGGGTTATAATTACGGATAATGGGATTTGTACTTATGGCCTAACCAAAGGGATAGATGTTATTCTTTCTTGTGTGTCGGTAAGCTGTTGTTTGCACGGGATTTGGGGAGATCGCGCCATGGGGACGAAGAGAGAAGACGCACACGGAGAGATGCTGTGAGCTGGCTAGCGGAGCTGAACCTGAGCAGGGGCTTGGGACCCGCCGGAGTTCAGAGGAAATCGAATGGTGGTCTGAGGATATTGCGTGAGCTCCAACATTGTGCACAAACTGTCTAATTATTATTCTTGGAGCCTTCTAGTTTATATTTTGGTTGTCTACTAATTCTATAGTTCAAATAAGAGTTATAATATCTTAGTTGTTTAACTGCATACTGTGCTTGTCATTTCAGGGTACTGATTTGAAACAGGGGACCCATCGCACAGCATCCACCTAAATGGGAATTCTAAGGTTTGGCCGGGCAGGGGGTTATCATCCTGCAATCATGCCACTAGGTAAAGCGAGGGTTACACTACAGGATTTGATTTTAAGAGCAGGGTGATTATGCTGCAACTGTACAGGCTACTGTTGAGGCTGTACTTGGAGTACTGCGTGCAGTTCTGGTCTCCTTACTTGAGGAAGGATATACTGGCTTTGGAGATGATGCAGGGGAGATTCACCAGGTTGATTCCGGAGATGAGAGGGTTAGACTATGAGGAGAGATTGAGTCGCCTGGGACTACACTCACTGGCATTCAGAAAAGTGAGAGAAGATCTTATAGAGACATAGAAACATGAAAGAGATAGATAAGCTAGAGGCAGCAAAGTTGTTTCCAATTAGGAGACCTAGTCTCAATATTCGGGGGAGTGTATTTAGGATGGAGATAAGGAGAAATGGCTTTTCCCAGAAAGTAGCGAATCTGTGGAATTCTCTGCCCAATGAAGCAGTGAAACCAACTTCAGTAAATATATTTAAGACAAGGTTGGATAGATTTTTGCGTAGTAGGGGAATTAAGGTTTATGGGGAAAAGGCAGGCAGGTGGAGATGAGTTGATAGCCATATCAGCGATGATCTTATTGAATAGCAGAGCAGGCTCGATGGGCCAGGTGGCCTACTCCTGCTCCAACTTTTTATGTTCTTATGTAAGTTGGAAATACTCTACAAGTCAGACAACATCCATGCACAGAAAGCGATGAGATCAATGCTAAAGTTAAAAACACTTTCATCTGAACTGGCCAGTTGAATGTCATCAGGTTCAATAGCACAAGGGTCGGTAGCAAAATGTTCAATATGACAGTGGATCATAACAATGTCAGACATCTGAAAGCTCACTCTCAACTAGAACTGCAATCCAAATCACATTTTGTTTCCTCTCGAAGAGAGGTTAACATAATGAGCACTGAATATAGAAGTCTAAACTTAATTGCTGCTTTGTATCTTACAACTCAAGAAAGAGGACTATTGATAGCTAACTGACCCGTCAGAACTCTTGCTCATCAGTATGTAAACAATGTGATAAGCATAAAAGGGAACCACGAATAATCCCTTCAGAAGACGTCAATACAAGGTTATAGAAACATAGAAAACCTAGAACACAATACAGGCCCTTTGGCCTACAAAGCTGTGCCAAACATGTCCTTACCTTAGAACTACCTAGGCTTACATATAGCCCTCTATTTTACTAAGCTCCACGTATCAATCTTAAAAGACCCTATCGTTTCCGCCTGCACCACCATCGCTGTCAGCTCATTTCACACACTCACCACTCTCTGCGTAAAAAAAACTTACCCCTGACATCTCCTCTGTACCCACTTCCAAGCACCTGAAAACTGTGCCCTCTCATGCTAGCCATTTGAGCCCTGGGAAAAAGCCTCTGACTATCCACACGATCATGCCTCTCATTATCTCGTACACCTCTATCAGGTCACCTCTCATTCTCCATCACTCCAAGGAGAAAAAACCAAGTTCACTCAACCTATTCTCATAAGCCATGCTCCTCAATCCAGGCAACATTCTTGTAAATCTCCTCTTCACCCTTTCTATGGTTTGCATGTCCTTCCTGTAGCGAGGCAACCAGAACTGAGCACAGTTCTCCAAGTGGGATCTGACTGCGGTCCTATATAGCTGCAACATTACCTCTCAGCTCTTAAACTCAATCTCACAATTGATGAAGGCCAGTGCACTCTATGCCTTCTTAACCACAGAGTCAACCTGCGCAGTAGATTTGAGTATCTTTTGGACTCGGACCCCAAGATCCCTCTGATCCTCCATACTGCCAAGAGTCTTGCCATTAATGCTGTATTCTGCCATCATATTTGACCTACCAAAATGAACCACCTCACACTTATCTGGTTTGAACTCCATCTGCCACTTCTCAGCCCAGTTTTGCATTCTATCAATGTCCTGCTGTAACCTCTGACAGCCCTCCACACTATCCACAACACCCCCAACCTTTGTATCATCAGCAAATTTACTAACCCATTCCTCCACTTCCTCATCCAGGTCATTTATAAAAATCACAAAGAGTAGGGGTCCCAGAACAGATCCCTGAAGCACACCACTGGTCACCAACCTCCATGCAGAATATGACCCATCTACAACCACTCTTTGCCTTCTGTGGGCGAGCTGGTTCTGATCCACAAAGCAAGGTCCCCTTGGATCCCATGCCTCCTTACTTTCTCAATAAGCCTTGCATGGGGTACCTTATCAAATGCCTTGCTAAAATCCATATACACTACATCTACGGCTCTATCTTCATCAATGTTTTTAGTCACATCCTCAAAAAATTCAATCAGGCTCGTAAGGCATGACCTGCCTTTGACAAAGCCATGCTGACTGTTCCTAATCATATTATGCCTCTCCAAATTTTCATAAATCCTGCCTCTCAGGATCTTCTCCATCAGCATACCAACCACTGAAGTAAGACTCACTGTTCTATAATTTTCTGGGCTATCTCTACTCCCTTTCTGGAATAAGGGAACAACACCTGCAACCCTTCAATCCTCCGGAACCTCTCCTGTCCTCATTGATGATGCAAAAATCATCACCAGAGGCTCAGCAATCTCCCCCCTCATTTCCTACAGTAGCCTGGGGTACATCCCGTCTGGTCCAGGTGACTTATCCCGATTGATGCTTTCCAAAAGCTCCAGCACATCCTCCTCCTTAATAGCTACATGCTGAAGCTTTATAGCCCGCTGCAAGTCATCCCTACAATCGCCAAGATCCTTTTCCATAGTGAATACTGAAGCAAAGTATTCATTAGGTATCACTGCCATCTCTTCCAGTTCCATAAACACTTTTCCATGGTCACACTTGATTGGTCCTATTCTCTCACGTCTTATCCTCTTGCTCTTCACATACTTGTAAAATGTCTTGGGATTTTCCTTAACCCTGTCCACCAAGGCCTTCTCATGGCCCTTTCTGGTTCTCCAAATTTCACTCTTAACCTCCTTCCTGCTAGCCTTATAATCTTCTAGATCTCTATCGTTACCTGGTTTTTTGAGCCTTTCGTAAGCTCTTCTTTTCTTCTTGACTAGATTTACAACAGTCTTTGTACACCACAGTTACTGTACTGTACCATCCTTTCCCTGTCTCATTGGAACATATCTACGCAGAACCCCATGCAAATATCCCCTGAACATTTGCCACATTTTTTCCGTAAATTTCCCTGAGAACATTTGCTTCCAATTTATGCGTCCAAGTTCCTGCCTGATAGCCTCATATTTCCCCTTACTCAAATTAAACGTTTCCCTAACTTATCTGTTCCTATCCCTCTCCAATGCTATGGTAAAGGAGATAGATTTGTGATTACTATCTCCAAATTGCTCTCTCACTGAGAGACCGGACACCTGATGATCCTGAAACATCGATCGATCTTTTCCACGAATGCTGCCTGACCTGCTGAGTTCCTCCAGCATGTCGTGACTGTTGCTTTGACCCCAGCATCTGCAGATTATTTTGTGTTTAGCACACCTGACCAGGTTCATTTCCCAATATCAGATCAAGTACTGCCTTTCCTCTTGTAGACTTATCTACATGTTGTGTCAAGAAATCTTCCTGAATACACCTAACAAACTCCACACCATCTAAACCCCTCATACTAGGGAGATGCCAATCAATATTTGGGAAATTAAAATCTCCCACCACAATAACCCTGTTATTATTACCCCTTTGCAGAATCTATTCTCTCTATCTGCTCCTCGATGTCCCTCTTACTATTGGGCAGTCTATAAAGAACACCCAGTAGAGCTATTGACCCCTTCCTGTTCCTAACATCCACCCATAGAGACTCCGTAGACAACCCCTCCATGACTTCCTCCTTTTCTGCAGCCATGACACTATCTCTGATCAACAGCGCTATGCCCCCACCTCTTTTGCCTCCCTCCCTGTCCTTTCTGAAACATCTAAAGCCTGGCACTCGTAGTAACCATTCCTGCCCCTAAGCCATCCAAGTCTCTGTTATGGCCACAACATCATAGTTCCAAGTGCTGATCCACGCTCTAAGCTCATCCACTTTATTCATAATACTCCTCACATTAAAATAGATACATCTCAAACCATTGATCTGAGTGCATCCCTTCTCTATCACCTGCCTATCCTCCTTTTCACACTGTCTCCAAGCTTTCCTTATTTGTGAGCCAACCTGCCTTTCCTCCGTCACTTCAGTTCTGTTCCCACCCCCCAGCAATTTTAGATTAAACTCTCCCCAATAGCCTTTGCAAACCTCCCCACCAGGGGAGGTTTGACTTGATATCCCATGGTTCACATCAAAAGCAGGGTCATGACATATATAAATGCATTTTTGCAGGTGCAGACTTTTTGCCACCCTCTGAGTATTGTTGTTGAGATCAATGCACTCCAGGTAGTACACACCTTCTAATTAGTACTGTACATAGAAATTCATGGAGTGATATTTATTATTTGACTGAAAACATGTCAGATCTACACTTTATGTGAGCAACTTTGATTGCTTCTGCTTGAAACTGCATGGTTGCATAGGTTAGTATAGTATAGAGGGCTTTATAGAAAGTGAACCCAAAGTCACTGTGTCTCATGATCTGAAACTGCTGCTTCAAATAGAAAATGTAACTTTATATACTGAAGAAACATACTGAAAATAATGATAATATTTGAACTATGACAATCACAGAACCGATCAATGTTATCCTTTTATTGATCTCCTGCTTTGATCAGAGGAGCCTTTGTTGCATACATTCAAAATTCAAGTTTCAAAATTGTTCAATATAATTTCCAGTAGACGACTTTAAAAGGGAAAGAAATAGTTGTTACTCCGGATCTGATGAAGCACAAATAAAACAAACCAAGATAAAGAACACAATGCTCCTTCCTAAAATTTTTCCTAATGTTGATAGTCATTGTGATAGATGTAAAACTGAGATAGCTGCACTGACACATATATTTTGGTCTCGTTCTATATTGGAACAGTTCTGGAAGTTGGTTTTCTCAACAATTTTTAAAGCACTGAAAATTAATTTACAACCTAATAAATTAACTGTGCTCTTTGGAATTGTTCCTCAAAATATTCATGGTATTTCTGTGTCTGACCAACCTGTTATTGCATTTGTTACATTGATAGCTAGGAGGGCCATTTTGTTGAAGTGGAAGGATATATCAGCTCCCACTTTGTCACAATGGTTCTCTCAAGTGATGCTATGTCTTAGTTTGGAGAAAATTAGAAGTCGAACCTTTGAACCTTTATTTGATTTTGAGAAAAGATGGGGCTCATTTGCTCGTTATTATCATTTGAGTTAATTGATATAATTTTTTCACGATCTAATTGTCAATTTTTTTAGTATATTTTCTTTTCTTGCTGGCGGTTTGATGCTTATTTTTAGAAGCTTTTTGTATGACGCATGACTCTGGGGTTGTACACCTAATGGGTTCTTTTTTTTCTCACTTTTTTGCTTAGTAAGTTTTTTTTGTTATCACAAAATTTTTTCAATCTTTAACATAATGTTTTTTTTTGAGGAATTGTAAGTATTGTTACTTCGATGTACTCGTTATTTTTCCTGTATATAACAATAAAAACATTTGAAAAGAAAGAAAGAAAGAAACACAATGCTAAAAACACAATAATTATAAATACATAAAATAGCTTTACATAGATTAATTGTATGTACATACCTGTGTACATACATCTATTGTTGCTCCTAGACACATCTTCAGTGATGTTCCTGGAATCATCGGGTGTTTCGGGTCTTTCAACATCATACAACCTCCTCCAGGTGACCCAGCCGGGGCTGATCAGACCCCAGCTTGTGTCTAGATGGCTAGCTACTTATGACTCCATGGCTCCTCTCTTTTGAGCCACAGCCATCTTGAGGCCCTCTCTGCCGCATCGGTGGTACTGCGGATGGCTCTCCTCTTCCTCTCTCCCTCGATGCCCAAAATGCTGAAGGCTCTGGCGAAAGAAAGGGCTATGAATTCCCTACAACCAACCTCCACTGGGAGACACCTCGCTCTCCATCCAGCCTGCTGACAGTTGCTGACCAGTCCTGCGTACTTGGAGAGCTTCCTTTCAAAGGCTTCTTCCAAGCTATCTTCCCATGGGACTGTCAGCTCCAGCAGCACCACTTGCTTAGTAGACTCAGACACTAGGACAATGTCTGGTCGCAGGGTGGTGGAAAATGACACTAGGCACAGGGGTGTCTGTACATAAGGTGACTGACAGGAAACAATAAAGTCATGGGCGTGTGGAGTGGTGGGTTAGTGCGTGAGGTGTTGATCTGCTTTACTGCTAGGAGAAGTAACTCTTTTTGAGTCTGGTGCTCCTGGTGTGGATGTTAAATGGCCTACTCTCTGATGGAAGTGGGTCAAAGAGTTCATGAGTAGGGTGGGTGGGATCCTTCATGATGTCACAGGCCCTCTTCCCGGCCTATCTGTAAACAAGTGCTTGATTGCAGTTAGGTTGGAGCTGGTGGTGCATTAGGCAGTTTGAACTGTTTATTGAAGAGCCTCCCTGTCCACCGCAGAGCAGTTTCCGAACAAAGCAGTGATGTGATATGCTAGGGTGCTCTCTTCTGCGCATCTGCAGAGTGATGTGAGTGTAGATGTGCATCGCCCAGCTCTCTTCAGCCTCTTCTGAAAGCAGAGGCAGTGGTGCTGCTGATATAAAGAGGGGGGTGAGTGGTGCGAATTCTACAGATGTTGGTAATCAACTTCTTTTTTTCTGATGACATTGAGAAAGAGTACCTGGCACCAGGCCTTGCGTTATTCCACCTCCTCTCTGTAGGCTGTCTCATCGTTGTTGGTGATGAGCCTCACCACTGGCGTGTCATTGGCGAACTTGACAATGTGATTGATCGGGTGTTTGGCTGTGCAGTCATATGTGAGCAGAGTGTACAGCAGTGGGCTCAGCACACAGCTCCTGGAGGCACCCATGTTGAGGATGATGGGGAGGGAGGAGAGCTGTGCATCCTGACCATCTGAGGTCCAACACCCAGTTGCACAGTGATATATTTAGACTGAGGAGTAGGAGGTTGTCCACCAAGATCTGTGTGATTGTATTGTTGAATGAGGAAATGAAATCCAGAAACAGCAGTCTGACATATATTTTCCAGGTTTTCTAGGTGTGTCAGGGCCAGGTGCATGACATCTGTGGTAGAGCGGTTCTGTTGGTAAGCATATTGGTGAGTGTCTAATGTGACAGGAATGGAGTTTTGATAAGTGCCATTAATAATTGTTCGAAGCAAATCATGCTGATTGATGTCAGTGCCACCGATGGCAGTCATTTAGTTCTGAGGGTGTAGAGATCTTGGCGACAGGGATAACGGTGGCAGATTTGAAGCATTTGTGCGCAGCAGCCTGGATGAGTGGAGTGTTGAAGATACCTGTGATGATATCAGAGAGTTGGTGTGCCCACTCCCTGAGTACTCGGCCTGGGATGCTGGCTGGTCTGGCTGCCTTATGGGCGTTGCCTCTCTGCATAGTCCTTTTCACGTCTGTTGCTGTTACAGACAGTGACTGCTCACCGGGTTTAGCTTTTGTGGCTGGCATTGTGTTGCATGCCTCAAAGCGTGCATTAAAGTTGTTTAGAGTGTCAGTGAAGTATCACTGCTAGCTGGCGCTGTTTTCCCTTGCATAGTCAGTAATGCCCTCGACACCCAGCCAGGGGTTGTTTTCACACTGGTGTTCCTGAATTTTTTGTGCACAGGTAGTCTTTGCCTTCTTGATACCTAAGATGAGGCTTTCCCTGGCTGCTGTGACAGCTGTTCTGTCTCCAGACATGAAGACCGTGTCCTGGGCTTTTAGTAGGGAGTGTACATCTGCATTCAACCAGTGCTTCTGGTTGGGCTGTGAGATGTCCATTCTTGACGTAATAATATCATCTACACATTTGCCGACGTAGCCAATCACAGATGAAGCATATTCCTCAAGGTCTGTGTCTTCTGTGGTGGCCTACCCGAACATCTGCTAGTTTGTCCATTCAACATAGTCCTAGAGCATGGAGATTGCCTCATTAGGCCATGCAGTGTTGGTCTTCTTGACTGGTCGCTCCATTTTCAGCAGCTTTCGGTATGCTGGGATTAACATGATGGAGATGTGGTCAGAGGGGCCAAGATGAGGGCATGAGATGCCTTTGTAATTATTGCATCTGGTTGTATAAACATAGTCCAGTCTGTTTCTTCCCCTAGTTACCATGGTGATATGTTGGTGGTCTTTGGGTAAAATGTCCTGCAGGTGAGCATGATTGAAGTCTCCTGCAATTACAAAGATGCTTGTTTAGTAAAGAGTTGAAGATACTTAAAGCTCTCCCTGTGCATCCTTGGCAGTTGCACTTTGGTGGGGGTGGGGTATAGACAGCGGTGGTGAATGCAACAATAAACTCCCTGAGCAGGTAATATGCTTGTTCAATAGACTCTGAACAGTGATTGCTAACTACAGATTAGTATGTGCACCAGCCTTTGTTAATGTACGCCCAGACTATAGCTCCCCAACAGGGAGTTTCTGTCTGCCAGGAACAGTCACCCTGTTGAGCTGAAATGCTGAGTCGGGCATGTTTTTGTTTAGCCATGTTTCAGTGAAGACTAGAATCCAGCATTTTCTTATCTCTTTCTGTGTTCATTTTCAGTTTCAGTGAGTCCATTTTATATTCCAGCAAGCGTGCGTTGATTAGGAAGAGTGATGGTGCTGCCAGCCAGTTTGGGTTAGCTCTTAGTCTAGCTGGTGTCTGGGCTCTTTTGCCATATTTCTGTTTCCTCTCTGCATCTGTCCCTCCCTCGGCTGTGCTGCCTAGACAGGTCACTGTCGCCAGCCCTGGTGTGCATAGGCTCCATAATCCATTAAGCACCACTATTATCTCTGCTGCTGGTGGATCAAAAATAATTTTGTCTAAGAGTTAGGCGGTGCTCTATTCGCAGAGCTTTGGTTGACTGAAATCCCTGACTGGAAATTTTGAAATACTGACTAAGAATTTAAAACAGGCACCATTATTGGGAGCCAGGGAAGCTGCTGTGTCTCTACACACCGCCATTTTGATGAAGACACGCAAAATTATAACAAATAATCATAATGCCTCTAATTACAGCATTATATTTTATTAACAACTCCAACTATTTTGTCAGTTTAATTACAAACTAAATTACAAGTAATTATTAGTCGTCATGTTCACAGCAGGAATTACTGTGCATTACCTTTCATTAACTTTAACATGGCCCCAGATGCATATTATCCAAATAAAGCTTCCCGAAATGAAAAAGTGCCTTAGGATTTTAATTTAACAGCTTTAAGTTCCTTTGCATCCACATCACGAGGACCTCGTGGTCTGTACACATCAACTGTGTGGTGAAAAAGGCACAACAGCACTTCTTTCACCTCAGACGGTTGAGGAAGTTTGGTATGGGCCCCCAAATCCTAAGGACTTTCTACAGGGGCACAATTGAGAGCATCCTGACTGGCTGCATCACTGCCTAGTATGGGAACTGATATTCCCTCAATCGCAGGACTCTGCAGAGAGTGGTGCGGACAGCCCAGCGCATCTGTAGTTGTGAACTTCCCATGATTCAGGACATTTACAAAGACAGGTGTGAGAAAAGGGCCCAAAGGATCATTGGGGACCTGAGTCACTCCAACAACAAACTATTCCAGCTGCTACCATCCGGGAAACGGTACCGGAGCATAACAGGCTCTGGGACAGCTTCTTCCACCAGGCCATCAGACTGATGGACTCATGCTGATTTGAGTGCATTTCTATGTGTAAGGGGGTTTCGACTTTTATGTTACTGTGGAGGCTAATTAAAATGACGTCTTTGTTATGTTAGTGTGGAGAATGCAGCTTTGTTGTGTTAAACGCTGAGAAAGTTTGCGCTAGCAGCTTGTTTTGGTTTAGAGGGTGATAAGAGGACGCTATTAACCAATTGGGATAGTTGTTATGGTTTTGGTGTGTTTGAAGATACTGTCTGGGCGGGGTTTTGAGGGAGAAGGCAGGAGAGCAAGACAGAGGATGGACCAGGTGCTGTGATGTCCGCTAAAGGGGTCGGACACCGAGGAGGGCGTTCAGCGAGGAGACGGAGACGGACTCGTGCGGAGCGCTCTGGTTGACCACCGTTGTTGGTCCCAGGCGGCCGGTTGAGGTGGTTCGAGGGGTCGCAAGGTGAAGAAGAAGGTCCTTGAGCTCCAACAGTTTTGTGCACGAAGAGATTGAACTTTGATAAGTGTGGCGCCTTTTATTTTCCTTTTATATAAACTGTATATCATTTAATTGCATCTGGTGTATTTGGGTGGGGTGGGGGTACCTCACACAGCATCCAAACAAACTATTACCCAGTTTGGCGGGGCCGAGGCTGTTTCCCTTGACGACAGCGAGCCGAGTGACCCTGAGGGTGGCCAGAAGGGGTTACATATGTTACATTGACTATTCTATTTATTATAAATTATTTAAAAATTACTATGATTGCACATTGCACATTTAGACAGAGGCATAACGTAAAGGTTTTTATTCCTTATGTATGAGAATGATGTAAGAAGTAAAGTCAATTCAATTCAATTATATCATCTACTGTCCACTATCACTAGTGTCTATGTCAGATAACGTTTTTTGTCATAATTTTTGTTGAAGAGGAAAAAATATCTCAATATTCTCATGAAGAGGCAAATGACTTTATTTATGTTATTGACTAGCAGCTACAATGTTGACTTGAGTCTAGTTCAGGTCATTGGAGGAAGATTATAATGCTGAGGTGCACTGGGACATATCTTCAGTGATGTAATCCAGGATCATCAGGTGTTTCAGGTCTTTCATCATCAGACACTCTTGCCCAGGTGACCCTGTCAGAGCTGATCAGGCCCTGGCTTGTGCCCCAGCAGCATTGGTCCATGGGTCACACTTTTTGATCCATAGCTATTATGAGGCTCGCTCAGCAGCCTCTGAGAACATCCTGATGGCTCTTTTCTTTGCAGCCCCCCTAATGCCAAGGAGAGTAGGTTCTGCACAGTGACTAGCCAGCAAAACCTCTACACCCCACCTCTATAGGCTCACATGATGCCCTCCACCCCTGTCTCTGGCACGACTCTATTAACTCCTGGTATTTGGCTTTCTTACGTTCAAATGTCTCCTCAATCTGGCCTTCCCAAGCAACTGTCAGTTCTACCTCAACCACCTGCTTTGAGGTTTCTGACAGAATGACCATGTCAGGCCTCAGGGATGATGATATGATGAAGTCAGGGAACTGTAATTGTTTGCCCAGATAGACCTTAAGTTGCCAGTCCGATGCTATGGCCATGGTTGGTCTCCAGCTTTGACAAAGGCCACGGTCTTTCTGGGTTGGCGGAGGGACGTACTGTTCATGGCCGAGGAGATACTTTCTGCCACTGTCTTCAGCATCTGGTCAAGGCACATTTGGTAGCAGCCTTCTCTCAGGGCTTTTGGGCAGCTGCTACAATTGAATTTGGTAGAAGAGAATTCATTGCTAAAGGTCCAGAATATAAAATCAGATATAAGTCATTTTGCCTTTTTGTCTATTCCACGGTCAGTCAGATTCATCATGGTTGATTTGCACCTTAACTTTAGCCAGCTATACTCTGGTAATGCCGTGATATTCATGTCAGACAAAAAATATTATTTATCTCGATCTGAATTCAACTGAGTTTCATCAGCTTGAAAGAGTACAGAGAAAATTTACAAGGATATTGCCCAGATTTGAGGACCTGCTTTATAGAGTAATGTTGAATGGGTTAGGATTTTATTTACAGGGGCACAGGAAAATGAGGAGAGGTGGAGCATAGCAGTTTAGTGCAACAATATTACAGCTCAGGATGACAGAGTTCAAAGTTCAATTTTGGTGATCTCTGAAAAGAGTTTGTACGTCCTTCCCATGAGCACATGGGCTTTTTCTGGGTGCTCTAGTTATCTCCTGCAGTCCAAAGACCTGCTGGTTAGTAGATTAATTGGTCATTGTAAATTGTCCCGTGATTAGGCTCGGGTTAAATAAGTGGTTTGCTGGGTGGTGCAGCTTGATGAGCTAGAAGGGCAGGTTCCATGCTGTGCCTCCAAATAAAATGATCTTATTGAGGTATAAAAGTTATGAGAGTTATAGATAAGGTGAATGCATGCAGGGTTTATTTTTTCTTGTGGGGTGAAACTAAAACTAGAGGTCATAGGTTTAGGGTGAAAGGTGAAATGTTTAAGGGGAATCTGAGGGAAGCACCTTCATTCAGAGGGTGGTGTGACCGTGGAATGAGCTGCCAGCAGAAATGGTAGATTCAAGTTCAACTGTAACACTTAACATTTCAGAGAAGTTCGAATAGGTACATGGATGAGAGGGTTATGATCTGGGGGCAGGTAGATAGGACTAGGCAGAAGACCAGGCAGGCATGGACTGGCTAGGTTTTGGGACTTGTTTCTGTGCTGTAGTGCTCGAAGACTCTATGATTCTATGAGTAATGGTTACAAGTTTAACTTCTTCCTGCATTCATTACTTATGTACATAGCAACAAAGCAGCTCCCAAAGACTGCCGGCATTTCTAATCAATTTGAGACTTATACACTTCATGCTAAAAGAGAATGCTTTAGCATGCCACAGGTTACGAAAAAGCAGCATAGGCTACCAAAAATAATCTGTTATGACAGAACAGTCTGCTCAAGATAATGGTACAGATCCTCCATTAAAAAAATTGATGCTTGTGTACCTGCTGCCTTTTAAACACTAACCGCACAGAAATGATTCCCAAGCTCAGGTTAAAGTGAAAGCTCAATACCAAGCAAGTGCCAGTTTTAGGAGAACAGTACTGTTCTGCTGGACTCTGTAAAATAGAGACTTCCTCAGACTTTCCAGCTCTTACTTTGGTCCCTGAGCCCAGGGACGATTAACTTGTATTGCACCCTCATTGAAGGAACAACTGCTAGCAGAACAGGATGTTGAGATATTTATTTATTTTTTTGTGCATGTGTATCTTTAGGATGTTCTCAAAGGAATTTGACTAGGAATGTAACAGAACTTCCATCCCAGTCACAGCATTAATAGCTGGTGAACTCTGGGGCTGGATCTCACCAGATTCAGATTTAAGTTTATTTATCGCATACAATGAAATGTGCCATTGGCGTTGACAATCAAACACACCGAATGATGTACTGGGATCAGCCTGCAAATGTTGTCACACATTCCGGTCGAGCATAGCAAGCCCACAATGCTCGGCAAAGCAGCACAGAGCATAATATGCAACAATATAAGAACAGCAAACATCTTTTCCTCCCTTTCACCCAGAGGCAGTCTTCCAACTGCAGGACTGCTGGCTGGTAAAGCTATTCTGAGCCAGCCTCTTATCCTTAGGGAGACCCTATGCTACACTACAGTCTCTCTCAGCTCAGAGAGACAGTGGTCCATGAGTGCATGACCAATGAGCTTGCATGCTTGTCAGTCAGCATCCAGCCCGAGAACTACTTTGGTTCAGAAATTGCACCATCTCTGATCGCAAGACCCTGCAGCTGATAGTGAGGTCAGCTGAGAGGATCACTGGGGTCTTTCTTCACACCATCACAGACATTTACACCACACGCTGCATCCGCAAATCAAACAGCATTATGAAGGACCCCACGCACCCCTCATATAAACTCTTCTCCCTCCTGCCAGCTGGAAAAAGGCACCAAAGCATTCGGGCTCTCACAACCAGACTATGCAGCAATTTCTTCCCCCAAGCCATCAGACTCCTCAATACCCTGAGCCTGGACTCACACCAACCTACTGCCCTCTACTGTGCCTACTGTCTTGTTTATTATTTATTATTATTTATTGTAAGTGCCTACACTGTTTTGTGCACTTTATGCAGTCCTGTATAGGTCTGAAGTCTTGTGTAGTTTTTTGTGTTTTTTCTTACGTAGTTCAGTGTAGTTTTTGTATTGTTTCATGTAGCACCATGGTCCTGGAAAACGTTGTCTCATTTTTACTATGCTCTGTACCAGCAGTTATGGTTGAAATAACAATAAAAAGTGACAACTTGACTTGATTTGACTTTGTAGTGGGTGGTCAAGTTATGCTAAAACACAATGAAAGGGATTAAATAATTTAACTCTTCTTCTGAAGCCAATGTGATGAATAAATAATTTTTGGGGTGCTGTTATTCAGAGTCTTTTATTATTTATGAAAGGAAGGTACTTTTCCCTTCATCAAGGATGAAGGAGCAATTTCATTTGCCATATACGTGAACAGACAGTACATTGGGAATTTGCTGCGGTGTGTCGGTGCAACATGCAACAAAAAGAACAACATTCCACAATTATAAAGAATAAAGAATTATATAAAATACGTTAGAAGTTACAGAATAGGTATAGAATAAAATGTGTATAAATCCATTCAGTATATACCAGCATGTATTTACAATGTAAGCAGTATTATAAAAAGTGGTTTAAAGTGTTTTCCCTAGTTCCAGAAAATTGGAGGATGGCAAATGTTATTCCTTTGTTCAAGAAAGTTAATAGGGATATTCCTAGGAATTAAAGATCAGTCTTGCTTTAGTGATGGGAAAACTATTTGAGTGTCATGGTCCGGTCTGTGAAGTCCGTATTCCATTTCATGGTCCGGTCCATCGACCCTTGCTCCAGGTTTTCCTGTCTACCCTGTTTCCGTTCCTGTTGAGCTCTAATTGAGGCAGCTGATGCTCGTTGGGGCTGGCTGTATAAATACCTCCAGAGACCAGGGCGTGGCTGCTGGATTGTTCTTGTCCTTACTCCTTGTATCCCGTGCTCTGCTTTCTGTTTCCTCGTCTGAAGCCTTGCCGGTAACTCTCACCTCGCCTGAAGTTCTCATTTCACCTTGCAATGCCTGAAGCCCTGCCTTGTCTTGCCGGTAACTCTCACCTCGCCTGAAGTTCTGTCTTGCCTTGCATTGCCTGAAACCTTGCCTTGTCTTGCTGTCTTATCCTGGAGCCACCTCGTACCTAGCTCCCTTCCTGTCCCTTGCCTCCGTCGGGTAAGCCAGGCCATCTTGCCGTTACCTACGGTTGGTTCTGTCCCTTCCTGTCCCTTGCCTCCGTGGGTAAGTCAGGCCATCTCGCCGTTACCTGCGGTTGGTTCTGTCCCTTCCTGTCCCTTGCCTCCGTCAGGTAAGCCAGGCCGCCTTGCCGTTACCTGTGGTTGGTTCTGTCCCTTCCTGTTCCATGCCTCTGTTGGGTGGTGATCCGTGCCCTGCCCAGGAGGAGCCTACCTAGCCTCAAGCCTGAAGACTCCAGCCTCTTGCCTAGCCTCAAGCCTCACCTCAAGTCTTTAGCCTCTAGCCTCCTGCCTCCTGCCAAGCCTCGCCTCAAGTCTCTGGCCTCTAACCTCAAGCCTGAAGACTCCAGCCTCCTGCCTAGCCTCAAGCCTGAAGACTCCAGCCTCCTGCCTAGCCTCAAGCCTGAAGACTTCAGCCTCCTGCCTAGCCTCAAGCCTGAAGACTCCAGCCTCCTGCCTAGCCTCAAGTCTCACCTCGTCTTTAGCCTCTAGCCTCCTGCCTCCTGCCTTGCCTCGCCTCAAGTCTCTAGCCTCTAGCCTCAAGCCTGAAGAATCCAGCCTTCTGCCTAGCCTCAAGTCTCACTTCAAGTCTTTAGCCTCTAGCCTCCTGCCAAGCCTCATCTCAGGTCTCTAGCCTCAAGCCTCAAGCCTGAAGACTCCAGCCTCCTGCCAAGCCTCGCCTCTAGCCTCAAGCCTGAAAACTCCAGCCTCGTCCTGCCTGCCTGCCAAGCCTCATCCTTGCCTAGTTCTGGGGTCCGAGCCAGAGGCAAGACCCAGGTACTGGGTCCTTGTCCAGTCTCTGGCTCGGAGTCCAAGCCCGGGCTCCTAGCTCTCTTGTCCAGTCCTGTTCGAGGTTCCCGGTTTTCGTGTCCATGTCCTTGCCTTCACCCTGTATCCTAGTCCTGTCCCTAGTCTTTCAGTACCTGTGTCCTGCACTTGGGTCCGTTCCGAGCCACCGCTGTATGATATTGAGGGAATTTTTAGATTCAGGATTTACAAGCAATTGGAGAAGCATAGTCTGCTTTGGAATAATCTCCATGGCTTTGTGAAGGACAGGTCATGCCTCAAGAGGCTAATTGACTTCAAAGAAGCAACAAAAAAAATTGATAAAGCTAGAGCGGTAGATGTGGTGCATATGAATTTTAGGAAGGTGTCCGACAAAGTTCCCCATGTTAGGCTCATTCAGAAAGTCAGGTGGCATGGGATCAAGGGAAGCTTGGTTGCTTGGTTTCACAATTAGCTTGCCCACAGAAACAGAGAATGGTAATAGATGGAGAGTATTCTGCCTGGAGGTTAGTGACTAGTTGTGTTCTGCTGGGATCTGTTTTGGGAACCTTGCCCTTTCGGATTTTAATAAATTACTAAGAAGAGAAAGTGGAAAAGTGGGTTAGTAAGTATGCAAATGACATGAATATTGATAGATAACATAGGAAGTTGTCATAGGTTAGAATGGGACATTGTCAGAATGCAGAGCTGGGCTGAGAATTGGCAAATGGAGCTCAGTCCAGAAAGCTGTTAAGTGATTTTATTTGGAAGGTCAAACTTGAAAGCAGAGTACAAAGTTATTGGCATGATTCTTAGAGGAATAGGGGTATCTTGGGTTCCGATGCATCCCTCAAAGTTGTCACGTGAGCTGATAATGTGGTTAATAAGGCATACAGTGTGTTAGCCTTCATTAGTTGAGTTAATGAGTTCAAGCGCCAGAAGGTAATGTTGCTGCTCTATAAAACTCTGGTTTACAGACCACACTCGGAATATTATGTTCAGTTCTGGTTGCCTTATTACAGGAAAGATGTGGAAGTTTTGAAGAAGTTGCAGAGGAGATTTACCAAAATGCTGCATGGATCAAAAATTGTGTCTTAGGAGGGAAGTTGGAGCAAGCTAAGAGGATGAGGGGCAACTTGATAGAGCTCCATAAGATCTTAAAAGGCATAGATAGAGTGGACATCCAGTGCCTTTTTTTGCCAGGGCTGAAATGGGTACTAGGAGAGGGCGTAATTTTAAGATGACTGGATGAAAATATGGGGGTATGTTAAAGATAGATTTTTTTATGCAAAGAGTGGTAAGTGCAGGTGTCTTGATAAAGGCAGGTACAGTATATTAGTAACATTAAGAGGTGCTTAGTTAGACATATGGATGAAAGAAGAATGGAGGGCTATGTGGGAGGAAGGGTAAGATTGATCCTGCAGTAGGTTAAATGACTGGTGCAACATTCTGGGTTGTATTGTGCTGCACTGTTCTATGTTCTATGTTCCTTCATATCTTTCACATCTTCAGGCTTTTCCACTGAAACTTCATCTTGATGCGAATCATTGTCTCAATAAAGATAACCACTAGTAAATTTAATTTTAACTGTGCTAGATGCTGAGCATTTTCTTCACAACAGAAGTTATGTTCCCTTGTGTTGGGAAAAGAACTTGCAAGGTTATTTTCATCCCTTTCAATTGGGAGACTTTGCTTAATGTCTTATCCCTAAGGTAATAGGGAGGCGACTTAGTTGAATTAATTTGATGGATGTAAAACCAACATGGAAACCAGAGTTTACTATTGGGGACCAGCATGACATTATTGAGCCCCATGCCTAATTTTGGTTTAGTTTTAATCTCTAAGGCATCCATTTCTGTTCTGAAAATGGGTTTATTAGAATTATCACCACTTCATTTCTGACAACCTATTGCCACTCTGAACCTTACGTTGTGTTACTGATATTTAAATACTAAAGCACCAATCGGCTTTGCTGAAGGAAATTCACAAAAAAAAATGGCGACCACTGGAAATCTGAAAAAAGCACAGAAAAATGATGGAAACAGTCAGCAGGTCAGGCAGTATCGAAGGAACAAGGAAATAAGTTAATTCTTCAGTGTGAAGGCCCTTCATCAGACGGGGATGGAGGCTCTTTGACCTGAAGCAATAACACTGTCTCCCCTTCCAGATTTACTGAAAGCTCAGGTCCTGTCATCTTTCTTAAATTCAGAGAAAATTTTCTCGAGAAATTTTTTTGTAAAGCTTGCAGTAAAGGTATATGGGTTTAAAAAAATGATCAGCATAAATTTATTACAAAGAGTCAGCTGATGTTAGGCTTACTAGTTTCATTGAAACCTACCAAATGTTGAAAGGACGACGTAGGGTGGATGTGGAGAGGACATTTCCTATGGTGGGGGTATCCAGAACTAGAGGGCACAGCCTCAAAGTTGAGGGGTGACCTTTTAGAACAGAGGTAAGGAGGAATGTTTTTAGCCAGTGATTAGAAAATCGGTGGAATGCTCTGCCACAGACTATGGTAGACGCCATGTCCATGGGTATATTTAAAGTGGAAGTTGATCTTTTCCTGGTCAGGCAGGGCATCAAAGGATATGGTGACAAGGCAGGTGTACGGGGTTGCATGGGATCTGAGATCAGCCATGATGGAATGGTGGAGCAGACTCGATGGGCAGAATGGCCTAATTCTGGTCCTGTCTTATGGTCTTAAGTTCTTTCTGAACTCTTATAATCCCCATGTTCTTACTTCTCAAGATTTCCTAGTTTTTGTTTTCAAGTTCAAGTTCAATTTTATTGTCATTCACCCATACACATGTATACAGCTAAACAAAACATCATTCCTCTGGGTCCAAGGTAGTAAACACAGTCACACACAGTACATACAATTATGAATCAGTGCATGCAGTCAGAATCAGAATCAGGTTTAATATCACCAGCGTATATCATGAAATCTGTTGTCTTTGCATCAGCAGTACATAATAATAGAGAAAAAACTGTGAATAACGGTCAGTATGTATGTATATATATATACATACACTAAATCGTTAAGTTAAATAAGTAGTGCAAAAATTAGGTATGAGGTCATGTTCATGGGTTCAAAGTCCATTCAGAAATTGGATGGCAGAGGGGAAGAAGCTGTTCCTGAATCACTGAATCGTGCCTTCTGGCTCCTGTATCTCCTTTCTAATGGTAACAATGGAAGAGGGCATCTTGTGGATGATGGGGTCCTTAATGATATATGCCACATTTTTGCGACATTGCTCTTTGAAGTTGTCCTAGATACTATGGAGGCTAGTGCTCATGATGGAGCTGACTAAGTTTACAACACTCAGCAGCTTATTTCGATCCCATTCAGTATCCCCCTCCGCCCCCGCCCCCCGCTCCATACCAGACAGTGATGCAGTCAGTTAGAATGCTCTCCACAGCACATCTGCAAAAAATTGTGAGTGTCTTTGATGACATACTGAAACTCCTCAAACTGCTGTCATCCCTTCTTTGTAGCTGCATTGATACCGAGGAAAGATCCTTAGAGATGTTGATACCCAGGAACTTGAAACTGCCACTCTTTCCACTTCTGATCCCAAAATAATATTAGCATAAGTCTCTGAGTGTCATGGCCTGAGTATTGACAGGCTGATATAAAGTGACTCTGAAGTTCAAGGCGTGTCTTTGCCATTAGACTTTCATCTTCACTTGTATGGAACTACAATCATGAAGATAATTTACAGTGAAGTCCATTCAGAGTGTGCTCATGTGTTTTGGCAGCATTCAATAGCGTTAGATGATAAAACAATTTTGCAATGAAGGCACTGTTGGAATTACAATAAACAAACCAAAGGTCTTCACAATTATACCATTAGACGTGATTGAAAGAGGGGAAGTGTAGCTCATTACTGAAAAAAATAGGAAGGTAATCTATTCCGGAAGTATGAATGCAAAACAAGTTATATATTCCCTTGCAAGATTCTGATTAGAACAGAGAAAAAAAATTACTGAGAGAATTGATGATTAATCTTGGTGCTGCAAGTGATAAGATCATAAAATTAGGAGATGAAATAATTGATTTTGTATCAATAGTTTACACTTTTACAGCAATAAATATTTTGTAGAATACAGAAGTTCAAAATGACACTGGATGTGCAGAGCACTTTTTAATAAGTATCTGGAATGGTGCAAGTATAGGAAGGAGACAAAACCTAATGGAAAAAGTGGCATAGATTCTTGAACATAATACCGAGAATAAGAACTAATCTTCAAGTTTTCAGAAAATTTTGATTTTTTTAAATCAAATATAATAATATTGATTGGCCTGATGAAGGGTTTCAGCCCGAAATCTCGACTGTTAATTCTTCTCCATGGATGCTGCCTGATCTGCTGAATTCCTCCAGATAAGTGGCCTCTTCCTGTCTTATAGTAAGTAAGTTAACTTGTTTTTCTTTTTCCCGGCAAATAAATCTGTGATAATTTACGAACTGAAGAATGTATAAATAGATAATCCCAAGGCATATCAACTGGACATTCAATGGTGAATTAATGAAGAAAAAATCATTATTACTTATCAGAAGAGAATTAGACAATTGAAAAGGGAAAGCACCAAGTAGGTGAAAATGAGACAGGAGTGATAAAACAAATAATTTCACATGGAAAATGAATTAGCAATACAGATTCAGTAAGCTAAATGGTCTCTCATTGTATTGTAACATTCTAGATTACTATCAGAGTACAATGCCGGAAATTCTTATCAACAAGCTTCACAACCTGGGCCCTTGTATCGCCCTCTGCAACTAGATCCTTGACTTCCTTATCAGAAGACAGCAGTCTGTGCAGATTGGAAATAACCACTCCTTGACCAAGATGGTGCCGAGCTGTGTTCTCCATAGAGGTTGCTGCTCAGATTTAGTTGCTTTTTAGGTTTGTAGACATGGCTTTGGGGACAGAGAGGGGAGTTAGAGTCATAGAACACTACAGCACAGAAACAGACCCTTCGGCCCATCTAGTCCATGCCAAATCATTTGATAAGTTTCAATGAGATCCCCCCTCATTCTTCTAAACTCCAGTGAGTACAGACCCAGAGCATGAAATGCTCCTCATGTCTTGACGCTTTCATTCACAGAATCATTCTTGTGAATCTCCTCTGGACCCTCTCCAATAGTATCACTTTCTTTCTTAGATAAGGGGCCCAAAACTGCTCCAAATACTCTGAAATTCTGGCTATCGGGACTCGTGGGCTTGAGTTATAAGGAGAGACTAGATAATCTGGGTGTATTTCCCTGGAATGGAAATTAATGGTGACTTTATAGAAGTATAAAGATCATGAGGATCATAGATAAGGTGGAAGGTCACAGACTTTTTCCAAGGGTAAGATGTCTAAACTAGAAGGAACAGATTTATGATGAGAGGGGAAGTATACCAAGGCTCTGTGGGGGATGTTTCCGACATAGAGGGTAGTGGGTATGTAGAATGAGCTGCTGAAAGAAGGGGCAGAAATAGAACAATTGGAAAGTTTAAGAGGACTGTCACCAAGCACATGAATAGGAAAGGTTTGGGTGGATATGAGCCAAGTTCATGCAAATATGATTCACTTAGGAGGGCTACTTGTCTGGCATGGGGAAGCTGGGCCAAAGGACCTGTTTCTGTACAGTACCCTCTGACTCTATTATGGAGAATAGAGACCAGAAGTACATATTCCACTTGTCTAGCCTATAGCCCAAGGACCTCAACACAGAATTTTCCACTTTCAGATAACCCTCTCCCCCATGTTCCTCTCCCACTTCCACCAGCACACCTAGTGTCTTTTTCCCTTTCCCCTTTCCTTTTAGCTCACTCACTACACTACCTGACCTGGTTCTATCAGCCTATCAACTACATATCTATCTACATAGATTTCTTCTCCTTTGGTTCGTCTCACCTATCCACTTACCCATATGACTCTATTTGCCCAACATCCAATCCTATCTGTTTCCACCTGTCACCTATCTTCCTCAGTCTCAACTCTCCCTCATCTAACTCTGCTTGCCCATCATCTGAAGGTACTCGGCATCTATCAGCCCTTCCCTCTGATTTCTATATACTGGATATCTTCAATTCACGCTCTCACTCCTGATGCAGGTACTCAATCTGAAACATCACCCTTCACTTTCCCTCTAGTAATGTTGAACTCTTCCACCCAGGTTTTGTTTCAAAATGTAGAAATTCCAGTTGTGATCAGAGGGGAGTTAGATGCCCACCCACTTTCTCCAGTATTTGGATATTGCAGTAAAGGTAATGCAGGAAGGTCAACTTAAACTTCACCAATAGAATGGAAGCAGGTGTTATAACTGCTAAAGAACAATCACTTCATCGAATAAGCTTCTAGACCTCTGTGAATTCAAGCTTGGAACGATGTGAACCTTGGGGCAAAAGAAGGGAGAATGGTGGGAACAGAAAATAGCCACATTGCCCTGAGTTTAGATGAACATAAAAACTTTCTTCCAAAATATCTTGATAGATGATCCAGTAAACCTTGTTTTGATGTGACTGGCAAAGAGATTGTGTCAAGAGATGGATATGGATGATTTATGCTATAGTCTTTTAATCCTTACAAACAATCTCTGAAGGAAAATGCCAGGTACATCCTTATGAAAGATGTAAAAGTGTTAGGTTTGGTTACAAGAGGAATAGTTGTTTCAATACACTTTCCTCTTGTCCAATCATAGCAACTAGAACTTGGTGCCTGAAGTATAAGGACCAGAACTACTTCTCCTGTGTAAGCAACTGGGTTTGTCAGACCCAACTATTCAAGTGTCTAGGAGATGTGGTAATAAACATACAAACATAACAACATAACTTAAGCCTAATTTATTATCATAAAATAGACAGTGCAAATAAACCACACAAATACTACATAACAAGTCACAAAGATTACTCAGCTCATGACTCTTAGTCACCACTTGATAGCTGTCACTGTCAGAGGAACTTCAATTGATTCCAATTCATGAAACCACCCAGGACACCAGGCACCAATCAGGGTCCTTGTCCTGGATGAAGTCCAAAGGCAGTTCAAAAACCAGACCAACATATCCACAAAATTCACAAGCACAGAGACAGACAAACTCTTTGATCCTTTGTTCTCATGCCATCAACACAGCCTGTGTTTTTCTTTCAAACATACCCTGTGCTCATTAATAGAGCATTCAGCATACACTTATGAATCATAAATTACTCATTGTTATCTCATTCATACAACTAATAACATCTGTAGGGCTTACAAAAGTACATTAAGGTTGACACATATAAGCAATTATCCGAAATCCAGGTGTACATTCTCAGTGTTTACTCACTAATAGACATACAGACCCCACATGCTAAGAATTCAGAAGGAGTTAATTGACCTGAAAGACATTCAGTCGATTTTTTACAAAATCTAATATGCTACATGTTGACACCCACATATCTAGAATTTAAAAAAAAAATCTTAAAACAAAACTCTTTCCTAGTGGATACTCTGGGATTTCCTAGCTGGAACTAAGTTCCTTCAAATAGACTCTTACATATTAATTATAATATGCTTACATTTTATGAATTTTATTCTTTCTCACATCACCAATAGAGTCTCAATTCTACATAAAGTATAATTGACAGTCTTAATCGTCGGGAACAGAAATTAAAAAAAAAATTGTTGAAGCAGAAAGCAAATTCTAATTTTGCTGCTAACTAGAGAATGAATAATAGGAAGTTCTACCATTGGTTAAGTTTCCAGTTTACTTCCAATGTGAAATAAGAGATAATTTGCTGTCATGTATCTTTCTAAAATGATTCTGTGCTGAACTATTACTGTTCTAGCAGCATGTCAAGGAAACAATGATGTTGAATATATGATAAGAAGGATTTTCTTTTTGGCTGCAGTCAATGTCAGTTGAATAGCTGGAATCTTACATGTGTTCTCACATGAATCAGCTCAAAGCTCTGCACTCCAGCCGTATCTAACTGAATGCTGGTGGACAACACTGAATTCTGGGTGGCGTGGTAGCGTAGCGGTTAGCATAGTGCTTCACGGTGCTAGCGACTTGGGTTCAACTCTCATCTGCCACTGTACGGAGTTTGTACATGCTTCCCATGACCTCAAGGATTTCCTCCGGTTGCTCTGGTTTCCTCCCAAATTCCAAAGGCTCATTGGGCAGGAAGAGCCTGTTACTGTGCTCTATTGCTAAATTAGGAAAAAACAGTGAAAACTAATTGGCAGGAGAAGCTTCAATAAACAACCCCATCCTTGACAATGGTGCAGCAAACAGTCTGAGGGCTAAAAAAGACCAAAGTATTTGTCAAATATTAGCAAATACACTTAGTCAAAAATACCAATTAGATGACCCAACTTGGCTTTTTTCTAAGACTGCCATTACAGAAGTCAGTCATCAGCAACTGGACTCATTTCATGTGACTGAAAGCACCATCAAAGAATCCTGGTAAGCTGAAGTCAGTGGACATCAAGGAAAAAAATACAGTATTTGGAATAATGGCTCCAATGAAAGAAAATAGTTGTGGCTGCTGAAGGTTAATCATCCCAGCCCTAAGAAATCACTGACAAATTTTTTTTAGGGCAAACTTCAAAGCCCAAGCATCTTCAGTTCCATTATCAAAGACCTTCCTTTGTTCGTAAGATCAGAAATGGAGACAGTCACTGATGTTGGCATAGTGTTGAAATCTATTCTCAACCCTTCAGTAAAGGAAACAGTTCACTACCACATGCAGTACCTAGACAACATTCAGTGCTTGGCTGATACAGTGTTTGCAACATTTACACCATACATACGTATTATACTTGCAAGAACAGTTCATATTTTGCATGGGAGTGCTGTTACTGCAGCTGATGCAAGCACCTACAACGTATTTTGTAAAAGGCAAATTCTGCAGTTACAGTGCACCAAAGGTGGCAGATGTAAACTGGTGGATTATGTTTCAGTGCTGAAGGATATTATGCTTTCTGAATTTAGTCGGAGCTGTGGCAAATGATATACATCATGTCTTGATGCTCTGCAACCTTTCCATCACATACAGGGTACACATCAGGAGTGTGATGGAATAGTCGGATGAATGTTGCTCTAACAGCCCTAAAACCACTTTACCAACAGTATGGCATCCCAAAGCCACAGTTAACTTCTGCACTGCCATGAACAGATTACACTGTAGGTCTCACTACCACCGTCACCTCATGAGGTGAATCACCATGAGATCTTTTCACTAACCTCTCAGACTGGTTGATAGTTGGAAAAAATCAAAAACAGTTCAAGCGGGTGGCATGGTAGTGTATAGGAGACATAGTAATATAGTGCTGGTGTAATGCTTTACAGTGCCAGCAATTGAGATTGAACTCCCACCACTGTAAGGAGTTTGTACGTTCATCCTGTGACTATGTAGGTTTCCCCTGTGTGCTCCAGTTTCTTCCCACATATCAAAGATGTACTGATTGGGGTTAGTAAATTGTGGGCATGCTATATTAGTACCAGAAGCTTGGTGACATTTGTGGACTGCCCCTAGCACATTCTTGGACTATGTTGGTCGGTGAAGCAAACGGTTCATTTCACTGTATGTTTCAATGTTTTGACAATACAGGTGACATCTAAAGCTAATCTATAATCTTCAAATAATTTTAGAAAATGTAAAAATGTTGTAAAGTTATTTAAAAAACTTGAAAAACAATTAAATATGTTAAAATGAAGTGAAATAAAAACTAATTATTTATCTGCATTTTTGTATTTACTCCACATTAGTGATTGCATTCGATGATTTTGGACCACCAGTGTGTTTGATCCTTCTGCAGCGCAGCATGCATCCATGAATGTCAAGAACATGAGTACCAGTGCAATGTCAGCTGCTGATTTATTCTGGAGTTGCTGATGGAACCAGTGCAATGTCAGCTGGTGATTTATTCTGGAGTTGCCGATGGAAGAAAATTATGTGAGAAACAGGCTAGATTAAGGATAACACAGTCCATTAATAGATTAACTGATTGTACAAATTTACAGGGAAAGGTTTCTAATTTGTGGATCTGTGAGGCCATCTACGTTAGTCCTGGAAATGATGGAATGAGCACCCTTCAAATATGAATTATTTCAATTAAACTTCATTATTGAATGCATCAGCTTAACCGTTTATCTTTGTATCAATGACCAAATTGAAAAAGTATCCTTATTTATTACTTTTCCATTCTCAACATGTCATAAATAAAACAAATAGTACTTCAATAGAGATCTGTCTCTGATACCGTTAGACACATTTTACCAATTTGAGTGCCCAAACAATATTTATATTCACTGCCTTTTGTTTCTAAACTAATTTCTTAACCAATTTAATAATTCATAGAATAATGTTCATGGGATTATAACCTATCAATTTCTTCAAAGAACAAATATGCAATGTCCTCTGTAATAAATATGAACAACATCCTTTACCATTTCTCTAAACATAAATATATCCAACTCTTAAAAATTGATGTTATTAAACATAATCTGTCCTTTGTACAGTAAATCTATGTTTACAGAAAATTTCCACAGTAATTGTGGAAGTTGCATTATGGAAAGAATAGCCTGGGGCTGGTGTTGTCAAGTGAGACTGCCAAGTGCCCATATGGTTACTACAGATGAGAAAAGTTGTGATGGATGTGGCCACGCATACTCAAGGTGAATGCGTGAGGCCCCTGTCGTGAGACTTTCCCAGAAAGGTCTTCCAAAAACATAATGTATATCTTTAAACAATAGGGGGTGCCGGAGACAGCTGAGATAAGATTAACGGAAGGATGTGAAGCATACCGAACAGTAAAGGATCTAACCTCTTGACTAACTTCAAAATATCACTGGCTGTCCAATTGAAGTTTCAATTGACATTACCACCACTATTGTGATGGAGATTGATTTTGTGATTAAGAAACTGAAACATACAAATTACAATGATCAATATAGGTAACTGATAAGCCAATTCTGTATAGCAATCGCAGTTTTCTATCCAGCCTTCAGAACGGTGCGTGTGACAGGGGCCATGCTGCTTTCCACATGCACAAGTAAGATAAAAGGAATGTTTGAGTCAAAAGAGTGCATGGGTTTTGGGCCGGTTAATTTAGTTATTTTAGTTAACTTATTTCATTATCGGTGACGACGTAGTTAGCCATTCCACCCTTAGTTACAAACTTTAGTCTTTCTCTTACTGTAGTTGTTAAGCTAGCTCAGGGGTTCCCAATCATTTGTAAGCCATGAACCCCTATTGTTAACCGAGAGATCCATGCACTCCAGGTTGGGGACCCTTAGCGAAATGATTCTCATTTTGCTCATCTTTTTCCTCCCGTTCTCTTAAACCATTGAACCATTAAACCAGTGAACTTCCCACTCTCTGTGTCAAAAAGTGTGCCCTCACAGCTCCTTTGAAATTATTGTTTTTCGTTTCTTCTTTCCATTTTCATCAGTTATAACATAGT
Source organism: Mobula birostris (assembly GCF_030028105.1). NCBI lineage: Eukaryota > Metazoa > Chordata > Chondrichthyes > Myliobatiformes > Myliobatidae > Mobula > Mobula birostris. The sequence goes on from NC_092370.1 coordinate 138,348,356, forward strand.
TTATAGTAAATAGATCACTTGCTCCATTGGGTTGGAAACTAGTTTTAATTCAAACACACGAGTAGATCTGCAGATGCTGGAAATCCAAAGCAACGTACACAAAATGCTGGAGGAACTCAGCAGGACAGGCAACATCGATGGAATTGAACAAGCAGTTGATGTTTTGGGCTGCGATCCTCTGCGTGAGGGAGTAACACTTTGTATTCTGTCTGGGTAGTCTCCAACTTCATGGCATGAGTATTGATTTTTTTTTAGATTAGATTATGAGGACACGCAGTCCCCTTTTATTGTCATTTAGTAATGCATGCATTAAGAAATGATACAATGTTTTTACAGAATGATATCACAAAAACACATGACAAACTGACTTAAAAACTAACAAAAAAATACATAATTATAACATATAGTTACAACTGTGCAAAGCAATACTTTAATTTGATAAGAACAGACCATGGCACGGTAAAAGTCTCAAAGTCTCTCGAAAGTCCCATCATCTCACGCAGACGGTAAACCTCCAGCGCCGCCAACTTGTCGATGCAGCATACTGGAAGCATCCGACCACAGTCTGACTCCAAGTCCGTCTGAAAACTCCGAGCCTCCGACCAGCTCTCCGACACCGAGCGCCAAGCACCATCCCTACCGAGCGCTTCGACCCCGGCCCCAGCAATAGGCAATAGGCAAAGCCGAGGATTTGGGGCCTTCGTCTCCGGAGATTCTCGATCGCACAGGAGCAGCGGCGGCGAAGCAGGCATTTCAGAAGTTACTGCAAATGTTCCTCCGTGCTTCTCACGGCTGTCTCCATCAAATCCGGATTGTGCACAGCCCCCTAAGTTACACATACGATATTCATTCAGAACAGCCGCGCATGCTGCATCGCGCCGCCATCTTCTCCTCTCTCCTTCCAGTAAAAAATTTCCCTCCCCTCCGCCATTCTTTATTCCCCACTCTGATATTGTATGTCTTCTCACCGGACTTTCACTTCCCCCTGGATCCCCTCCGTCTTCCCTTTCTCCTATGGTCCTCTCTCCTCTCCTCTCAGATTCCTTCTTCTCCAGCCCTTGAACTTCCCCACCCTCTTAGCGTCACCTATCACCTTCCAGCCAACCTCTTTCTTCTCCCTCCAATGTTTTATTCTGGCATCTCCACCCTTACTTCTCAGTCCTGAAGTAGGATCTCGACCTGAAACGATGACTGTTTCTTCATTTCCATAGATGCTAACTGACCTGCTGAGTTCCTCCAGAATTTTGTGTGTGTTAGTTCAAACACAGCCTTTTGAACTCTGCTATTTCCTCCTTTGGAGGATTTGTCCAGTTTGCCAATGACAGTCTCTGTATCACTGCACGCAAGGCAACCTTATCAAAAGCTAACATTTTCACAGCTGTATTGTTTTTCTTTCTTTCAAACACGACTTTCAACTGAATCATACTGTGATTGATTTTAGATAAATGTTCATGAGCCATTGGGCCATAAATTTCATCTGGCTCATTACTTTAATATAGTCACATTGTTGAGTCCAGGATGAATAATTCCATAAAAAAAATAATTCAAACACAGTGCATAAACACACTGTTTTTCAGTCATGCTTCTCCAGAATGGGAGGGATTTAAAGTTCTTTATTGAGACTATGCTATCCTTGTAACATGCTTGTCTATTTATATATTATGTCATAGCTGCACCGGTGAGACTAAACATATCCCCCGTTAGATTATTAATCTGACTTTACTTTTTATTTGACATCATACATTCTATTTTGCCTTATCTTTACTTAAAACTGTTCTCATCACTGAGTTCATTCTATGCCTGCCCCAGCTTCTAATTCAAGTTAAAAATTCCTTGTCATTCACATGTATACAGCTAAATGAAACATTGTTCCTCAGGGGACAAGGTGTAAGCCACAATACATATAGTTACACTCAGCACATATACAGTAGTTACAATCCAGCACATACAGTCAGAAAAAAAGTTAGCACAAATCCCAAAGTGGTGTAGCCTGAAGTTTGACATGAAGAGCGAGGTGCATCTTTATGTAAGACAGTATAATGTTACAGGCATTATTATAATAAAACAGGTAGTCGCATAAATATTTGAAACAGCAGCAGTAAAGGATGAAAAGTGACCAGTGCAGGATGAGAGTGTGTCCGTGAGTTGATAAATGGCAGAGTAGTGTGGCAGCAGGGCATTCACAGACGGTGTTGGATGCCAAATCAGACTGTGGTTGGGCATGGCAGGGAGAGTTTTCTTCCTTCTCCCGTCTGTGTGAGATATGGGACTTTTGAGAGACTTTGAACTTTCTTTACCGTGCTCACGGCCTGTTCTTCATCAAGTTATGGTATTGTTGCACTGTTGTAACTATATGTTATAATTATGTGTTTTTTGTTAGTTTTTCAGTCTTGGCCTGTCCTGTGTTTCTGTGATATCACACCGGAGGAATATAGTATCATTTCTTAATGCATACATTACTAAATGACAATAAAAGAGGACTGCGTGTCCTCATAATCTAATTAAGGAGTCCAATTATCTTGCCCATTTCAGACAGTTCTGCAGGGATTATAACAACAGATATCCTGAAGCACCTTCAATTACTCCAAAAGACTGAGGTTTGGTAAAATACTGAAAGGCTTTTAGTCGCTGTACAATACGACCTCCACAGTGAGTGTCTGCCCCCGGACTGAGAGGGAGGGGCAAGGCGAACGCCTTTATACAGGACTCTGTGGGAGGAGCCACAGGGGCAGTCAGCAGAGGAGTGTGTCCAGACAGGTAACCGAGTTACAACATATATACATGGTTCACCACATTCACCCCTCCTTTTTTTAAAAAGAGTCCCGCGGGGTGAAGTGACTGACAATATTTACAAGAAGTATATTTACAGGTTAAGTCTATCAGGTGGTCGAGTCCGTCGCTGTGATCTACGTAGCACTGGCGATGGTGGTTGTGTTGGCTCCGGCCTGACTTCAGGTGTGAGCATGTTAGGCGTCGGTAATCCCTCGTGCGTGTGTGTCGCGCCCGGTATGGGAGTGTCGTGTGGTGTCTGTGTAGGGTTTGGGGTGCATGGTGTCTCGTAGGTACATACATTGGTGGGTACGGGGTCAATAGTCACCACGGAGTGTTCAGGGTAGGGGCCCGGAGCTCCTGCGGGCGCCAGGTCGCGGATGGAGACCGTGTCCTCCCGCCCATCAGGTAAAGCCACGTAGGCATACTGGGGGTTCGCATGAAGTAAGCGAACCATCTCGACCATCGGGGAGTATTTATTGCTCCTCGCATGTTTCCGAAGCAGCACTGGCCCCGGGGACGTCAGCCAAGTTGGTAGGGTGGTTCCAGTGGTCGATTTTATGGGAAAAGAAAAGAGCCGCTCATGAGGGGTGGCATTGGTGGCTGTGCATAACAGGGAGCGGATGGAGTGGAGTGCCTCGGGAAGGACCTCCTGCCAGCGGGAGACCGACAGTCCCTTTGACCTGAGGGCTAAGAGTGTGGCTTTCCACACTGTGCCATTCTCCTTCTCCACCTGTCCATTCCCCCGGGGATTATAGCTCGTGGTCCTACTAGTTGCAATTCCCCTAGCCAGTAGATATTGGCACAGCTCGTCACTCATAAACGAGGACCCTCTGTCACTGTGGAAATAGTATGGGTATCCAAACAGAGTGAAGAGCTTGCACAGGGCTTTTATAACTGACGTGGTAGTGGTGTCGGGGCAGGGGATGGCGAAGGGGAACCGCGAGTACTCGTCAATTACTTTAAGAAAGTACACATTGCGGTCGGTGGAGGGAAGGGGGCCCTTAAAGTCAACACTTAGTCGCTCAAAGGGGTGGGTGGCCTTGATGAGTGGTGCCTTTTCGGGTCAGTAGAAGTGCGGTTTGCACTCTGCGCAGACTTGGCAGTCCCTGCTCATCATCCTGATTTCCTCAAGGGAGTAAGGCAGGTTCCGGGCTTTCACGAAGTGGAAAAGCTGGGTGACTCCCGGGTGGCAAAGGTCTACATGTAGGATGTATAGCCGGTCGATCTGCGCGCTGGCACATGTTCCCCGGGATAGAGCATCGGAGGGCTCGTTGAGCTTCCCAGGCCTGTACATGATATCATAGTTGTAGGTGGAGGGTTCGATTCTCCACCTCAGAATTTTATCATTTTTGATTTTGCTCCGCTGCTGATTATCAAACATGAACGCGACTGACCGCTGGTCAGTTAGCAGGGTGAACCTTTTGCCGGCAAGATAGTGCCTCCAGTGCCTTATAGCTTCCACTATGGCCTGGGCCTCTTTCTCCACTGCGGAGTGCCGAATTTCAGGGCCTTGAAGGGTATGGGAGAAGAACGCCACTGGTCTTCCTGCCTGGTTGAGAGTAGCAGCCAGCGCAAAGTCGGAGGCGCCACTCTCTACTCGGAAGGGAATGGCCTCATCCACCGCATGCATTGCTGCTTTGACAATGTCCCCTTTTATGCGGTTGAAGGCCGTGTGGGCCTCGGCAGAGAGGGGGAATGTGGTGGACTTGACCAGGGGGCGGGCCTTGTCTGCATAGTTAGAGACCCATTGGGCGTAATATGAAAAGAAGCCCAGGCACCTTTTGAGGGCTCTGAGGGTATTGGGAAGAGGGAGTTCCAACAGGGGGCGCATACGGTCAGGGTCAGGGCCAATGACTCCATTCTCCATGACACAGCCAAGGATAGCAAGTCGGGTGGTCCCAAATACACACTTGTCCTTGTTATAGGTGAGGTTGAAAGATTTGGCCGCTTGGAGAAATTTTTGGAGGTTGTTGTAGTGATCCTGCTGGTCGTGACCGCAGATGGTGATGTTATCCCGATATGGGAACGTGGCCTTCAGTTGGCACTGGTCCACCATCTGGTCCATTGCCCTCAGGAAGACAGATACACCATTCGTGACACCAAAGGGGACGTGTAGGAATTGATAAAGCCTGCCATCCGCCTCGAAGGCAATGTAAGGGCGGTCCTCCCGGCGGATGGGGAGCTGATGGTAAGCGGATTTTAGGTCTATGGTCGAGTACACCTTGTACTGTGCTATCTGATTGACCACATCCGTGATGCGGGGTAGAGGGTACGCGCCGAGCTGCGTGAACCTATTGATGGTCTGGCTATAGTCCACGACCATCTATTCTTCTCCCTGTTCTGAACAACCACCACCTGCGCCCTCCAAGGACTTGTGCTTGCCTCAATGACCCCCTCCCTGAGCAGCCGCTGCACCTCCGACTTAATGAAAGCTCTGTCCCCCGCGCTGTACCTCCTGCTTTTAGTTGCCACAGGTTTACAGTCGGGGGTCAGGTTGGCGAACAGCGGTGGGGGAGGGATCCTGAGGGTGGAGAGGCCGCAAGTGGTGTCGGTAGTGTGGCAGTTGGCATGATGTTGGGTGGGATGCGCGGGTTGGTGTGTGTGTGTGTACGGTCAGTAGCAGGGTACGTGACATATCTCTACAAAACAGGGGATTTATGACAGTAGTTGGCGGGAGGGGCCCATCATACTTCATTGTCACGCTTTTCAGGTGGCTCTAGAAGTCCAACCCCAACAGCACAGGGGCACACAGTTGAGGCAAGACCAGTAACTTAAAGTCCCGATATTCTGTGCCCTGCACCACTAGCGTCGCTACACAACCCCCCCCGGATGTCTGTTGTATGTGACCCGGAGGCCATGGTGACCCTCCGACTTACCAGCCGTATCATGAGTCCACAATGCTGCACCGTGGCCAGGTGGATAAAACTCTCTGTGCTGCCTGTATCAAACAGGTAGCTTGTCCTGTGCCCCTCCACCAGGATGTCCATCATTGACCTTGCGAGCTGGTGGGGAGAGCTTTGGTCGAGGGTCACGGAAGCCAGGGTGGGGTCGCTGTCTTTGTCCGGCGCGGTGGGGTGGCCCATGAGCACCCGTTGGTCGTAGGCGGTGGGAGGTGGCGCCGACCAAGATGGCCGCCCCCATGTCTCGCACGTGGTAGCGGCGTGCAGGGAAGATGGCGGCAGGGAACATGGCGGCCCCCATGTCTCGCACGTGGTGGCAGTGTGCAGGGAAGATGGCGACCCCCATGTCTCGCACGCTGTGCTGCTCGATCCCGCTCCCGGTTTTGACTTACAGACCTTGGCGAAGTGGCCCTTCTTTCCGCAGCTGGAGCAGGTAGCTTGGACCGGACAGCGTTTCCGGGGGTGCTTCTCCAGTCCGCAGAAGTAGCATTTTGCGGACTCACGACTGGCGGCAGCCGAGGTCGATTCGCCGGCGGGTTGCGGGGTCTGCGGCACCCACGAGGCCATTGGGGGATCGCGTGCCTGGAGAGCCTCGGAGTTATGCAGAGCGGCCTCCAACGTATCAGCCAGCTCAATCGCCGAACTTACGGTAAGATCGGCTTTTTCCAGCAGCCGCTGGCGCACGTACACTGACCTGGTCCCCGTGATGAAGGCGTCTCTCACTAGGAGTTCTGCATGCTGAGCCGCCGTCAGCTCCTGGCAATTGCAGGCTCGCACGAGCGTCCGTAGCGCCTGGACAAACTCAGCACTCGATTCCCCGGACCGTTGTTGCCATGTCGCTAAGCGATGCCGAGCATAGACACTGTTTATCGGCCGCAGGTATTGTCTTTTGAGTGCGTTCATCGCGCCATCGTAGTTCGGCTGGTCTCTGATCAGCGAATAAACCGTGGACTGACCCTGGAGAGTAGAACTCTGCGCTTCGCTACGGGGTCGGTCACTTTAATCTCCTCTAGATACGCTTCGAAGCAGGCCAGCCAGAGTTCGAAAGCATTTCCAGCGTCAGGCATTTGCAGATCGAGGTCTAATTTGTCTGGTCTCAGGGCCTGTTCCATGTTTTAAAATGTACAGCGAATAAAATTGAAGCACCTTCAATTACTCCAAAAGACTGAGGTCTGATAAAATACTGAAAGGCTTTTATTCGCTGTACAATACGACCTCCACAGTGAGTGTCTGCCCCCGGACTGAGGGGGAGGGGCAAGGCGAACACCTTTATACAGGACTCTGTGGGAGGAGCCACAGGGGCAGTCAGCGGAGGTGTGTGTCCGGACAGGTAACCGAGTTACAACGTATATACATGGTTTACCACATATCCCATTCTATAATTTCATTTGCAGCACCTAGCACTGACTAGATCTCCAATCTAGTCTCTGTCTAGCCACTGTCTCTCTTCATGAAGTCCTTTATCTTGTTACTGGAAGGTAGCATGCTACTCTCAGTGGCCACTTTACTAGGTACAGGGGGTAAAGTGGCCGCTGGGTGTATGATTATGGTCTTCTGCTGCTGTAGCCCATCAATTTCAAGCTTTGACATGTTGTGCATCCAGAGATGCTTTTCTGCACACTACTGTTGTAAAACATGGTTAATTGAGTTACTGTCAACTTTCTGTCAGCTTGAACCAGTTCTGGTCATTCCTCTGTCACCACTCTCATTAGCAAAGCATTTTCACCCATAGAACTGCCACTCACTGGAAGTTTTTTTTTGCTTTTGCACCACTCTTTGTAAAATCTGAAGAATGTTGTGTGCAAAAATCCCAAGAGATCAACAATTTCAGAAATACTCATCCACCAACAACCATTCCACAGTCTAAGTTGTTTAGATCACAATTCTTCATCATTCTGAATTTTTTGGTCTGAACAGTAACTGAGCCTCTAGACCATGTCTGCATGCTTTTATGCACTGAATTGTTGTCATAAGATAGGCTGATTAAACGTTTGCATTAACAAGCAGGTGCATAGATTTACCTAATAAAGAGGCCACTGAGTATATATAGTATTGTTCATTCTATGTACAATGATTGTTTTTATGTCCTTATTCATGGACCACAACAACCAATCACATTCTGTCTATTTGTTCTCTACGGTTGTGACTAACATCTGAAACAAAATATCCATAAACTCCTTCCCTTTATCGTAAATCAGATTTTATCAATACTTATCTCAGTATCCCTGAACCAGAGAGATCTTTGCTGGAGACAGTCACCACAATGTCTGCTCAGAGTCACTGTTAAGAAAAAGTCTAAAATTGTTCGAAGACAATTGGGAATATGCAGTAAATTCAAGCCTTGACACATATACTCATATTTGATAAATAAATACAGGGGATTCTGGTTAATTGGCTATCAATTAATCGGGGAAGCCACTTATCTGAGACAACTCTTAAAGAACAAAAATGAATTGAGAAAATAGTCAGGACTCTCTTTGTTTATTTAGGGCACTATGCCGCTTAATTGGGACAGGGCACTGTTGATGCAAAGTTTCAGATTCGTGTCAGTCACGTGGAGTTGTGCTGCTGTTGACTCTACACTGGTGCTTACAGCGAACAGTGTCAGTTGTGTGAGCCTGTGTTCCAAAAACAGTGGTTCTTGTCACTGATCGTTGGAGAGAAATAAGCTTTAAGAAAATTTGGAACTATTCAGCTCACTGCGTTTTGAAGTATTCAGACTTGGAGATGTGAGAAACAGAAGGGAATGAAAATTAAACTGTTTCACTACTTTAACCAGTTTGGAACTGCAAATAATTTGAAGATATTGACAGTTATCTTGAATGTTGCAATGAAAACGAAGATTTGGAAGTTGGAGTCGTTGAAGGCATTAGATGAAGTTACTTCACTATCTGCACCAGGTATCTGTGCTGATTTTGTTCATTTACAGTCAACCAAAAGAACACATAGTGTACACTGGATGTATTCCTTCGTCGATAATGATTAGGAATTGATACACAGTTTTGCAATACTGCAGTAATATTGGTAGGTTTCTAATTTGTTCTGTATTTCAGTTAAGTACATATTTTTTACTCAGTTAAATGGTAGTTTATCTTTTTTATACATTTTTAACTATTTTCATGAAACTTTGGTTAATTAGGACAGCTGTTTAACTGAGCCAAAATGTACTGGTCCTTCTGTGTCCGGAATTCACTGTATCTTAAATAAACCAATAAGTTTGTACATTCTTCCCATGACCACGTGGGTTTCCTCCAGGTGCTCTGCTTTCCTCCCATTTTTCAAAGGCAGACAGATAGGTAGGTTAATTGGTCACATGGGATAAATGGGCAGCATCGACTCAGCGGGCCCAAAGAGCCTGTTACAGTGCTGTATCTCTGAAAATTTTAAAAATAAAAACATATTCCTGCCCTCCCTGTTGAATGCCTTGAGAAATATTCATCAATGGAGCTTATCCATTGTATTTAATGGTTGTAAGGCTCATTTGTAACTCCATTCTGTCTGAAGTGAAAGACATAGCTTCCAGGCCCATTTCAAGGCATTGTAACAAAATCCCTGACTGCCAAGGGATTGGTGTATGGTGCAACACCACCCTTTGCGAAATGAGGTTTTTAAGTGAGCCATTATACCAAGGGCAGGTATAGATCATCCCATTTACTTCATTTTGCATAATTAATATTATTTCTAATGTCCTGGGAGATTGTTGGTCCTGAATTAAAAGCATGGAAACAGAACACCTGATTAACCTTACACTGATGCTTTGCTGTTGCACAACAACCTTGCACTCAGCATTGGTAAGACCAAGGAATTGATTGTGGATTTCAGGAAAGGGACTTTGAGGGAAAACACAGCAGTCTTTATAGAGGGATCAGAAGTGGAAAGGGCGAACAGTTTCAAGTTCCTTGGTGTCAACATCTCTGGAGATCTACCCTGAGCCCACATATTGATGTAATTACAAATAAAGGCACAGCAGTCGCTATATTTTATTACCACAAACACGAGGAAATCTGCAGATGCTGGAATTTCAAGCAACACACATAAAAGCTGCTGGTGAATGCAGCAGGCCAGGCAGCATCTCTAGGAAGAGGTACAGTCAACGTTTTGGGCTGAGACCCTTCGTCAGGACTAACTGAAGGGAGAGCTAGCAAGAGATTTGAAAGTGGGAGGGGGAGGGGGAGATCTGAAATGATAGGAGAAGACAGGAGGGGGAGGGATGGAACCAAGAGCTGGATAGTTGATTGGCAAAGGGGATATGAGAGGATCATGGGACAGGAGGCCTAGGGAGAAGGAAAAGGGGGAGGGGGGAGAAACAGAGGATGGACAAGGGGTATAGTGAGAGGGACAGAGAGAGAAAAAGAATGTGTGTATATAAATAAATAACAGATGGGGTACGAGGGGGAGGTGGGGCATTAACGGAAGTTTGAGAAGTCAATGCTCATGCCATCAGGTTGGAGGCTACCCAGACGGAATATAAGGTGTTGTTCCTCCAACCTGAGTGTGGCTTCATCATTAAAGCAGAGGAGGCCGTGGATAGACATGTCAGAATGGGAAGGGACATGGAATTAAAATGTGTGGCCACTGGGAGATCCTGCTTTCTCTGGCGGACAGAGCGTAGGTGTTCAGCGAAAAGATCTCCCAGTCTGCGTCAGGTCTCGTCAATATATAGAAGGCCACATCGGGAGCATCGAACACAGTATATCACCCCTGCCGACTCACAGGTGAAGTATTGCCTCACCTGGAAAGACTGTCTGGGGCCCTGAATGGTTGTGAGAGTGGAAGTGTAAGGGCATGTGTAGCATTTGTTCCGCTTATAAGGATAAGTCCCAGGAGGGAGATCGGTGGGGAGGGATGGGGGGGACAAATGGACAAAGAAGTCGCGTAGGGAGCGATCACTACCATTCAGGGCCCCAGACAGTCCTTCCAGGTGAGGCGACACTTCACCTGTGAGTCGGCTGGGGTGATATACTGCGTCTGGTGCTCCCGATGTTGCCTTCTATATATTGGCGAGACCCGACGCAGACTGGGAGATCGTTTCGCTGAACACCTACACTCTGTCCGCCAGAGAAAGCAGGATCTCCCAGTGGCCACACATTTTAATTCCACGTCCCATTTCCATTCTGATATGTCTATCCACGGCCTCCTCTACTGTCAAGATGAAGCCACATTCAGGTTGGAGGAACAACACATTATATTCCGTCTGGGTAGCCTCCAACCTAATGGCATGAACATTGACTTCTCAAACTTCCACTAATGCCCCACCTCCCCCTTGTACCCCATCCGTTATTTATTTATATACACACATTCTTTTTCTCCCTCTGTCTCCCTCACTATACCCCTTGCCCATCCTCTGGTTTCCCCCCTCCCCCTTTTGTTTCTCCTTAGGCTTCCTGTCCCATGATCCTCTCATATCCCTTTTGTCAATCAACTATCCGGCTCTTGGCTCCATCCCTCCCCCTCCTGTCTTCTCCTATCATTTTGGATCTCCCCCTCCCACTTTCAAATCTCTTGCTAGCTCTTCTTTCAGTTAGTCCTGACGAAGGGTCTCGGCCCGAAACGTCGACTGTACCTCTTCCTACAGATGCTGCCTGGCCTGCTGTGTTCACCAGCAACTTTGATGTGTGTTGCTATATTTTATGAGGAGTTTCAGGATTCTTTTTATGTAGCCAAAGTCTCTCGCAAATCTCTACAGATGTACTGTGGAGTGCATTCTAACTGGTCACATCACCGTCTGGTACGGAGGAGCCACTGCACTAAACTCATCCAGCTCCATCATGGACACTAGCCTGTCCTGCATCAAGGATATCTTCAATGTGCAATATCTCAAAAAGGTGGCATTTATCTTTAAGGACCCTCATCACCCAGGGCATGCCCCCTTCTCATGGCTACCAATCAAAGAGCCCACAGGAGCCTAAAGACACACACTCAATCTTTCAGGAATGGCTTCTTCTCCTCCGCCATCATATTTCTGAATGGACAATGAACCCATGAGCACTACCTCACTGTTCATTTCTCTTTCTGCACTACTTATTTAATTTATCTTTTTGTATACTTCTAATTGTAATTTATGGGGTTTATTATTATTAGATTAGATTATGAGAACACTCAGTCCTCTTTTATTGCCATTTAGAAATGCATACATGCATTAAGAAATGATACAATGTTTCTCCGGAGTTATATCACAGAAAACAGGACAAACCAAAGACTAACACTGACAGAACCACATAATTATAACATATAGTTACAGCAGTGCAAAGCAATACCATAATTTGATGAAGAACAAACCATGGGCACGGTAAATAAAGTCTCAAAAGTCCCGGAGTCGATCGACTCCCGAGTCCCCGATAGCGGCGGCAAAAGGGAGAAACTCTCTGCCATAAACCTCCAGGCACCGTCAACTTGCCGATGCCTTGGAAGCAGCCGACCACAGCCAACACTGAGTCCAACCGTCTGAAAAACTCGAGCCTCCAACCAGCCTCTCCGATACAGCCTCCCGAGTGTCATCCTCTGCCGAGCGCCTTCGACCTAGCCCCGGCTGCTGAAACACGCAAAGCTGAGGATTTCGGGGCCTTCTGCTCTGGAGATTCCGGTTACCACACAGTAGCAGCGGCAGTGAAGCGGGCATTTCAGAAGTTTTCCAGATGTTCCTCCGCACTCTAACATCTGTCTCCATCAAATCAGGATTGTGCACAGTCCCCTACTTGACAGATAACAGACATTACCACCGAAGTGGCCATGCGCACTGCCATCACGCCGCCATCTTCTCCATCTCTGTCTTCTAATATATATGGCGATGTATGGCTGCTACAAAACAACAAATTTCATGACGTATGCCTTGTAATATTAAAACATGATTCTGATTCATATCATAAAGTGGGTAACTTGGCCACTGCATTACAACAGTAACTACTTTTGAAATTTCAATAACTGTCAAGAACATTAGAATGACCAGAGGTCTTAAACACAAATGTTATTTATGTCTACCATCAGGTACAAGGTCCAGAAGCCTGAAGACCTACACCACCAGGTTCAAGAACAGCTACTTCCCTTCAATCATCTGGTTCTTGAATTGCCCTGCACAACCTTGAACTTCGCACTACAATAAACTTTGTTTTTTTTTGTTTTAATTATGTACTTTCTTGTATAGATTTGTATGAATTGTTAATATTGTATGTTCTCTTTTATGAATGTTATGTACCGAGATCTGTGTGCCTGAGATGCTGTTGCAAGTCAGCTTTTCATTGCACCTGCGCATGCATGCACTTGTGCATATGGCAATGAAATTGATTTTGACCTTTTTTCTTTTTCCGTGCTAACTGCCCAGAAATTGGCACTCTGAAGAGCAAAATTAGCACTTTGACAATGAGTTATTGAAGGACGTTGACAAATTTAGGATGTACATGGAGCAATTGCACTCAGAAAAGGCTAAAGCCCGTAAACATTGAAGGTACATCCCAAATTACCTGCTGCCACATTCAAGCTTGAATACCTTCCTTGTCAAAACAGTCCTAAAATATAGTCAGTTAACGGAAAATGCTTTTATCTTTCTGCACTCCTTGGTTTCATTACTAAATTGATGTTCGCTCCATTCTTTTTTTTAACATAACTTTGTCTAATGCATCTCAGTAACAATTCCACAAATTGCATTTTTAATTTATTCCATCTCAGAAGAGTGCAAAGGTATTATCAGAACAGAGTGGATTTTGTTTGGCTCTGTTTTCAAACAGTGCTTCAGATAACTTCCATAAGGAAGGGAAATGTCATGCTTACAAGTTTATTTTCCCCCAGAGTTGGTAGCAATCCTATTACCTAATGAAAGCTGAACCATGAAGCCCACAGTTTATCAAATTACTAAACAGGAACAGATGAAGAATTTGACTCCAATAAGATTCTCAGTGATACTACCACAGTCAAAAGCGCATATTCCAAAGTGCCGTGAATTACTCAGGAGTTTGCAAGAAAGCAGGTAAGTGAGATTAGTATAGATGGGCAAAAAACTGTGATATGGATACGGTGGGGCATAGTGCCTGTCTCTGAGACGGTCAAAAGTACGCTTAATTTTCAAAGTACATGTATGTCACCATATAAAACCCTGATATTCATTTTCTTGTGGGCATACTCAAAAAATCTGTAGAATAACCATAACGGAATCAATGAAAGATCGCCCAACTAAGGCATTCAACCAGAGTGCAGCAGACAGCAAACTGTGCAAGTACAAAAAGAAGAAATAATAATAATAAATAAATAAGCAATAAATACCTAGAAGATGAAATGAAGAGTCCTTGAAAGTGAGTCTATTGGTTGTGAGAATATTTCAATGATGGGGTGGGTGATGCTGAGTGAAGTTATCCCCTTTGATCCAAGAGCCAGATTGTTGATAGATAATAACTGTTCCTGAACCTAGTGGTGTGAGTTCTGAGGCTCCTGTAACATCTTGTACTATCTTTGAAAAGGCAAATTGCTGCACCATTACAGGGGCTTGAATGTATTTGTCCTTCCTCATAATAATTCATCCCGATTGAATTTCCTTGAATGAGGTGACTGTCTTGCATTCGCTGCCTTTCATTTTCAAACAACAACAAAAATACGAAAGTACCACACAGTTTATTGCTGTGTGGCCTGCTGTGGCAGGCAGGTTGGCCTCGTGTAGCGTCTATCTCTTTTGATGAATGTTGATGATTTCAGAGGATGGTATCATAGTCTGCATTATGGATTGGACTATTATGTTTATGGACTGTGGACTTTTTCAGACCGATGGTTTTTATATTCTGCGTTTTTTTTAATCGTCTGTTCCTTTTCTGTTTTATTGTGCAAGGAGAGGGTGTTTAGGGGTTGATGTTCTGTCAGCTTTTTGTGCGGGAAAGGGGTTGTTTTTTGGGGGTGGGTCGATGTTCCTGTTTAGTTTTGTGTGGGGGAGGGGGATGGGGGGGGTTGATGATCGGGATACCGTTCTTTTCTGTACAGGAGGGTGGGGTAGGTTTGATCTTTCTCTCTGAATAACTTTCATGTTATTTCTTTGTATCCTGGCTATCTGGAGAAACACACATTTCAAAGTTGTATATGGATGCATAGTTTGATAATAAGTGAACATTTGACCCTTTAAATATAAGAGATTGTTTTTGCCAGTGCTGTGTAAGAGATGCTATAAGGCTGCTTTCCCTCTTCTGCTTCAAGTCATGTCTGAGAGCATAAAAACATGAGGCAATTCTAGCTTTCGGTATTGCACACTGAATTACATTGCACCTTTGGTCTCAGTGCAGTTAAGGAGTAGGAGTGATTAATAGTCACAGAGTCAAGGAGCACAACTACACAGAAAGAGACCATGCTGAACTGTTATCCTACCTCGTCCCTTTGACCCACACCTGCACTATAGAGCTGTATACCCCACCAAGCTTCTCTTAGATGTTAAAATTGAAACTGCATCCATCACTTCCATCAGCAGCTCGTTCCACATTTGCACCACCCTCTGAGTGAAGAAGATCCATCTCAGTCTCCCTCCCCTTAGACATTTCACCTTTCACCCTTAATCTATGACCTCGAGTTACATCCACCCACAGCGGGAAAGAATCCTGCTTGCATTAACCCTGTCTATGCCTCTCATAATTTTGTATACCTATTTAACAGTTGCAGGTACTGATAAGATCACCAAAAAGTCCACTCAGTCCATAAAACAGCTGTGAAGTTTATCCCACTCCTCTCTTTTTCTGAATTCTGCTTTATGTTTCCAATGTATTAATCACATTTTCTTGAATCCAGTGGTTTATTTTCAGTTCGTAAAAATTAGTGAAAAATTGTTTTAAAATATTCAGGATGATGTTCTTCTGTGTTATTAAAGTTGTTTTTGATCACATGTAAGGAAACTGGCCAAAGAACCTGTGTTGCTTCCGTGAAAAACAAGGACCATCTTTTCTCAAAGGAGTAATATTGAAATCCTGACTGCAGATAAACATATTCTACATGTGGCACTGCTGTTTATAATATTTGGGAGACTTTTACAGAAGTAAAAGTATTTAGAATCAACAAAATTCTTCAAAACATAATGACATTCATTTCCTGATGCAAAATATGTCCCCTTTCATTCAGCCAAATCTTTACCAGCATAGCTCTTTATTAGAGATAAATTTCTTTGCTTGTTATGTGCTGTATTGTATATTGTGAGTGATCATGGGTCTTTTCATGACCCTGATTGTTCTTGGTGAATTTTTCTGCAGATGTGGTTTGCCATTGCCTTCTTCTGGGCAGTGTCTTTACAAGATGGGTGACCAATACTCTTCAGAGATTGTCTGCTTGGAGTCAGTGGCCACGCAACCAGGACTTGTGATATGCACTAGGTGTTCATACAAACATCCACCTCCTACTCCTATGGCATCACGTTACCCTGATAGGGGGCTAAGCAGGTGCTACACCTTGCCTAAGGGTGTCCTGCAGGCTAGCGGAGGAAAGGATCTCCTTTGGTAGAGATGTATCTCCATCTTGCCACCTAGGAGATGAAGCACACAATTCTTTTCTTTCGAAGGTATACAATAAGTTCTTTTCAGAAATGTACAGCATTAATAGATATAATAAATATTTATTTGGCATAGTTAATTAATTTATACTTCATTCATACTTTTAAAGTAACCTAGACCTAGTGAAAGAGCTCTGCTTTTTGCACACAGTCCCAATTCAGCTCTTTGCTGCACTAAGGCTGGGGCTGTGGGCCTTCTCCAGCTATTCCGAGCTTCGTGTCTACGGATCTGTGACCTTTTCCTCCGCTGTGTGATGAACTGAGGCTGAGGCTCTGGGCCTGCTTCAGCTGCGTGTCTATGGACTCACTTTTGGACTGAGTGCTGTGTGCTTGCTTTCACTGTTTGCATGATTTGTGTTCGTTCTGTCTCTGTTCATTGGGTGTTTGTAGGTCTTTTTTTTAATGGGTTCTTTCGGGTTTCTTTGTTTCGTGGCTGCCTGTAACGAGATGAATCTCAAGGTTGTATAATGTATACATACTTTGATAATAAATGTACTTTGAACTTTGAACATTAATGAACCAGCTTTACATTTGCTGTTAAGAATGGCTTTTGTTTGAAGTTGTCAGGACAAAGCAGTATCACAGCAGTAGATAGGCAGAAATGCAGAAACAGATAATTTACAAAACGGTGAATATTTGTGTATTATATCACCAAAAGAACTAACCAGTATGAGGCACTTGACCACATTTCATTTCTGTAGTCTCAGGCACCAAACTGAGTAATTGGGCTTTTGAGGCAATTCAAGTTGGATATAACATTCACTGAATAAAAAAAAAATTATTGTTCTAGCTCAGAGGCTTTGAACAGTGTGTTGGGTAAACATCGCAAGAGCATAAGACATTGGAGCAGAATTAGGCCATTTGGCCCATCGGGTCTGCTCTGCCATTCCATCATGGTTGATTTATTATCTGTCTCAACCTCATTTTCCTGCCTTCTTCCTGTAACCTTTGACACCCTTCCTAATCAAGAACCTGTCAATTTCCACTTTAAACGTAGTATTATCCAATGACTTGTTCTCCACAGCCATCTGTGGCAATGGAGACTCCCTCTGGTGAAATCTCTTCATCTTGGTTCTAAAGGGACCTCCTTTCATTCTGATACTGTGCTCTTTGTTCCAAGAATCCTTCACTCCGGGAAATGTCCTCTGCACATCCACTCTGTCTAGGACGGTTTCGATGAGATCCCCCCCTCGCTCTTCAAATCCTCATCATATATTAACCCTTACATTCCCAGGATCTCCTCTGGACCCTCTCCAATGCCAGCACAATCTTTCTTAGGCTATGTCCACACTATGCAGGATAATTTTGAAAATGAAGCTTTTTCTCTTCGTTTTGACCCTCCGTGCACATTGAAATGGCTTTTTCATCCCCCGAAAAGGGAGCTTTTCTAAAACACTCTCCAGAATGTGTAAATTTGATAATGATTGTTGCACATTGTAGTGGGGATGGGGTAAATGGGGATATTTAAAAATGCTGTCATGACAACACCACAACAACAATCCTTTTTCTGCTTCTGCTTGGTACTGCACAAGTGCTGCCGGATGGCTGTTATAACATGCAGTTGGTGTGAACGGTGTGAGAGTTAAATTGTAAAGTGAGCTTTTTTGAATAGATCCCCTAAATTGATTTGATTGAGTCTATCTTTAAAAATATTAATGTCAGAAATACTGCACAGGTCTGGCAGCAGAAGATTCCACTCTCTTGTTGATCTTGGGTAGAGGACGGCTTCATGTGTGTGATGTTTACGTCATTGTCTATGTTAATAGCTTGTTTGGAATTAAACATCTCCACTGCTTTGCTGACTTTGTAGTCATTTGTAACTCGCAGAAACAGCTCGACTTCATTGTCCGTCTAAACGAAGAAGTCCAGACAGCTTTTTCCAGCGGAGCTTGTCTTTGTATTCCTCGAAAACATTGTTGAAAACTTTCTTTCGCTGTTGTTGTTGGTACTCTAATTTTTGATCAATAGAAATAGCACAATGCCGCCGCAGAAACATAAATATTATACCGTTTCCTCTTCGCTTGTTTTCTGTAGATGTGTCTGCACATGCCCAGTAGGAGTAGATTCACCCAAATATCTGTTTTAATGTGGACAGCGATATTTTGAAAAACGTCTAGTGTGGACGCCTGTCATTTTTACTCGAAACCGGCATTTTCAAAATTATCGGGTTTAGTGTGGACATAGCCTCAGATAAGGGTCATAAAACTGCTCACAATACACCAAGCGCAATCTGACCAATGCCTTATTAAGCTTCATCATTACATCCTTGCTTTTATATTCTACTCTTCTTGAAATGAATGCCAACATTGCATTCGCCTTCCTCATCACTGAGTCAACCTGCAAGTTAACCTTTAGGGAATGCCGCACAAAAACTCCCAAGACCCTTCTGATTTCTGAATTTGCTCCCTGCTTAGAAAACAAAAATCATAGGATTAGGATGACACGGACCTATCTATTATCTGCCTATTAGATGGTTCAGCCATTCTTGTGTACCTCATTAGATATCTGGTTGGGTCATTCAATGTATAGAGTCAATTGTTAATATTATTTTTCTGCATATTATATTTTATATGTTTATGTATGTATATATATTAAAAAATATGATATTCCTTTGTTCTTCAGAAAGTTTGTCTGGGGCACTCACACAAACGTTGGTGTTAACAATAAACCTTTGACATTTGTAATGTACCTGAGTCTGTCTCATGTGATTCTTTAATCATTTGATTCCCCTTAGCAATCTTAATTTTACATTGTGTGAGCAGATGGCTTTTAAGATCCGATGAATAATAAAATGAATCAGCAGTGATGATATGTCATTGTTAGAAGCCACCTGTGAGCCATTGATTGACAAATATTTAACCAGAATTGTCAGAATTGTCAAGTAATTCCTCTGAGGGAGGCAGTTTACAAATTTTGATATGTCAGTCACTCAGTTAAAGCAACATTAAAATAGGTTTGCAGGTTTAAGGAGAAAAGAACCTTAAAAAACAAACAAGAGCAGGATTAGACTATTCAGCCCCATTAGTCTTATCCTAGCTAATCTACCTCAGGCCTCATCTCCTCTTCAGGCTTCCTGTAGTCCTTAGCCCCTTAACTGACTGTCCAAATGTTTTACATGTTTTTCAACCTCATCCGTAGTAACAAAGTCTCTTGGCATTGTGAGGATGACAAAAGAAAGCTAATGATAACCTCTGAAGTGGGTGACTATGTGGGTGTGTTCACCTTTCTTGGTTCGCTGAGAGCATTAAAATGGCTGCAGAACTAAATCCAGTATCTGAAGACCACAGTCCTGCTGGAGAAGTCCCTTTGCTGGCACAATCTTTGCTCTACTGTTGAATGATAGAATCCCTCAGGCTTATTAGACAACTTTAAATAATGAACCCATAAACTGATCAACAGCCTTAGTTTGTTGCATTCCACTTGTTGTCTTCACTCTGCAATACAATCAAAAGCCAACGAAATAGCACCAAGCTGCATAATCAAGTTGAGGTTGCAACTCAGTTTTTGTTGCTTTTTTGCTTTTTTTAGATTTGTAAAGATGGTTTGGACGACAGACAGGGGAGTTAGGTGTCATATTAGAGTTTAGGGACAGGAATGTCTGGGAAATTAGAGAACAGGCCGGAGTCTCACTCTCCACTCCGTGTTTGAAGGCCAGCAATGTGTATATGGTCAGATATCAGGCCAGCAGTCCAGCGAGATTGTTTGGCATCTCATCACTGGATGTTATCACCAGCCTGTGGCTAAAGAACTTATTTCTTATCTCTGTTCGAAAGGAACATGCTTGTACTCTGAGGCTGTGCCCTCTAGTCCTAGGCTCTGCCACTATAGGAAACATTCTCTCCACATCCTCTCTATCCAGGCCTTTCAATATTTGATAGGTTTAAATGAGTTTCCCTCTCGTTCTTCTGAACTCCAGAGAATATAGGTCCAGAGCCAATCTCTGAACAGACTAAAGGAGAAGAGAAAAAAAAAATAACTAATCACTCTGGAAGAAGGCTTTTAATTGTATCACATCATATTGCCTGGGTGGTTTCCAAAACTCCTTGCATACAATTAACTGCTTTTGGAGTTCAGGTCCGTCTGCTCAGACAAAACAACTTCAATATCGTCACTTGTGACACATGTGATTAATAAATCTGAAAAGCAGAATCTTTCAAAACAGTATTTGCAATGTTCTTTTAAAATTATATTGTATTATTGTATCAGGTATGCCAAATCTGGATTTTATCCTCTGGACATACACACATGCTCAAATGAAAACATTATCATTATTATTATGTGCAATGCTGGGCAGGTGGGGCTGATCAGAAGGAAAACTCTGATTTTAAACCTCTGCTGCCTTCCACCCATACCCACCCATACCCACCCAAGGGAAAGGCTTCGAGAGTAAATCCTGAGGAAGAAGTCCGGAGCTGAGGTCCCTGAGGCAGTTTGATGTTGTTTATAACTTCACTCTGGCAGCCTCTGTGGTGCCGCGCTGTATCAGCACTTGCCCTTCCCTTGGACTACGTCAGTGACGTGGAGGTGTGGAACCCATCGCATGGGCAACAGCCGGTTCTTCAAATCTTTGCGCCCTGTAGAGGACACAGTCTACCAGAGGCGTAAGCCTATGATCCTCTGGGATTGATGTCTGCCTACTACTACAACTATGTGCAGTTTCATATGACATGGGTGACCATGGTGTTTCCAATAACCATGATTGTTCTTGGCAAATTTTTCTTCAGAAGTTTTTTACCCATTGCCTCCTTCAGGGCAGTATCTTTACAAGATAGGTGACCCCAGCCATTATCAATACTCTTCAGAAACTGTATGCTTGGCGTCAGTGGTCACATAATCAGGACTTGTGATATCCACCACCTGCTGCTATGGCTTCACATGACCCTGATCGGGGGCTAAGCAGGTGCTACATCTTGCCCAAGAGTGACCTGCAGGCTAGCAGAGGAAAGGAGCACCTTACATCTCTTTTGGTAGAGACGTATCTCCACCCCGCCACCCTCAAATGAACACAGAAGTTGTAAATTTGAGTTAATGGCTGACTGTAATTACTCTTGCTGTGCTGTCCAGCCAGGGAGCGCTGCAATATCAAAGTTCAAAAGTACAAAATTCAACGTAAATTTATTATTAAAATACATCTGTGTCACCATGTACTAACCAGAGATTCATGTTCTTGTGGGCATTCAGAGCAGAACAAAGAAATACAATAGAATCATGAAAAACTCCTCATAAGATTGCCCAATGGTCAGGAGAGCTTTATCCAGGATGGTCTCGGCAGTATCCACTGCTTTTTGTAGAATTTTTCCATTCAATAGCATTAGTGTTTCCATACGAGGACATGATACAACCAGTCAGAATACTCTCTACTGTACATCTCTAAATGTTTGTCAAAGTTTTCATTGTCATGCTGAATCTTTGCTAATATTGACAAAAGCAGAGGTGTTCTCACACCTTCTTTTGAAGTTTTGAGTAACAGCAACTCTACCAGCATCACAGTTATTATAAAGTAGGTAGGAACTCTTCCGTTAACCAGATCCATTTAATTTATTGATGTAATAGCTTCATTGATTGAGTGGGATTAGAATGTAGCATTGAAGTAAACATAATTTCATTACCATGTTTAAATTTCTATTCCTGACATGTATCATGCCTCATCATGTTACGGTGTAGCTAACTTGCTGATAACTAGGGACAATATTTCAACTAGTATGGTGGATGTTATAAACTTAGAAGGTTATCAATAGAAGTTCAAAGTTCGAACAACATTTATTGTCAATAATTTGTATACTTTATACAAACTTGAGATTCATCTCCTTACAAAGAAACCCAAAGGAAAAACATTTCAAAAAAGAAGACCGTCAAATATCCAATGTGCAAAGTGGGAGAAAAGCAGATCGTGCAAATAATAAAAGCAAGTAAACAGCATTCAGAACTGAAGGCCACGATAGAGAGTCCATCCACAGGCTCTCAGTTCAGCACAGAACTGAGTAAAATATCACAGGGCAGCGAGATGAGTCAGACCATCCCTCACCTCAGCCCCGACACCTTGACCTTTTTAAAATTTGGTCCAGTGCTTAAATCATCGTCCAAACATGAACATCAGATTTACTGCTGCAAAGAACACAACAGCCAAAGCTGGATAAGTTTGATTTCTTTCTGAGCGAGCTTGCTTTTTTAAGCCAGAAATACAAAATACTGGAGTAACTCGGTAGGAGGTCTGGCAGTATCTCTGGAGGGGAATAAATGATCAGCATTTTGGGCCAAAATTGCTTATCAGGATCTGCTTGACCTGCTGAGTTCCTCCAGCACTTAAGTGTTCATTGCTCTGGATTTCCAGCATCTGCAGAATCTCTTGTGCACCTGATGGTATAAAAATGTTGGCTGCTGTTGAAATTAAAAAATTGCAGATGCTATAAATCTGAATTAAAGCAAAAAAGAAGTGCTGTGAATATTCAACAAGTCAGACATGAAAGAGAAACAGTGACAACATATTAGTCTGGAAATCCTCTATTAGACCGGTGATTTTGTTCACTCCTGTCTCACGTTCTGTGCTCTCCTGAGTGCCTGAATGTATTTAATCGTAGCTCTCAGTGTCAAATCAAGAGATTTTTTAGTGGTTAGTGTAAAATAGGAGGTTCATTAAGATTTAAGATAGTAAACAGCAGATTGTCAGGCTGCAATACAATGAGGATGCAATGCACTGTAATGAGAATCAATTACAATTAAGTTGTTAGGTGTTTGAAAAGTCTTGCTATTAATGCACATGCTTAATATATTTTGTTTCACCTGAGGAAGTTTCTTCTGAAAGGGAGATGTGTCAACCTTCATTATTACGCTAAGCATAATAGAGGTTAGACCATGTTTCGATGTTTACTTTCAAAAGCCAAGTTGAGAGAAATCCTGTGGAATAACACACAAGTTCTGACAATTAGCTCTTACCATTCTAAATCAGCTCCATGGGTGACCTGGAATTTGTATCATTTGTACAAAGCAGCCTGTCTTGAAAGCCAAGAGCAGTGGAGCTCCAGCTGTTCTATCCAAGGGAGATTTTAATTGCCTATAGAATTGGTATAAAAATAGATTGATTCTTACTTTTGCATTGCCTGGTTTTATTGTGCTTTTTTGTGACCTCTAACACTCATTGTACTCATTGCAATTTATCTCAAGGTAAATTTGACCAGAGCTTACTGACCTGTAGAATGCTATTTTCCTCATCCTGAGAAGGCAGCAGGGAGTTCTACACATTCATTGGTAAGTGATTGAATCCAGATGGAAAACAGTTATTAATTAAGAGCTTCATCAACTTGTTTATGTCAGCAACTAAGAAACATAGGTTGTGGTTTGAAAGGACTTGTTAATGAAAAAGGCATTAAATAAGCAAATGCAGGAAAACATCTGTAACCTTGCTGTAACCTCTGACAGCTCTCCTCATTATCCACAACACCTCCAACCTTTGTGTCATCAGCAAATTTACCAACCCATCCCTCCACTTCCTCATACAGGTACTTATAAACATCAAGAAGGGTAAGGGTCCCAGAACAGATCCCAGAGGCACACCACTGGTCACCCGACCCCCGTGCAGAATATGACCCGTCTACAACCACTCTTTGCCTTCTGTGGGCAAACTAGTTCTGGATCCACAAAACAATGTCCCCTTGGATCCCATGCCTCCTTACTTTCTCAATAAGCCTGGCATGGGGTACCTTATCAAATGCCTTGCTGAAATCTGGAGCACAAGCCTCTCGCCTCCATCATCCCCTGTTCTGAGCCAGTTTCTCGAGGGTGGACCAGGAGTTTCCTAATCATTTAATTTCAGCCTCAGCATACCTCCATGTGTTCTTTGGACCTGACTTTTACCTCTTTTCTTGGAGATTCCATTTTAATGCCTGCCTGGTGATGTTATTGGTTGGTTTCCTCAAAGTGTGGCCAATCCACCTCCACTTCTGGTTATGTATTCATGAATTTCATTGGATTTTTGGTGTTTTCCCACAGAGTCTGGTTGGTTACTTTGTCGGTCCATCTGATCTTGAAGATCGAGCTCAGGCACTGGTCGATGATAGCCTGCAGTTTTTTTTTGTTGTTCTCCAGGTTTCAGAGCCATATAGGAGCACTGTTTTAACATTTGAGTTGAAGATTCTGATTTTGGTTTTCTTTGATATGACTCTGTATGTCCACATTTTCTTCAAGATGTTGAAACCTACTCTGGCATTGTTGATCCTGGCTTTGGCCTCCTTATCCAGTCCACCATATACACTAACAATGCTTCCAAGATAGACAAAGGAAGTCACTTCTTCCAGGGTTGTATCATCACTGTGTGTCTATTGCTGGTGCAGTTTATCTTCATCACTTTCGTTCTACCTACATTTGGTCATAGACCTAGCATGATGGAGTTAGCCGTCGAGAGTGTTAGAGCTAGACACCTGCAAACTCTAGTTGCTGCCACATAGTCCACTGGCTTCCATTTCATTTTTCACTTGTTGTCTGTTTCATAATCCAGTCTGTTGCCAACAGGAACAGGAAAGGAGCCATCAGACATCCCTGCTTCACCCCAGTGTTGACATGCAAGCTTTCTGACAGTTTCCCACATGTATGACTTTGCAGGAAATGTTGTTGTAGGAGTTTCTGATGATATTGACAAATTTCTGTGGTGTTCCATAATGTTTCATTAGTTTCTGTTGAAGCTATTGAAGGCTTTCTCATAGTTGATGAAGTTGACATAGAGAGAAATATTCCATTCGACTGACTGCTCTATGATTATTCTTAAGGGATCTACCTGCTTGTTGATCCATTAATATTGAATCAACAGCTTGTTGATGGCAACACAGAATAATCCTATTTAGCACTTTTCCAACCATAGACGTTAAGGATATAGCTCTGTAGTTTTTACAGTTTCTTTGGCAGCTTGATTATGTGACTTTCCTTCCACTCTTGTGGCATCTCTTCTTTGTCCCAGATGTTGTAGAAGAAAGTGTATAGGATATCTGCTGAAAGTTTAGGCTCTGCCTTCAATGCCTTCGGTGGTAAGCTGTCTGGGCCAGCTGCTTTTCCTGTCTTTAACTTCATTGATTTTCTTCTTCGTTGGCTTGAAACAGTTGACATCCAAGTCTGATGGTGCTTCTGGAATTAAAGGAGATTCTGGAGGAGGTGGTCTGTTCAGAAGCTCATTGAAGGGCTGTGTCCAATGTTGGAGCTGTTTATCTTCTTTAGTTCAGACATTTCCATCTTTAACCTCCTCTTGGATGTCGATCTTGTTGAATTTGCTGGCTAGTTTCTTGATAGTATCGTATAGTTCTTTCATATTTCCATTTGCTGGCACTTCTGCTTGGAATGCAGATGTATTGTCTCCTGTCCCTCTTGATGTTTCTTCTTACTTCCTTGCACACCCTGCATGTGCCTCCATTTTCTCATTCCTAGTTCTGCTTCTGTTGCACTTTTCTTTTAGTTTTGCCTCTTGGTAATTGTTTCCCTCACTCCTGTTGTAATCCACTCCTTATGCTCATAGCCCTTTTTCCCAGCACTTCCTTACAAGTTTCATTTATCGCCTCTTTGAAAGCAGTCCATGTATCTTCAATATCAAGTTCCTCAAGTGTGTTGAACTTGTTGGAAATTGTGAGGGCAAATCTCCGAGCTGTTCCTTTGTCTTTCAGGTAGTTCACATTGTGTTTTAGTCACTGATTGGGTGGTGTGTAGCTTCTTTTTAGCTGCATCTGTACTTTGGTAATCAGAAATGGTGATTTTTGAAACTTCTTTGAGATGCATACATTCTTGATCTGGTTCTCTGTTATCTTGTTTGGTGACAACCATGTTGCCTTGTGTGGGAATAAACTTCCTCCAATAACTAGGTTGAAGTTAGCATAAGTTTAAACAAATCGTTCCTCATTTTCATTCATTTCTCTGAGACACATTTTCCTCATGACTTGTACATATCCTGTATTATCCATGCCTATTTTGGCAGTAAAATCTCCCATGATAAAAATCAGGTCTTTTTCCACTGAATGCATTGCAGAACTCATCTTTGTCTTCTTCATTAGTGCCATCTTTTGGTGCGTAACGTGGGATAACTTGAGCTGTTACCTTCTAGTACTTGGTTTTAAAGCTAGCAGCAATGATTCTGCAACTGATGGCTTCCCATGAGATGATGGCTCTACGTGCTTCTGGTGTCATCATGAAGGCTGCTCCCTCTCTATGTAGTGCATCATTGCTCTGGTAGCCTGAGCAGACGATACTTGTCCTGCCTGTCAGTTGAGTTTCTCCAGATGATGTCCATCTTGTGTCACTCACTTCAAGAATTGACAATTTATACTTTTTCATTTCATTTCCAATGAAGGTGGATTTTCCTGCCTGGTATGTGGTTTTCACGGTCCAGGTACCCAAGGTAGAAATGGACTTTGTGAAGGATCCCAATGACTTTCCCTATGCTGTATCACGTGCCTTCTCAATGATTAGACTCTACTCACAAAGTCGATGGTACGGTTGGAGTTCATCAACGTTTCTGAAATCCATTCTATCCACTGTACAGGAGACTGGCCTGTACAGCTTCACCAGAGCCCTGCTAGCCGGCCTTACCAATTTCCACCTTTCACGGTGGGGACGTAGGGTTGGACTTTGAGAGACATGTCATCATCTTGCCATCGCAGATAGAATGCAGCAATGGGAACTTATGCCAAATGTGGTATTTGCTCAGAGCCACCAGGGCCTCCCCCAGCTCAGTGGTCACTTCATACCTGCTTATTGATGCAATTCTCTAATCAGCCAATTCTGTGGCAGCAACTCAATACATAAAGTGATGCAGACATGATCAAGAGATTCAGTCATTCTTTAGACCAAATATTAGAAAGTGAAAGAAATGTGATCTAAGTGAAATTGACAATGGAGTGATTTTTGGTGCCAGACAGGGTAGTGTGAGCATTTCAGAAACTGTGGATGTCTTTGGATTTTCACACACAACCATCTGTAGAGTTTACAGAGAATAGTGTGAGAAATAAAAAAAAACTTCCAGTGAGCTGCAGTTCAGTGGGTGAAAATGCCTTGTTAATGGGAAAAGTTAGGAGAGTGGTTAGACTGGTTAAAGCTGACAGGAAGGCATCAGTAACCTAATAACAGTATGTTACAACAGTGATGTGCAGAAGAGCATTTCTGAATACAGATGTCAAACCTTGAAGTGGATAGGCTACGGCAACAGAAGATCACGAAGATATACTCAGTGACCACTGTAGCTACTGAAGAGGCCACTGATTGAAGGTTCCTACTAAGTATTTATTTTTATTTCCTTTTAAGTTAGGTCCCTTTTTACGTATTGCACTGCTGCCACAAAACACCAGATTTCACTAGATATGTCTATAATGATAAATTTGATTTTGATTCTGAACTGTTTCTGAATTAGCATTTAAAATAATTAATTTGGTTTTAATTCATCAGATACCAGAGTCATATACCATGGCAGCACAGAAACAGGCCCTTCAGTCCATCTGGTCTGGATTGAATGTACTGTCAGGACTGAATGGCTTTGATTATGACATGCCCACTCATTGCATTGCAGTCAAGATATTAAACTGGTAGCAGCTGCTGATTTCAATGAGTGGAGAGCGGTGCCAGCTTTTCCCAACCTGTTCATTGATTGTATACTTAAGTGATGGTCCTGATGTTGTGTCTGTTTAGTGTAACTTAAAGTCAACTTCCAACTTAGTGATGATGGCTCTCAATGGCTACTCCTTTGTTACCATCTTTGGAAACAGCTTTATTTTTATCTTTGATACCTATTTTTTTCCTTTCCAAGGTTCCTTTGAAAACCCTGATTTGGTATTACACTCCGACTTCAGTTCTTTGCGGGAATGGGACCTGCTCTCAGGGCCTCATGAGCGGCCATTTTTCGATATGCCAAGCACGCAGCCTGGAAGGCTAGCGCAACTTCAACGTGCAAGGTTTTCATGGCTCTGGAGGTGGGCTGATTCAAGGCTGGTGCCACCAACTGATGCGTCACGGGAGAGCAAGAAAGATCAGAGGCAGTGGGCTTGCTGTTAGCTGTGTGCCCAGAATCACAGAGTTTGGAAAAAGCGATGCAATGGACTTTTAACACCATAAATCAGTGAGTTGTTTTATTATATCTCCCCTTTCACTCTGAAACAGGGACACCTCCTTTTCCCTTATTAGGGAGAGAAAGAGAGCCTGTGGTATGTCGAATACAGGTGTCCCCCGCTTTTCGAAAGTTCACTTTATGAAACTTCACTGTTACGAAAGACCTACATTAGTACTCTGTTTTCACTTTCAGAAGGTGTTTCCACTGTTACGAAACAAAAATTCAGCGTGTGATAAAAAATTAGTGCGTGATAAAAGGCAGCGCGCCCCGAGCAGCCACTCACCCCCGGATTCGGAACGGCATTGCCTTAACACGTGCCTGTGAGCAGCCATTTGCAAGATGAGTTCTGTGGTATTGGAAAAGCCTGAAAGAGCTCGTAAGGGTGTTACACTTATGGTAAAACTAGACATAATTAAGGATTTTGATCATGGTGAATGAAGTAAGGGCCACGTGAGTTTGGCTTGTGGAAGCTGACGAACATGATGTTGAAGAGGTTTTGGCATCCCATCACCAAGAACTGACAGATGAAGAGCTGATGCAATTGGAAGGAAAAAGGATAATAATCGAAACCCAATAAGTAATGATAAAGTATGACTTTAATTTTGAAAGGGTACATCGGTTTAGGAGATATTTTCAGGATGGTTTGAGTCCTTGTTGAAGAACTGTGTGATAGAAAAATGCGCGAGGCTCAGCAGTCAAGCAAGCCTTCCACATCAGCCACATCAGACAACGAACCTCGACCTTCGACATTGAGGCGGGCAGAGATAGAAGAAGATGAGATGCCTGCCCTAATGGAAACAGATGACGAGATGACACCCCAGTGTCCCACCACCTCAACCCTCAGGCTGCGGACAGATACCGATTAGCGGAGAATGCAAAAGCAGCCAGAAGGCACACAGCACGTCGATAAGAAAAAAGCCGAAATTAACATGCTAATTAATTAGGTGCCGCCGACACGTAATTGTCGGCCCAGATCAGAGACGACGCAATCGGAAATCGGCACTGATCTGGGCCGACAATTACGGGCAGCACCTAATTAATTAGCATGTTTGTTTCAGCTTTTTTCTTAAAGATGTGATGTGTACCTCCCGGCTACTGCTGGACCCCCGCATGCTTTGTGGATCGGTATCGGTTGGTGGCCCGGAGGGTGAGGGCCACTGCACCAGACAACCTGCGACGACTCAGTCTAACACACCATCATCAGTCTGCTTGGAGCTGTCCCGATTCCGGTAAGTGATACTACACTGTACATACATTGTTTCTACTTTATATAGGCTGTGTATTCTTATGTGTTATTTGGTATGATTTGGCAGCTTCATAGCTTAAAGGTTACTGGAGAGAGTGTTCTTGCCAACAGCGCTTGTGTGAGATTTTCGCTACGGAGAGTGGTTCAGTAATGATTGTGGAAAAGTATTTCTACTTTATATAGGTTGTGTATTTATCATATCATTCCTGCTTTTACTATATGTTACTGTTATTTTAGGTTTTATGTGTTATTTGGCATGATTTGGTAGGTTATTTTTGGGTCTGCGAACGCTCACAAAATTTTCCCATATAAATAAATAGTAATTGCTTCTTCGCTTTACGACATTTTGGCTTATGAACCATTTCATAGGAATGCTCTACCTTCAGATGGCAGGGGAAACCTGTACTGGGTAAATGAGTAGTCTTTGGGGTACTATAAATCTGTGTCTTTATTGATGCTTTGCTGCACGCTTGAGTGCTTGGGATGGGGGTGTCATTTCTATACTGCTGCTTGTGTATGGGTGGGGGGAGCTGGGGGAGCTTTGGAGTTCTAAATTTAGCTGTCATTCAGGAGGAGGAGAAGATGGCAGCGCGACACAGCTTGCAGCGGCCACTCCGGTGAATGATATCTGTTATCTGTTAAGCAGGGTGCCGTGCACAATCCTGATTTGATGGAGACAGACGTGAGAGAATGGAGGAACATCTGGACAAACTTCTGAAACGCCTATTTCACTACCATTGTTACTGTGTGATCCTGAATGTTCGGAGGGGAAGACACCAAGTCCTCGGCTTTGCTTGTTGCTTGGTGGCCGGGACGGATTCGAAGCGCTCAGCAGAGATGGTGCTCGGTGCTCGGTATCGAAGGGCTGGTCGGAGGCTCGAAGTTTTTGGACGGACTCAGTGTCGGCTGTGGTCGGGTGCTTCCAATGCATCGACAGTTGTTGGTGCCTGGAGGTTTATGACAGAGAGAGTTTCTCCCTTCTGCCACCTGCTATTGTGACTATCGGAGTCGTTCGGAACTTTGAGACTTTTTTTACCATTCCCATGGTCTGCTCTTTATCAAATTATGGTACTGTTTTGCACTGCCTTAACTATATGTTATAATTATGTGGTCTTGTCAGTGTTAGACTTTGGTTTGTCCTGTTTTTTTTGTGCTCTCACTCTGGAGGAACATTGTATTATTTCTTAATGCATGCATGCATTTCTAAATGACAATAAATGAGGACTGACTGTCCTCATAATCTAATCTAATCTAATCTAATCATTATTCTTTGGGGCACTCCACTGTTTTCATGGTTGTTTGCGAAGAAAAAGAATTTCAGGATGTATATTGTATACATTTCTCTGACATTAAATGTACCTATTGAACTCTTAAAGTGTTGCAAGAGATAAGTTTTACAATTGGGCATGTGATATTATTCATTTGTTTGGTGATGCAGAGCGGAACAGGCTCTTTCCAGCCCAACAAGCTCTACAGCTCAGCAACCAACCTATTTGACCCTAGACTAATATCAGGACAGTTTACAATGACCAATTAAAATACTGACTTGTACGTCTTTGGGCTGTGGGTGGAAATTGGAGCAGCCGGAGAAAACCTACACCGTTCGGGGTGAGAACACTACAGGTGGTGATCTCTGAACTCCAGAGAAAGCATGGAGCTGTAAGAGTCTTGAACTAACAGCTATGCTATCATTTTGAGTTGTAAGTATGTGACAGAGAGAATATAAAAGCAATTTGACAATGTCTTGGTGTCTATTTAGATCATCAGTGAAAATGTGTACTGGTGAGATTAAACAAACTTTATTTTCTCCCATCCAAATTCTCCCCCATTCCACAATCTCTTCTCAATTACACCTGCACATGGGGAATGTGAGATTTATTTCTACTTTCTCCCCTCCCCACATCAGAGCACAAGGCCTGATCCATTTTCAGCTCAATATCACAGAACTGGGATAGTCGAAATCTGTGGACAAAGAAGGAATTGATAAACCGTCATACACAGAAAATGACACTCTTATGTTTTTGAGAACAGCATTGCAAAGAGCTCTTAAGGCGATGAGCAGGAACTGAGGGGATGGAAAGGGGTAAGGATTCATCATAGTGGCCAGACTTCACGGCGTCAGCTTCACAACACACAGGCCAAAGAGCTAAACTGCCCATTTAATGGCTGCCCACCATTTCACCCTATTACACACATCCCCTTTGTTCCACTCGTTTCCCTCCTCCACTTTCTCTACCACACTGACTAACTTGCTTCCTCTCCCAGTTTTGGTGAATGGTCTTTGATCTGAAGCATCAACTGTTTCTCTTTTTCACAGATGCTGCCTGACCTGGAGAGTATTTCCAGTGTTTTCTGTTTGGATTGCTCTACACTGTTGTTCGATGGCCTGTTGTTCACATGTCCATGGGTTTTGGACCAGGGTCAATGAGCCACACTGTGAATTGGATAACACTAATTAGCTGATTGCCAGCCTTTAATTTAAATTGATTAATTGATTCATTATTGTCACACGTACTAATAAAGGCATCATGGTACTTACACAATGTTATTACAGCTTGGGGCATTGGCATTTGATGTTCCATTGTCGTACCCTCTGTAAGAAGTTTGTACATCCTTCCCATGAGCACATGGGTTTCCTCCGGTGCTGCGGTTTCCTCCCACAGTAGGTTCAGTGGTCATTGTAAATTGTTCCGTGATTAGACTAGGGTTAAACGTGTGGGTTGCTCTGCGTTGTAACTCGATAGATCAGAGGAGCCTGTTCTGTGCTCTATCTCTAAATAAAGTAAATAAATACAGGGAAAATCTTGGTTTTGCATGTTATCCATGCAGACCATTTCATTACAGCAGCGCATTGAGTTAGGACAAGGGAAAAGCAACAACGGAACGCAGAATAAGGTGTTCTACTTAGACAGGACGTGCAGTGTAGGCAGACAATAAGGTGCCTGAACATAATGAGGCTGTTTGTGAGGTCAAGAGTCCACCTTGTCATACTAGGGGACCATTTAGCAGTCTTATAGCAAGAAGATAGAAACTGTGTTTGATCCTGGTGGTACGTATTTTCAGACTTTTGTGTCTACTGCCCAATAGGAGGAGTTTTTGACTATGTTGATTGCTTCACCAAGGCAGAGAGGAAACAAGAAACATAGAGTCCTTGAGGGGAGATTGGTTTTCATGATCTGCTGAGCTGTGGCCACAACTCTCTGTTGTCTCTGCGCTCTTTATCAAGGTGATTCCAAAATGATTGACAATCAGCTGATAGCAAAAAATACGTGGGTTGACAAATATTCTCCTGAGGCTTTCTGGGAGAAGGTCTGGGGTTCTGAACAAGGCTAGAGGCTGACCAATCAGGCTTCAGGGACAAATAGGCCCATTCTTTCTAAGGCCAGTGCTTGTCCTCAAAATGTCGTGAAGGCAATGCAGATTGGCTGGAGGTTTGTCTGTTGTTTGGACCACTTATTCGCAATTAAAATTTAAAAAAGGAGTTTTAAAAGGCTAATTTCTTTTAAATCATGAACAACTTTACAGTGAAGTAATTAGGAACAACGTACACACACACACACACACACACACACACACACACACACTCACACTCACACACAAAGCTCTGGAGGAACTCAAAAGATCAGACAGCATCTATGGAAGGAAATGAACAATCAACCTTTTAACACCTTCCATTTTTATGAAAACATTTCAGAAGTAAGCCTGGCCTGCCTTAGGAGGTGGGTGGGGGTTGGGAGGGAAGTCATTCCTTAACATGATGGGGTATAATAGGGGAGCCCAACAAGATGACATTGATCGTGTGGATAGTCAGAGGCTTTTTCCCAGGGCTGAAAAGTCTGCCACAAGAGGACACGGGTTTAAGGTGCTGGGGAGTAGGTACAGAGGAGATGTCAGGGGTAAGTTTTTTATGCAGAGAGTGGTGAGTGCGTGGAATGGGCTGCCAGCAACGGTGGTGAAGGCGGATACAATAGGGTCTTTAAGGAGACTTTTGGATAGGTACATGGAGCTTAGAAAAATAGAGAGCTATGGGTAACCCTAGTAATTTCTAAGGTAGGGACATGTTCGGCACAACTTTGTGAACTGAAGGGTGTGTATTGTGCTGTAGGTTTTTCTGTGTTTCTAAGACTGGTCTGTACCACTGGGTTTCATATGGAGTGTAGCAACAGAATGTATTGACTGACATGGCACAGTGAATTGCGTAAACAAAGGAAGAATGCTTAATCAAACAAGGCATCTTTAATTTATTACTCCAGTATTACTGAAATATTAAATACACAGCACTAATGCTTTGCTCTAAACTCCAATTCAATATAGAATGAAAATCAACTTGTGTTCGTCATCTGTATATATTTTGATTTGCATTAGGGAAAATACGTCAAGAGGAGAGTCCTTTTTTGTAAATTTTTCCAGCTATCTCCTTTTCCAGGGCTAACCAGGGCAATCCAACAGCATTTTCACGATTGGTTGTTCTCTTGAGTTCGATCTCGTAACTGTGTCCTTCAAGAAAGAGAGCCCATTGCTGCATTTGTGCTGCTGCTGTTCATGGAACAGCTTTCTGTGGATTGAAATTGGTTGAGGATCAGTAATGAGGGTAAACTCTCTCCCACATGTGGGTCCTGATTGAAACATATTACACCCTAGACCAGACTCAAGGCCACTCTATCAAACTGTGCATGATTTTTCTCTGCAGCGGTAAGGAAACATGATGCAAAGGCTATGGGGCATTCACTTTCACCACTCATAACATGTGACATTACAGCACTTCTACACAGGCAAGTTTCACTGGATGATGTAGATCATAATGTGTGTGTTCACTGTCTACCGTCACCATTTCCTTTGGCTGTTGGAAGGCCACCTCACACTGCTTTCTCCATTGCTATTTCTTTCCATGTAATGAGTTCAAGGAGTACAGCACAGTAGCCAGGTTTGGCAGGAACCAGCTATAGTAATTGAAAATTCCTAAAAAGGACTGCAACTATGACACATCCTTTGGCCTTGGGGCATCCACCACTGCTTGAATTTTCTCAGCATACTTGTGTAATCCTTGTGTGATCACAGTAAGTGATGCGTGGTTTAAAGAATTCACATTTGCCATGTCGTGCTCTGAGCTCATGACCTTCTAATATATTTAAAGTGTCTTGAAATTTTAGAGATGTTTCTTGTCAGCCTTATCGGTAACAATGATATCATCTAGGTAACACTGGGTGCCTGGGCAGCCTTGTAGCACCTGGTCCATAGCTTTCTGCCAGAATGCAGGTGCAGATGCTACTCCAAAAAATAAGCCTATTTTCATGATAAAGCCCTTTCTGAGTGTATATGGTGAGAAACAGTTTGGAATCATCTTCCATCTCCATCTGCAGGTGGGCCTCAGCTGATTCCACTTTGCTGAAGTGTTTTCTTCCAGAAAAGATACCCACTATCCTGGGCAGAGGATATTGACCTACTTTCAGTACTGAGTTAATGGTAATCTTAAAATCACTGCAGATCGTGACAATCTCATTCTACTTGGCTACTGGGACCGCTAATGTTGTCTATGGGCTCCGCTCAACCTTGGAAAGAATTACTTCAGCCTCCATGCAGTCCAGCTCGCTGACTGCTTCATCCCCTATGGATGGGCTTTTGATTAATTGGCTATGGCATTTTTATTTAGCATTATTTTAGCTTTGATATGTTTGAGTTTTCCAGTACCATCCTTGAATGCTGCTGTAGCATCATCCAGTACCTTTCGTAATTCACTTTCAGTTTACAATATTGCAGGAAATATGGCATGCAAATTGTAGATTGATTTCCAATCAAGTTTTAGTTGTCTCAGCTTATCAGAGTCCCACAATGCTGCCCCTCTTGTTTTTACTACATACAAGCCCTACATGGCTTGTTGGTGGTTGTATTTCACTGTCATGAATGTCATTCCCACCGGAGTTATCTTTTCTCCAGTATAAGTTCTTAGTTGGATATCTGCAGGCCTCAGTTGGTATCTTTGAAATGCCATTCATACTCATTTTGTGGAATGACTGAAACAACTGAGCCAGTGTCTAATTCCATTTAAAAAAAAATTGCTATTCACTTCAGGTGCAAGCCATTTTGCTTGTCTTTTGTTAGTTTTCACATTTTAAATCTCTAAGCTATTCAGTCCTGTGCCACACTCATTATTATGATGATTTTTCAATAACAACATGCAGATTAATGCTCCTTATGAAACTACAACTTGACTTTTTATATTCTTCTCATTCCTGTGCAGTCCATTTATTTTTATCTGCCTGACATGCTCTATGTATATTTGTTGCATTTTCTATAAGTTTCACCTTTTAACCTGCATTGGTCTGGTGTACCTGAGGCCCTGCCACAATGGTAACACAATTCGATTGGCCAGATAGGTTTCTGTTCTGAGTTTGTAATTTTGTTCATGCTCAGCTTCATTTCTGACTACAACTCAATTGCATCTTTGTCTGCATTTGTCATTGATACAGTGATCTCTTTCTTTTCTTTTTAAATCTTTTTATTAATGTTTCAAAATTACAAACTCAATAACAAAGTTAGTACAAAGAGATTAGAAAAATGTGCATCAACATATATAAAATGAATTTTAAGTAACATAGATATAAAAGACTTCCAAACTCATAATGAGATTAAACATTAAAAAAGAAATAAAAAGAAAAAAAAATATTAACAAAAAAAACCCAAAAGAAAAAAAGAAAAAAAAATCCAAAAAAAAAACAAAACAGGGCTAGACCAACAGCTTATATCGGACATGTTCAATAATGTCGTTAACTCCGCTCCAACAGTGATCTCAACAGCTGTTTTAAATGTGCATCAAAGAGGAGCCATTTTAGAATGTTTTCTTGCAAGATTCCACAAACTAAGCAGTCTCTCAGTGCATACTTAAGCCCATCTCTGAACTGGCAATACTCAGACGATTTCTTTAGTTCAAACACTTATGCTGAAAAGGACTCCCCTTCTTTTTTATTCTGGTTAATAAATCTAAAGCACTTCTACATGTTCCTGCATTACATTCCCAATATCAGTAAAACTCCTTTCAGCTGGTTTGGCTGGAGCAATTAAGTTTCTAAGCAAAGTGTGTGCTTTTCAACCGATTGCACTCAGTAATACTGCCACCCGCTTTTCATTAGCTATTTAAAATACTGCTCAAATCATTCAATGTTCATCATCCAGTTATCTGTCATGAAAATGAATGCACCTATCTTTCTGATGTAACCAGCTATTTCTATTTCCTTTATTGATTTATTATTATTGCCACTCGTTATTCATGGTCTATGAACCCATGGCCATACCCATTGCTTGTTAACTTCATCAGTTTGTTAAAAATTTTGTTTTTAACATATCTGTCTCTCTCTCCCTTCCAAATAAAGACATGCAGTGCTTTTTGGTTTAAAAATTCAGACGTCTCTCTTCCTCTTCTGAAGAAAAAAATGTGCCAGACCTCAACAGGTAGATAGTCAGCTTGGGTTCACATTCAAACTTCCTCATCGCCACTGTTATGTTTTGTAACTCCAGAAACTAATAAAAAAACCCTGGAGCTTGGGATAACATATCTACTTAGTTTTACTTTAGTGAAGAACTCATACCGTATATGATGTGTGGTGTGAGGATATCACACTTTATACATATAATCCATAATGAACCATGTAAACCAACAAAAATGCTTAATCAAACAATATATTTACAATATTACTCAAATATTGTATAAACCAATCCTACTGCCCAGAGAGTGGCCTGAGATCCCGCAGGAGCTTAGGAGGCGACAATGAGGCTGCAGGGCTGGAGTGAAAATTAAGGCTAAGTGGAGGAAATATAAACCTTCTGTCCCTGCGATTATCATGGGATACGTGAGGTGTTTGGGAAATAAGATGGACGAGCTTGGTGCACTGATTAAGACCCAAAGGGAATATCAGAAGTGCAATGTTTTGTGCTTAACTGAGACCTGGCTACATACACATTTTCTGGACCATTGTCCCACCATACCTGGCTTCAAGACCATCCAAGTGGGCAGGTACAGTGAGCGGTAAGAAGAAGAGAGGAGGGATTGCAGTGTTTGTGAATGAAAGGTGATTATCCCAGGCATGTTACTGTAGAGGAACGTTTATGTTGTCCGGACATCGAGCTCTTAGCCATTGGGATACAACCATATTATTTGTCTCGGGAATTCTCAACTGCTGTTTTAGTTGTTGTTTACATTTAACCATGGGCTGATATGAATGTAGTGTGTGATGCTATTCTTTCGACCATCACTAGAATACCAACGCAATATCCCAGTGCTTTTGTGGCTGCTATTGGGGATTTTAATCATGTTTCTCTCTAGGCAACAATACCTACTTTTTATCAATATGACTGCTGCCCTACAGAGGACAATAGAACACTGGACCTTCTGTTTGAGAATGTAAAGGATGCAGACAGTGCCGCTGCTCTACACAAGTCAACAAAACACTGGACCTTCTGTATGTGAATGTAAAGATTGCAGATGGTCCTGTTGTCCTATACAAGACAACAAAACACTGGACCTTCTGTATGCGAATGTAAATGATGCAGACAGTGCCATTGTCCTACACAAGACAATAAAACATTGGACCTTCTGTATGGGAATGTAAAGGACACATACTGTGCTACTGCCCTCCCCCCACTTGGCAGATTTGATCACAACCTGGTCCTGCTGACACCCAGATATGTGCCTCTTGCCCAGTGGCAGCCTGGGTCAACAAGGATTGTAAGGAGCTGGACTCAGGATGCTAATGAGGCACTGCAGGAATGCTTCAAGAGGATGGACTGGGATGTGTTATGTGAACCACACAAGGAGGACGTTAACAAAATGACTGATTGTATCACAGATTATATCAAATTCTCTGAGAACACCACCTTGCCAGCCAGGACTGCATGCTGCTTCCCCAACAACAAGCCCTAGATCAGCAGTGACCTGAAAGAACTTTTGAATACAAAGAAGGAAGCCTTCAGCTCTGGAGATAGCCAAGTACTGAAGCAAGTACAGAGTGAACTGAGGGAGTGCAAAGACTCCTACATGAGGAAGCTGGAGTACAAGCTCCAGCAGAATAGCATAAGGGATGTGTGATCAGATCACTGGCTTCAAGGTTAAAGAAAGGAAGATCGAGGACTGCTTGGATAGGGCTAATGATTGAACTTGTTTTTCAACAGGTTCAGCATGGGACCTCCTGCCGTCCCCTCCCCTGCTTGCCCAAACCACACACCTTCCTTGCCCCCAAAACCTTCTCCTCCCCCCCCCCTTCCCCGTTTCTGGTGAGTGCTTGTATTCCAAGCCCCCCAACTTTGGAATATCCTGCCTCCATAAGATGACCAACTTCCCCCACTTGACTGTGACTGCAGGTCAGGTTAAGAGACGGCTGAGGAGACTAAATCGAGGGAAGGCTGCTGCACCAGAATGTATCAGCCCGAGGGACTGTAGGCCTGTGCGAATCAGCTTTCTGATATTTTGCAGCACCCTCACAATCTGGGTCCAAGTCAGGAAAAGATACCGGTGGTATGGAAGGCTTCCAGCTTGGCTCCTGTGATGAAGCTGCTGGAGAGGCTGGTCCTGACTTACTTTGGGCTGCAAGTGAGATCTTCATTGGACCCTCTACAGTTTGCCTACCAACCTCATGTGGGAGTGAATGATGCCATCACCTACCTGTTGCAGAGAGCTCTTTCATACCTGGATGATGCTATTGGAATTGTGAGAATCACATATTTCATTTCTCTAGTGCCTTCAATACCATCCAGCCACTTCTTCTGAATGAGAAGCTGCAAAGGATGGGCCTAGAAAAATCCACCATCTCCTGGATTACTGACTACCTGACAGACAGACCTCAGTTTGTACAGCTGGGTAGTTCTCTGTCTGAGGAGGTGGTGAGTGACACTGGAGCCCCACAAGGGACTGTCCTGTCTCTGTTTCTGTTCACACTGCACACCTCAGATCTTCAGTACAAATCTGAGTGTAGTCACTTGCAGAAGTTCTCTGATGACTCTGTGGTAGTTGGGTGTATCAGAGGTGGGCAGGAGTTGGAGTACAGAGGACTGGTGGACAAGTTTGTGAAGTAGTGTGGGAGGAATCATCTGCTCCTGAATGTGGCCAAAACCAGGGAGATGGTGACTGATCTTCGGAGGACAAGCATCCTGACGAGTCCTGTATATATTTTAGGAAAAGTTGTGATGGTGGAGGAGTACAAATGCTTGGGTGTTCACCTCAACAACAGACTTGACTGGAAAACCAAACACCAGGGCTGTTTATAAGAAGGGGATGAGCAGGCGCTATTTTCAAAGGAAGCTGAGATCCTTCGATGTGTGCAGTTGGATGGTGGAAATCTTTTACCAGTCTGCTGTAGTGAACGCAGTCTTCTTAGTGTCTTTTTGTTAGGGAAACAGCATTGGTGCTTGTGCTGCAAAAAGACTAAATAAACTCATCAAAAAGGCTGGATCCGTCCTTGGCTACAACCCAGACTCTTTTGAGTTAATGGTGCAGAGGAGGTCACTAAACCCACTGTTATCCATCATGAAGAATCAGGCACATCCTCTCCCTGACCTACTGAATAAACAGCGGAGCACCCTTTCGAACAGGCTCACTCAGCTCCACTGTCACAAGGTTAGTTACAGAAAATCTGTCCTACCAAATGCAATAAGCATATACAACAGTTCATCTCTGTGTGACAGGAGAACACACATTGTAGTACAATAGTCTCTGTTTATTATTTCTGCATTATTATTGCACATTGGTAAATTATTATTATGTATATTATTATTCTGTACTTCATTAGTTAATATTATTATTATATTTATTATTATTATAATTGCTGTGTCTTTAAATGTTGCTGCTGTATCAAAATAATTTCCCACGGGATCAATAAAATATTTATTATTATTACCATATTACTAACATTTTAAATACACCACACTGTCATACAGAGGTCCATGTACTGTGAATGGAAGAATGGCAATAGATCCAAAGCCAGCACATTTCAACCACTCTGCTCTCTGCACATCTTGGAAAGTTATCCTTGGGTCTCGAGCTGGTTTGCTGGTAAGTAATTCATCCATTATAATCCAATTATGGTGATTTTTACTGTGCTGGTTAGATAATCTAAGCATCAAATTTCTGTAATTCCATTCACTAATAAAATGTGATGTACAGCAGAGTAATATTAGAAATGCAATTCTACTCTTGAAAAATATAATATTGCCAACTATTCATTTCAAAAGTACAAAAAATCTTTTTTTTAATAATACAGTAAATAGCACCAATAGCTTGTCCTGGTCCGATCATGTAGATGCCATGTTTGTTTTCAGAAAGTTAAGGAAATTCTTTATGTCCTCTATTGTCTTGCACCAATTTTATAGCTACACTATAAAAGACATTCTTTCCAGATGCATCCCAGCTTAGTAAGGCAACTGCTCTGTCCATCACAAAAACTGCCTCCCCTCCACTGACTCTATCTACATTGCCTGGTGCTTTGAGAAAATAGCTGAACAATCAGACACTTCTCCCAGCCTGATGATGCTATCTTCTTCCCATTTCCATCAGGCAGAAGATACAAAAGCTTGAAAGTATGCATCACCAGACTCGAGGATAGCTTCTATCCCTCTGCTATAGGAATCTTGAACAAACCTCTTGTACAATTTAGTTGAAATCTTCATTTCTCAATTTACATCATCGTGGCCTTACACCTTACTTGTCTAGCTGCACTGCTCTCTTTACTGTAATGGTAACTGTAACACAATATTTTGCATTCCGTTGTTATAATACTGTAGCATTCGTACAATTGCTTCACAGTTCCAGCGGTCACTGACTGGAGCAGCTGTCTGTGAGGAGTTTGCAGGTTCTCTCCGTGACCACGTGCTCCAGTTTCCACCCGCATTCCATCAGTGTACAGTTAGTGTTAACGACTTTTGGGCATAGTATGTTGGTGCTGGAAATGGAATGACAATTCTGGGCTGCCCCCGGCACATTGCAAAATGTTGACTCAAACAACAGATTTTACTTTGTGCTTCGATGTACATGTGACAAATAAATTTAACCTTTCTCTTTGTACAACCCAAAATTACCTTGAGAGAGATCTGTATAGATGTCATGCAGAACAAATCTTTTCTGTATATCTCAGGACATATGACAATAATAAACCAATTACCAATTAGTCAAGCAACACAAATGAAATGAAATGGAGTTCTTTGTTCATTTACTTTATTTTCACTGAACCATGGGTTAGGTACAGCAGAATTTATTGCCTGTCACTGCCAACCAGACACTGAGTCAACTGCCTAACTGCTTCTGCACTCAAACGTACAGTCGGTCGTACTGGGTAGGAGGTCACACTGAATAGAATTGCTCTGTCTCTTAAGC
Organism: Mobula birostris; assembly: GCF_030028105.1. Lineage (NCBI taxonomy): Eukaryota > Metazoa > Chordata > Chondrichthyes > Myliobatiformes > Myliobatidae > Mobula > Mobula birostris. The sequence continues at coordinate 138,390,200 of NC_092370.1, forward strand.
AGTGTAGCTGCGGCTCTTGATTCAAGCACCAAGTCTGTTATCAAAGCAAAACCACGTTGATATTTCACATTAATAAATTTGTAAAGGTTGTCAGGCCAGGAGGTTCAATATAACACATCTTCCATAGCTCTTTTCTTTTCATAACATACTCTTTAAATGTTGGCTCAACACGATTTTGAAAATATTTCTCTCATTTCAACATTTAAAGTCAACAGGCAATAGGAACTTCCATTCAGATGTGCAGATCGAAACTCATTTTAAACATTTAAAAATAATTAAGTACCCTGAGTTCCTGATAAACTGTGAATGTCTCACAGTAAAATGTTTATGGCTGTCCAAAATTATCCCTTTAATATCACCATCTTTAAGTACTTGAAAGACTAAAGAAAAGACATTGACCGTCTAACTAACCAGTAGAACTGATCGGAAAATGAATTTTGACACAGGGAAAGAAGAAAATAAGGGAAGCTGAGACTCTCAGAATCCATTAGGAAAACTGATAATGGCCGAGACAGCTACAGATCTTTGGAAATGACACAAATCAATCAAAAACTGCACACTGGAGGGAGCTGATGGGCAGTTGAATGTAACTCCAGGGAAATGTGAATCTGACATGGCATGAAAAGAGTGGTAATTAACAGAAGCAAAGAGTCTCTGGGAAAATTTTTAAAAAAACATGCTTGATCCAAGCAAGAAGTATAGGCTGTGTAAAAAAATCTGTGGCAGACTTTCAATGAACTGAGTTAATATAAGGTGAAAACTCTATTTCTGAATAAATGTCTAATCTTTGTGATGTGATTGAAAAGGGCATATGTAAATATCTAACTTAATATTGGCTCATCTGATACAGCATTTTACTGTTTAGTTGGATAATAACGTCACTCCCCTACTTGACACCTATCCCTTTGTGTTGCTGTTTTCCTCTGTCTATCTTTCTATCCCCATTTCTGCTGCCTGCTTCTCCAAGGTAGATCATTCCGCTTCTCCCTCTGTCATTCTCTCCTCCTTAGTTAAACGTGGATGCTATGGTATAGAAGAAGACACTTGCACCTACAGGCTTCATTTGGGAAATAGGGTCCTTGACTTGTCCCTTCTCACCGCACCTCCAGTCATTCATATTTCTTCAACAATGAGAAAGAGAATTAATGAAGTCTCAAACTGACAGAAGATTTGCAGCAGCTCTCATTCGGTGATAAAAGCTAAGTGGACCTCATTTTTGCAGAGGTACGCAGCACTCGAATCAGCTGCCTTTCATCAGTATTTCAACTGCTGGGTTTTGGAAAGGGAGTTAACATGAAAAACAAATACTCATTTAAGTTGTATCCTGACAAAGGTTGCACCATGGAAGCCGACCATAAGACCATAAGACATAGGAGCAGAATTAGGTCACTTGACCCATCGAGTCTGCTCCGCCATTCCATCATGGCTGATTTATTATCCCTCCCATCTGACCCTTATTGTTGCATAGATCCAATAAGAATTTACTTTGACCCACTCCCCGAGCCTCTCCCCGAGCCTCTCCCCATCTCTTGGCAAATTACTTTCTTTCAGTTACTGATCCAGTTTCCTTTTGAATGATAAAATTGAATATCTCTGCACTATTATTCTGACATAGCTGGCACAAGCCACTTTCTACATTTAGGAAAAGGTATTTTCCTACCTTGGAAGTTCTATATATGCCACTGTATTATTTACCTCCACAACTTGATAAAGTGGCCACTGAGTGTATGTTCGTGGCCCATCCACTTCAAGGTTTTATGTGTTGCGCATTCAGAGATGCTCTTCTGCACACCACTGTTGTGACGCGTGGTTATATGAGTTACTGTTGCCTTCCAGTTCAGCCTGAACCAATCTGGCCATTCTCCTCTGCCTTCTCAAATTAAAAAGGCGTTTTCACCAACAGAACTGTTTCTCACTGGATGTTTTTTTTTGCTTTACACACAATTCTCTGTAACCTCTGGAGATGGTTGCGTATGAAAATCCCAGAAAAGCAACAGTTTCTGAGATACTCAAACCACCCTGTCTGGCACTAACAATTATTCCACAGTCAAAATCACTTAGGTCACATTTTTCGCTCTTCTGATATTTGGTCTGAACAACCACTTGCCCATGTCTACAAGCTTTTATGCATTGAGTCACTGCCACATGATGGTCTAATTAGATATTTGCATTAAAGAGCATGTGTTCAGGTGCACTAAATAAAGTGACAACTGAATGTATGTATATATAATATTGAATTGAATTGAATTGAATTGACTTTATTTCTTACATCCTTCACGTACATGAGGAATAAAATTCTTTATGTTATGTCTCTGTCTAAATGTGCAATGTGCAATCACAGTAATTTATAATAATTTGTAAAAAATAGAACCGTCCATACAGCATAGAAATACACTTAAATCAGCTTGAGTTAATCAGTCTGATGGCCTGGTGGAAGAAGTTGTCCTGGAGCCTATTGGTCATGGCTTTTATGCTACAGTACTGTTTCCCGGATGGTAGCAGCTAGAATAGATTGTGGTTGGGGTGACTCAGGTCTCCAATGATCCTTCGGGCCTTTTTTCACACCTGTCTTTGTAAATTGCCTGAATCATGGGAAGTTGACAACTACAGATGCGCTGGGCTGTCCACACTACTCTCTGCAGAGTCCTGCAATTAAGGGAAGTACATTTCCCATACTAGGCAGTGATGCAGCCAGTCAGGATGCTCTCAATTGTGCCCCTGTAGAAAGTTCTTAGGAATTGGGGGCCCAAACCAAACTTCCTCAACTGCCTGAGGTGAAAGAGGCGCTGTTGTGCCTTTTTCACCACACAACTGGTGTGTACAGACCACATGAGGTCCTCGGTGAGTGGATGTTGAGGAACTTAAAACTGTTCACCCTCTCAACCCCATATCCATTGACGTCAATAGGGGTTAGCCCATCCCCATTCTTCCTGCAGTCCACAACCAACTCCTTTGTTTTTGTGGCATTGAGGGGGAGGTTGTTTTCTTGACACCACTGTATCAGACAGATGACTTCTTCCTTGTAGGCCACCTCGTTATTGTTTACAGTCGATGTTAGTAAATCTGATTCTGATTCTGAGATGGTGACTATTCACTCTAGCTATGCCCCTCATGATTTTATGTAGATCTGGAATGTAACATCTCATCTTCCCACACTCCAGTCATCCAATTTCGGCACGTCATTGTGAATCTTTGTGGGTCTTTTGTCTATTACCTTCATTCTACCTGGAGACATGATTCTGGACTTCAGAGCTGGAAGATCTCAATGGCTCAGGAAGCAGCTGAGAAGGGAAATGGACATTCATGTTTTGGAATGAGGCCCCTTCTCTGGACAGAAAGAAAGAGGGAAGATAGTCAATGTAAAATGTTAGGGGAAAGGAATGGAGCAACAGCTGGCAGATGATAGGTGGATCGAGGTGTAGAGAAATGACATGCAAATGACGGAGGATAGCGTGGCAGTCTGGGTTGTTCCCAAACTGGAAACATGTATGAACTGGGAGATCCACTCTTTACTGACCTCCAGATTAGTAACATTCAAATCAAGTGACCCTGGCTTACACAAGAAATCGAGATAAGCTCATCATAAAGATGTGGGGTACTAAAAGATGATTCTAGTCCAAGACTGAGTCAGAGACTAGTCTTCCATTGTGCCATAACAGGCTACAAAACAAAGTTAAGTGGCATCATGACCACAACACCTCCTTCCCATTGAACTTAATGAATTAAATCTTCAATTTATCCACACGACCAGAGTTCTTCATCTCTGGAATCAGAATCAGAATCTGTATCAGGTTTATTATCACTGGCATGTGTCATGAAATTTGTTAGCTTAAGAGCAGCAGTTCAATGCAATACATAATATAGAAGAAAAATAAATAAATCACAGTATATGTATACTGAATAGATTAAAATTGTGCAAAAGCAAAAATAATACATATTAAAAAGTGAAGTAGTGTTCATGGGTTCAATGTCCATTTAGAAATCGGATAGCAGAAGGAACAAAGCTGTTCCTGAATCACTGAATGGGTGCCTTCAAGCTTCTGTACCTCCTTCCTGATGGTAACAATGAGAAAAGGGCATGCCCTAGGTGATTTAATTTTCATTTTAGAAAACCAAATATAAACTTCCTCTGAAGCATTTACATCTTTCTTGATGTGTGGTCCCCTAAAGTAGATACTATATTCCAGCAATATCCAAACATGTATCTTATAAAGTTTTCCTAAGATAATCAGAGTATTACAAAGCTAATGCAACAGCTTAGCATTGATGTTACTGTTGATTTGTGATATTCATCACTCTATCTGTACAGGTAAATCCCGAATATCAAAATTAACCAAATAGGCATAAAACCTTCTTTTTTGAGTATTTAAATAAATATTACCTGCATTATTTTTATTTGGGCTTCTCTTTGGAGTCACAGCATTTTATGCAGGTTATAGAAATTGCTACATGATGAAGCAAACCATCTTGTTAATACAACTTACTGAATGGTACAGATATATCTTGGAAATTAGTTAGAGTGCACAATTCAAACATGGTTCCCTGAGTCACAGAACAGAGTACATATACAGTGAATTCTGGATAATTGGGCCATTGGAGGAACTCAGCAGGCTAAGCAGCAATAATGAAAAAAAGTACAGTCAAAGTTTTGGGCCGAGATCCTCCAGCATCTTGCGTCTGCGCTGATTTGGTAAGTTTAAGGTCAGTTGAAAGAACACCGCAGATGAACTTCTTCATGGATAAATATTAGGAACTAATACACAGCTTTATAGCACTCTGGAGGTATTGGTAGCGTTCTAATTTATTCTGTCTTTCAGTTTAATACATGTTACTCAGCTAAACAGTAGTCTGTCTTTTTTTCCTTTCAATGATTTCTATTAAACTTCTGCCATTTGGGTCAGCCACTTAACTGGGCCAAAATGTACTGGTCCCAAATGTGTTATTATGTGTGTACATAATAAAGAACTAGTATCACAGCAAGTGAAAGCAATACATCTGTGGAGATAAAAAGCAGGCCAAAAAGGATAATCAAACCACCTCAGAGACTGATTGAGAGTTGTTGAGTGAATCAGGGGCTGTATTTGCTCATTACAATTGAAGTTAACATAAATTTCTTTGTTGGAGAGAATTATTGTTTCTTGCAGGTTTATGAGGACATAGTATTGTATTTCAATTGTCTTTAAGGGGGAAGGTGTGTTATTATGTATGTGCTTAATAAAGAACATCAGTTCCCTGGGTGCAATGCAGGTGGTTCACCTGGAACCGAAAGTGACATTGGTGATTTGGTTGAACATGCTCGTGTCGAGCTGAAGCCATGACTGGCAACATCTGCAAATAAATTACTTTTACCCACACTAAGTTTGTCTTTTATCGAGAACAAACATAACACCAATGAGGCCCAAATAACCGCTTACAGTCAAAGCATATCACTGTATGCTGTAATGACTCCAAACCACGGTATTATGTGTGAGACCATAAGAATTTTGCTTGTTTCAATGTGATCAGCTCTCATTATTCTAACCAGGGGAGAAAAATTCCAGCCTCCTTAGGAATGAAATGAAGTTACGAGAGACAGAAAATGTTGGAATTTGGAGCAACTTAACAGGATTGGAGAAAGGTGCATGACAGTAGTAGCCAGGCTTGATAAGAATGTGGCTGAAGAGCAGCACAGTAACAGAAACCTCATTAAGGCATGAAACAAGAGACTGCAGATGTTGGAAAGTAGAGTGGAAATCTGCCAGAGGGACTTGCAGCAGATCCTCCTGCAGCTTGTAGGTATGAAATAATATGCTTTGGCAGTAAGCATAAGGAGCAACAATGTTTTAAAGGTTATGCAGTAATAGTGTGACATGAGTATATGCACTCACTGATCACTTTATAGATACAACAGAGTAACTAATAAAATGGTACAGGAGTGGAACACATTGTGGTCTTCTGCTGTACCACTTCTGCTACCTTCTACTTCAAGGTTCACTGTGTTGTGCATTCAGAGATGCTATTTTGCACACCGCTGTTGTAATGCATGGTTATTTGAGTTACTGTTGCCTTTCTGTCAGCTTACTATCTCTTCTTTCAGTTAGTTCTGATGAAGGATCTTGGTCCGAAACATCGACTGTGCCTTTTCCTATTGATGCTGCCTGGCCTGCTGCGTCCATCAGCATTTTTTATGTGTGTTGCTTGAATTTCCAGCATCTGCACATTTCCTCGTGTCTGTGGCCGTTCTTTTCTGACCTGTCTCATTAACATGGCACCTACGGAGCTGTCACTCACTAGATACTTGTTTGTCTTTCACACCATTCCCTGTAAACTCTAGAGACTGTTGTGCATGAAAATCCCAGGAGTTCAGCAGTTTCTGAGATACTCAAACTACCCCGTCTGGCACCAACAATTATTCCATGATCAAAATCACTTAGGTCACATTTCTTCCCTTTTCTGATGTTTGGCCTGAACAACAATTGAACCTCTTGACCATGTCTGCATGCTCTTATGCATTGAGTTGCTGCCCCACGAGTAGCTGATTAGATATTTGCATTACCGAGCCGGTGTAGTTGTACCTAATAAAGTGGCCACTGAGTGTATGTCATATTCAGGTATAGGCTTATTTATTTATCAGACGTACGTGGAAACATATAGCAAAATGTACCATTTAACAGACAACACAACCTAAGCATGTGCTTGGGGCAGCCTGCAAGTGGCGTCAACACAGCATGCCTACAATGTTCAGTAGAACAGCAACAACAAAACAAGCACCTTTCCTTCCTCCCATCCACCCAGCTGCCCACTCACACACACACAGGCACTCCTCCAAATCCAGGACCACAAATCCTTGAAGGTGCTTAGGCCAATTTATAAATAGATACGGCAACAAAAGAAGATAAGAAATCGGAACAGGACTGGTCCGTCTTTGTGATATGCCTGGTCTGCCTTTCATTTAGCTCACAGCCGTCTGCTTGCTTATCCGATCCCTGCAACTTGTGCCACTTCCATAGCTTATCTCAAAGCAACAAACTACACATATGCTGAAACTTTGAAACTAAAGAAAAACAACTGGAAGTACTCAGAAGGTCAGGCAATTTTTTGTTGAGAGAAGCAGAGAAAATCCACAATCAGAATAGAAAAAAGGTAAAAAATAAAACATATTTAAGATCAGAGAAAGAGAAAAGAAAGATAGAGGAAAAGGGGATTCTTAATGGTAGAGTGGAGAACAAGAATGACTGAATGACAGAAGAAGTGGTGCAGAACTGCTGTGAGAGAGAAGTATGGACCATCAGAACTGCACAGTTCTGACACAAGGATGGTTATCTGAAATTGCTAAGTCCTGAGAGCTCTAATGTGCCAAGGAAGAAGATGAGGGGCTATTTCTCAAACTCAGCGTTCAGATTTTTCAATTTAGCAATTAATATTGATGTGGATCCACAGGTCATTGGATGTATTTTAAAAATATTTTTAAAAATATTTTCTTGTTCTTTTCTGATTCAGCAGCAAGAGATATTCACAAATAAAGGAGGCACTGTACACATGTACACATAAAGTTTATATAAAATTACTTTATTAGAGTTATGTAAAGGATAAATACAGAAAGAAAGGGAAATCATTAATAAGGTAACAATAGAGAAAAAGAATACTTTTCAACCAATCATTAAGCCAAGCCATACAATATAGTGCTGGAGGGAACCATATGCATACAACTTTTCCACTCTCTCTGTCTCTCCCTCTCCTTGTCCATATCTCAGACTCTTAGCCCTAGATGGCAGTCAGCCTGACAGAAGGTTCATCCTTGTGCAAAGAAATTGCCTCCTTTTATACCCTTCAAGATCCCCAGTACTTGTCCAGACAAACTTGCTTTTCACCATTCTACTCTCAAGGCTGTAGACTGGTACCTACACTTAATTTCTCAAAACACGGCTGTGGACTGGTTCTCTTGCATATTCTCAAAACATTCTCACTCCCAGACTAACAACACTTTGTCTTCAAAATTTCATTTTGTGTTATACATTTTGGCATATTCCAAGGAGGAATCAAATTTATCACTTCCTTTACAGAGCATCTGGGGCCCAGCATTGATCACTTTGGAACACCGAATAGCCACATGCTCTGAACCCAAAAGTTCAAAGTTCAAAGTAAATTTATTGTCAAAGAATGTACAGGAAGTATTTATTTTATATATTTAGCTTATTTATTTACTGATACAGCATGGATTAGGCTCTTCTGGCCCTTTGAGCTGCACTGCCCCAGCAAACGTTGGCAATCCTGATTTAACCCTAACCTAACCACAGGACAATTTACAATAACCATTTAACTGACCCAGTATGTCTTTGGATTGTGGAGGAAACTGGAGCACCCAGGGCAAACCCAAGCATTCCACAAGGAGGACGTACAGACAAAACAATGCTGGATTTCAACTTCAGACTCAGATGCCCTCAGCTGTAATGTTGTCACACTAACCAGTACACTACTGTAGCATCTTATACTACCCTGGGATTCATTTTCTTGCAAGCACTCATTGGGGAACAGAGAAGTCCAGAATCAATGGAAAACTGCAAACAAAAACTGATAATCAAAGAAGGCAAACTACAAATACAAATAATAGTAATAGAACAACAAATAATAAATAAACAGTTGAATAAGTAAATAGGTAGGCAAATGAATAAATACATAAATAAACAAATGAATAAATAAATACACAAACAAATATATAAATAAAATAATACTGAAAACATGAGTTGTAGATTTCTTGAAAGTGAATCCACAGGTTATGGAATCAGTTCAGAGTTGAGGTGAATGAAGTTATCCACACTGGTTCATGAGCCTGGTGTTTGAAGGGTAATAACTGCCTAAAACTGGTGGTGTGGGACCTAAGGCTCCTGTACCTCTTTCTTAATGGTAGTCGTGAGATGAGAGCACGGCCTGGATAGTGGGGGTCCTTGATGATGAATGTTGCTTTCTTGTGGCAGTTCTCCTTGTAGGTCTGCTCAGTGGTGGGGAAGATGTTTCCTGTGATGGACTGGTTGCATCCATTAATTCTAGCAGACTTTTCTGTTCATGGGCATTGGTGTTTCCATATGAGGCTGTGATGCCACCAGTCAAGTTACTGGTCACTCTGCACCTCTCGAAGTTTGTTATAGTTATAGATGACATGATAATTCTATGCAAACTTCTAGGACAGTAGATGTGTTGCCATGTATTCTTTGTAGTGGCTCTTTTGCGCTATTCCCAGAAAAGATACTCTGAAATGAAAATGTTGATTAATTTAATGTTACTGACTCTCTCCACCTCCAATCCCTTAAAGGGGACTGGTTCACAGACCTCTGGTTTCCCCTTCCTGTAGTCAATAACCAGCTCTTAAGTTTTGCTTACATTGAGTGAGAGGTGGTTGTTAGCAGAACTTGCATGGGATCGTCATACTTCACAATGACTAAATACCCATTAAAGTGGTAAACTGTAATGTTCAGAGAGATGAGAAAATGCTCAAACTAACTGTAATGTAACTGCACAACAACTTTGTGAAAGCAATTAGATAGTCTGTTCTTACCTCTTCCAGCCTTCCTGTATGAAGGTTATAAATTCATTTTTGGCATTGTAAATATCCACAGTTAATAATTAATTTAATAACCTTAAAACAACCTGCAATTTACTTGAAGATACGGGACATATTATTAATTCTATTATGAAATTGACTGCAGAGCCAATAGATCAGAACGTGCTTTGGATTCCAATTTGTAATTGTTTCGAGAATGTTTAAGCCTATATTGAAAAACTCAAATAGGAAAGGACGGCTTGTTTACACATTTAAGGGGGAAGATGAAACATTTAATTTAGGTTCATTACTTTTCTTCAAAACCTTCCCTTTCAAAATGAGGAGCAAAGCAAAATTGACGTCAGTAGCCCGAGTTTTCTAATTTCATTCAGTGTTATGATAAGGTTATGGAAAGTCACTTAGTCACAAATAATCATGCTTACCCATTCTAGCATGACTGTAACTGACAGATGGTTTTCCTGAATTTTTATGCACTTCAATTGAAAGGAATGGAAGAAAGCACGAATGCAGAGCAGCTCCAGAGTTTTATTAACCAGCAACATTAATAAAAAGTGCAGCAATTTATTCAGTTGATGGAATTGTGTCATCATTTCCATGAAATTAAGGAGGAGAATTGTTAATATATTCCTCATCTGATCTCAATATTAGGCTCATTGATAATACTTTAAATGTGTAGTGACAGCAAAAATGTCCTCACTGTTCTTCACATTGAAGCCTTGCATTTTAATGTAACAAACAATATGAGATCAAGAAGACTTAAACATTGAAAACCATGTTGAACAAAGTATAAAGAATAATGGTCAAAACATGAATATAGTAATTATAGAAGTAAACTTTATGGAGTTTAATCTTGTTTCAAGATGTATTTTATCAAATAATTTTAGACTGTAAGCGCAAAAACTTTCAATTATGCATTTTGCACAAAGGTCAATATGCTGTATGTCTAAACTTCCAACAAAGTCAATGCAACTCTATTGGCTAACCACTGACTGGTTCACTGGAATGATCATGAATTTCTCTTGAAAGAAGTGAGTTCACATGATGATAGGGATTGGTCCAAAATAATGCCAGCATGGACTCAATAGGTCAAATAACCTCCTTTCCTGCTGTGAGCATTCTGTAACTATGCAATCTGTTATTTACATTCAGTGGCCATTTTATTGGACATTTCATGGGCTTCTGTTGCTGATTGCCATCCACTTGAATGCTCAATATGTTGTGCATTCAGAGTTTCTCTTCTGCACACTACTGTTGTAATGTGTGGTTATTTGAGTTATTGTCGCCTTCCTGCCAGATTTCAACAATCTGGCCGTTCTCCTCTGACCTCACTCATTAACAAGGCATTTTCACCCACAGAACTGTCGCTCACTGGGTATTTTTTGTTCTTTGCACCATTCTCTGTGAAGTCTAGAGACAGCTGGGTGTGAAAATCTCAGGTCAGAAGTTTCTGAGATACTCAAGCAACCCCATCTGGCACCAACAATCATTCCACAGTCAAAGTGACTGAGATCACATTTCTTCCCCATTCTGGTATTTGACTTGAACAATGACTGAACTTCTTGGCCATGCCTACATGCTTGTAAGCATTGAGTTGCTGCCATGAGATTGTCTGATTAGATATTTGCATTAACAAGCAGGTGCACAGGTGTATCAAACAAAGTGGCCAAAGAGCCTATGTGAATATATTTCCATTCTGTAATCATAAGGATTTTCTGGCTTAAAAATTGGATCATGTTGATTATATGTTCTGACATTACAAATCCTGATTTGAGCAGGATTTTTCTCATGATTTGTGATCCACATATTACATTGTTCCTCCTGCGACATTTTACCATATCCGTAATGAGCCCTGTGGACCTCTGCAGCTTGCCACGGAACATTGATTTTCTAGCTTCCTCAAGCCCCTGTATTTGCAAACTATTATCTTAACTAGAGCCGTTAAGTCCATGTGCTTTCAGTTTAATCTTGTCAAGTTAATTATGACTGGCACATGTTTCCCATATCCCATGTTTATATAAAGAGGACTCTCGTTTAGTGCTTTAGCGGAGTCGTTGTGTTGGAGACAATGATTGGTTTCATGGTGTTGCTCAGTCACTCCTTCGAGGCTCTGTTGACATTCTCATGTCCAAATCCTTGTTTCCTTCTCTTCGTGGGGAATCTGCCGCCCTCTGCTCCTGGGGTCAAGCTGTTACCAGCACTTCCTGTAAGTGAAAGCCTGCCTCTCCTCCGCACTTGGCCCATCCTGCGAGAGCACACCATGACAATATCATAGTGTGCCTTGTGCTAAATCATCATGTTTCAGAGTACTTGGGCTACGAATCAAATTCAGTTGTGTGTTTCTGCATACAATGGGATTGTGTAAATGTAATTTGCAAAGCAATGGTGGGGTCAATCCATGAAGGCTGCTCAGAGTACTATACAGGTTGCCTGTGTACTGCGGCTCTCTGGAGATCCCTCTGTGTACAAATCTGTGACGAAAGCATTCTGTGCATGCATGGCAGCAAGTCTGGCTTGTACAACAGACATTTGTTGTATTGCCAGAGTCACTGTAGAATGGGAAGGGGAGTGGGGGAGGAGTAGAAGCTGGCAGGTGAGTGGTGAAACCAGTTGAGGGGAAAGCTGACTATGTGGGGAGGGGAAATGAAGTAAGAGGCTAGGGGCAGATAGGTGGACAAAAAAAAGGGCAGAAGAAGAAGGAATCTGATAAGAGAAGACTGTGTACTGTGGAAGGAAAGGAAGAAAGAGAGAAACCAGAGGGAGGTGATGGGAAGGTGAGGAGAAGAGAAGAGTTGAGAGGGAAGTCAAAATGGGAAAGAGAAAAGGAGAGGGGTGAGAGGGGAGAGGTCACTGGAAGTTGGAGAAATTAATGCCATTAGGTTGGAACCTACGTAGATGCAATATGAGATGCTGTTTCTCCATCTTGAGCTTGGCCTCATGTTTTTTCTTAGTTCTCTTCTAATATTTGTAAATTTGTATATTTGTGCACTTGTAATGCTATTGTGAGATCGTAATTTCCTTTGGGATCAATAATGTATCCATCACTCTATCATGGCAGTAGAGGAACCTTATCCCTGTTATGAAGGTGGGAGGAGGGGGTGAGGTCAGATGTGTGGGAAATCGAGGAGATGCAAGTGAGATAGTGGTGGGAGGGAAACAGTGTTGTTTGAAAAAGGAGGACATTTCAGATGTTCTGGAAAGGGAGTCCTCATCCTGAGAACAGAAGCAGTGGAGGTTAAAGAAATGAGAAAGGAATGGCATTTTTACAAGAACAGGGTGGATGTTGGAGGCAAAGTTGATGGAATTGATGTGCTCAGCATGTGTGCATGAAGCAGCACCAATACGGTTGTCAATGTAGTGGAGGAAGAGTTGGGGAGCATTACCAGTGTAAGATTGGAACATGAGACCATAAGATATAGGAGCAGAAGTAGGCCATTTGGCCCATTGAGTCTGCTCCACCATTCAATCATGGGCTGATCCAATTTTTCCAGTCATCCCCACTCCCCTGCCTTCTCCCCATAACCTTTGATGCCCTGGTTAATAAAGAGCCGATCTATCTCTGCCTTAATGCACCCAATGACTCACAGCAACAAATTCCACAGGACTGTTCCCTGTAGCCAACAAAAAGGCAGGCATAGCCAGAGTCTAAGCGAGTGCCCATAGCTATACCTTTGCATTGCAGAAAGTGGGAAGAGCTGAAAGAGAAATTGTTGAGGGTCAGGACCATTTCCACCAGACAGAGGAGGATGGTGGTTGCTTTTGTTCTCCGACAGCTGTTAATGGAGGAGGCCGATAGCAGTGGAGAGGTGCTCTGGCCATGGAGGGTCTATTCTAAAATGTCCTTTCCACACTCTTATTTTTCCTACCAGGGTACCCAGACACATGACAGTACATTGACAATGCTGATGGATTCAGGAACTTCAGCTGTTAGACATTACTTCGGGTGCACAAGCTGAGCAATGACCAAATCATGGCTCGTGTGAAAAATTATGGGTAGTATTGAGAATTAAGCATTGAAACAAGCAGGCTTTTTCCACCGAGGTTGGATGAGGCTAGAAATTGAGGTCAAGGGTAAAATGAGGGGGAAACTTCTTCACTCAGAGGGTGATGAGAGTGTGGAAGGAGCTGCCAGCTTGGAGGGGTATGGAAGGCTAAGGTCTGGGTGCAGGTCAATGGGACTAGGCAGAATAATAGTTTGATATGGACTAGATGGCCTAAAGGGTCTGTTCCTTTACAGTATTGTTATATGACTCTCTGACGATTAGATCCAAAGAAGAAGCATATAAATTTGCCATAAAAGTTATAAACCTAAAGACATAAGTAAAATAATAGATGAAGGAACAGCGTGATCTTGATGGGTTAACACAACACTTCCCAGTACAGACAACCTGGGTTCAATTCCCACCGCTGCCTGTAAGGAGTTTGTATGATCTCCCCATGACTGCATAGCTTTCCTCCAGGTGCTCTGGTTTCCTCCCACAGTCCAAAGGTTAATCAATCGTTGTAAATTGTCCCATGTTTGGGCTGGGATTAAATCGAGATTTGCTGGGCGGCGTGAATCAAAGGGCCGGAAGGGCCGATTCTGCGCTGTGTCTCAATCAATCAATAAATGAAAACAATCAGAGAGTCAGAGGTAGGAGAATTTATAATGGGGTTCGGAGAAATGGCAGAATAACTAAATAATAACTTTTGCTCAGTCTTCAAGGATAAGCACATAAGCAACATCCCAGAAAGGCAAAAGAACCAAAAGTCTAATGAAATGAAAAAAAAATGGTGGAAATTAGATTTAACAACAAGAAGTAGAGCTGAAAGAATTAATGAGACTGAAATCTATGCCTCAAGAGCATTGAAAGAGTAGAAATAGTAGGTGCATTTACAGCCATTTTCTAAAATTATTTCATTCTGGAACAGCTCCTGCTGTCTGCAGAATGGAAAACTTAAGTCCACTATTTCAAAAATATTTTGGGAGAGATAATGGAACAGAGCAGTTAGTCTAGTATCAGTCGAGGCAAGTTGTGACAATGTATGATGTAGAAAACAGGACACTTAGAAAATAACACAGGAGTGGAAAAGATGAGTGTGGAATAGAAAAGATGAGTGTGAATTTACAAAGAAAAATGTCATGTTGGACTAAGCTAGTCAAGCTTTCTGACGATGTAACTATAAACTAAATGGGGGAAACCAGAGGATGTGGTGTACTTGGGTTTTAGAAGTTCTTTGATAACATCACTCATAAGAGAGCAATGTGCAAAATTAAAGCATCATGATTGGTAAATATGTACAACTATGAATTGCAAATCTTGGTCAGATAGGAAACAGAGAGGAGGAATAAATTGTCTTTCATGTGGTGGTGGGAAGTGACTGTCAAGTGGATTCAGCTATTTGCAATAAATATCAATGATCTGGATGAGAGAATTAAATATGAAATGTTGTGAAACTTCATCTGTATAAAACTGAATGGTTTTATGGATTGTGAGGAAGTTGCAAAGAGGATTCAAAAGGATTTAGACTTACATTTAGTGAATAGCAAATGGAATATAATGTGGCTAAATATGAAATTATCTACTTAGGTTGGAAACGTAGAAAGGCAGATTATTTAAATGGTGACACAAATCAAGAGAAAGAGAAAGATTAGCTTTATTTGTCACATGTACATCAAGACATACTGCAAAATGCCATTTGCATCAAACCAAATTACTGACGATTGTGCAAGGCATCCCACAAGAGTCATCATGCTTCCAGCGCCAACATAACAAGCCCACAACTCGCTAACTTTAACTGTACATCTCTGGAATGTGGGAGCAAAACCAAAGCACCCAGAGGAAACTGCTATGTTTTGTAACTCCAAAGTATAAAACTAATTGAAAGAACAGTCTGGAGATGTATGTCTTAGTTTTGTTTTACTTCAGTAAATCAAGTACTGATGGTGACGTAAGCCATTCACGTAGTTTTATATATAACCCGTAATGAACTATGTAAACAAAAAATGCTTAATTAAACAATATATTTACAAAACACAATACTCCTCTTTGCTTAGTTAGAAACTCCAACAAATTATAGAATGCATTTCAACATATATATACTCTATCTAGAGATATATGTGTGTGTGTGTGTGTGTGTGTATGTGTATATATTGTCTCAATCCCCTCATAAGGCAACCCCTGTCAAAGTCAAAATGATAAGGAAGGGTAAAAATGGGGAAACTGGAATTTCTGCTGCAAATTTTGAGTTTCCATGTGGATCTGAAACAGTGTGGGGTCATTTCTGGTTTCCCTTTGGATCACCTCTGCCATAATAGGGAGACTTTTAAATTGCGTTTGGGTGAACACTTCAAGAGGTGCGTCCTCTTTTGTAAGTTTTTCAGGTATTTTCTTTTCCAAGGTAAAGAGGACAACATGCCATCCACAATCTCCATCAGCACAAGTACACCGCAAGGCTGTGTGCTTAGTCCCGTGCTCTTTTCACTTTACACTCATGACTGTGAAGCTAACCGCAGCTCCAATGCTGTATTCAAGTTGCTGATGACACCACTGTAATAGACTGAATCAAAGGTGGTGATGAATCAGCATTCAGGAGGGAGATTGAAAACCTGGCTGAATGGTGCCATAACAACAACTTCTCACTTGATATCAGCAAAAGCAAGAAGCTATATTTGACTTCAGGAGGAGGAAACCAGAGGACCATGAGTCAGTCCTTATTGGGGCTCAGAGTTGGAGCGGGTTATCAACTCTAAATTCCTCAGTGTTACCATTTAATGGGACCTATCTCGGACCCAGCATATACAGTAAGTGCAATTACAAAGGATGCATGGCAGCACCTCTACTTCCTTAGGAGTTTGCCAAGATTCAGCATGACACCTATAACAGTGACTACCTTCTGTAGGTGTGTCATGGAGGGTATATTGACTGGCTGCATTGCAGCCTGATATGGACCCCTGAATGAAAAATCCTGCAAAAAGTAGTGGATATGGCCCAGTCCATCACAGGTAAATTACTCCCCAACGTTCAGCATATCTACATGGAGTGCTACTGTAGGAAAGCTGCATCTATCATCAGGGACCCCCTATTAACCAGGTCATGCTTTGATTTACTTCAGAAAGTGTAAAATTCTTCGGTGCAGGGATGATGGTGGCTGATTTGAACTGTGTGGGCACAGCAGCCTGGAGTGAAGTGTTGAAGATGTCTATGAAGACGTCTGTGTGCTGGTGTGCACACTCTTGGAGTGCTCGTCCTGGGGTGACGACCGGCTCCGATATCTTGCAAGGCTTGACTCTCTGCAGAGTCCTTCTCATATCTATTTCTATAATAGACAGTAGCTACTCACCTGGGTGGAGGGTAGCTTTCATGACTGGTGTTGTGTTGCATGTCCTGAAGTGTGCATAAATGTTGCTTAGAGTGCCGGTGAGGGAGGCGTCACTGGTATAGTTGGTGCCGTTTTTCCTTGCAGGTAGTCAGTAATGCCCTTGATGCTCAGCCACATATGCCAGGATTCATTATCAGAGAGGTGTTTCTGAATTTATTGAACCCATAGGTGAATTGTACGTAAACACAGGAGATTCTGCAGATGTTGGAAATCCAGAGCAACACACACAAAATGCTGGAGGAACTCAACGGGTCAGATAGCATCTATGGAAATGAATAACCAGTTGACACTTTGGGCCAAGGGCTTTCACCAGGACCTGATATTTCTGATAAGTTCTCCAACACAGTCAAGAAGCTCGGTCTTTGGTTTGGTGGAAGAACTGTAAGGTCTGTCTCCCATTACAAAAGTCAAAGGTGCATAATTTATCTCTTTCAATCATCAAGAAGGATATAAATTCTCATTCTCAGCATGAGATTCTAACAATCCAGTTGATAGTAATTGTGAGATTGCATTAATAATCAGGAAAGCGCTGAATTAAATCTCAATATGGTAATTTGAATGCAGCTTTGAAAGAGACTAAAACTAAAAGGCTGATGTTATAAATCAGCCAAATCAGCCTCTCCATCTCAGATATGGTTGCACAAGAATTGAAGGCTTTACCTGTGCAGTGCATATCCTAAGAATAAATCAGAAACTTTTGTTGCCTTTATACTTCTGCAGAAGGAAGTTGTTCCCAATAATTAAACATCAGTGAAGTCCCACAATAACTCCAATAATCTGTAATCCAATTGTTCAGAACTTCCGCTAATTCCCCACCTCCCCCTCATACCCCATCCGTTATTTACTTATATACACACATTCTTTTTCTTTCTCTCTTTTTTCTCCCTCTGTCCCTCTCACCGTACCCCTTGCCCATCCTCTGGGATCCCCCCCCCCCACTTCCCCTTTTCCTTCTCCCTGGACCTCCTGTCCCATGATCCTCTCATATCCCTTTTGCCAATCAGCTGTCCAGCTCTTGGCTCCATCCCTCCCCCTCCTGTCTTCACCTATCATTTTGGATCTCCCCCTCCCCCTCTCACTTTCAAGTATCTTACTAGCTCTTCCTTCAGTTACTCCTGACGAAGGGTCTCGGCCTGAAACGTCGACTGTACCTCTTCCTAGAGATGCTGCCTGGCCTGCTGTGTTCATCAGCAACTTTGATGTGTGTTGCTTGAATTTCCAGCATCTGCAGAATTCTTCGTGTTTGCGTTCAGAACTACCAATGGGTTGGCATCTGGCTCATCAGATTCCACTTCCTGTACCTGCTTTAAATGCTCCTGGGCCCCATTTTCTGTGTTCACTTAAAATTCACTGAGCCTCTTTTTTCATCTTCCTTGTAAACTCAGAAGGGCCCCATTTCATGCACACACTTTAAATTCCTCGGGGCCCCGTTTCTCATTTTCCTTTTAAGCTCAGCTGCACCCCATTTCCTGTGCTTCCTTCAAACAGACCAGGGCTCCATGTCTCGTACTCCCTTTATATTCACCAGACTAAATTAGCTTAGATTTATTTTTCACATGTACGTCGAAGCATACATTGAAATGTTTCATTTGAACTAACAAACAACATAACCTGTGGATATGCTGGGAGATGCCTGCAGGTGTCACCCCACATTCCAGTGCTAACATAGCACGCCATAATGTTTAACATAACAACACGCAGCCAACACACAAAAAGCAATACTCACAAAATGTTGGAGGAACCCAGCAGGTCACAACAGAATTGCAACATCGATAAAAGAGAACCACAGGAAAACAAGTCCTTTTCCATCTCTACTACCCACACAAATAATTGGACCTCTAATCCTAGGGCAGGACACCTCGGGGCCTTCAAATTCCTATTGATGGTCCAGGCTCCATACCCACAGACATTAGGTCTCCAACCTCTGGACTCACCAGCCAAGGGGGTTCCCTGGTCTCGCTGACCACAGGCTTTGACCTCTAGACTCACCAACCTCGGGACCTAGACATTTAAGAATCGACCTCTGGACCCCAAAATATATTGATTACTGACTATGGTTTCCAATTTCAGAATTTGATGGCCTCAGAACTTTGACCTCTAATCTCATGACATCTGGTTTTTGACCCAGAACTCGCCAATTATGGGTCTCTGACCTTTGGACTCGGCAACCATTGGGTTTCAACCCTAGGGCATGCTAACTATGGTTTTATGGCTTCAGGACCTGCCGATCAATATCAGGCCTCCAATCTCGTGACTCGCTGACCTCCAACCCCAGGATTTGGCAACTTCAGGGAGCGACGGCTCTGGATCGCGAGGCCTGCAGACTTTGAACCTCCATCCTCAGGGATTACTGGCTCTGTCCTGAACACTGAACTCTGGATCCTTCCCCTAGCTCTTCATTTACTGCCCCCAACTCCTTACTCCCCTTACCACTATCAGTAAACACTAACTTCCTGTGCAGTCCCCAAAGGCCATCTCTATAAACCAAGAGGCAATCAGCCAGCAGATATACACTGTTTGGTGCCATTTTGTTACACTTCTGTGTAACAGCCAAAAAAAATGAATTAAAATTGTGTTGGGATATAAATAGAACTGAAATTGAAATCTAGAAATGTGGAAAAGCCACTAGTCTTGCTTGGCCAAAGTTCTAAGGCTCCCAGATTATCAAACTATTGTAGTATTACATTCTTGAAGATATGGTTTAACTAGAAATTGTGCACTCAATGATCCATTTCTGATCTACACTCCAACATTTACCACCCTCTATTGTTTCCTTCCTTTCAAGAATAGTTTCATTCCTGTGAAATTTCTCAGCTAGATGTGCCGTACATCCTTGTTGAAGTACTTCATTGATCAGCATCACACCTGCTTTAGGAGGGGGTCTTGAGTGAAAGACTGTTGTTAAAGGTTGCAACAGGACAGTAATAGAATGTAGAGCTGAGCTGAGAAGTGGCACCTGGAGTTCAACCCTGAAAAGTGTGAGGTGATTCACTTTGGAAGGTCAAATTAGAAGGCAGAATACAAGGTTAATAGGAGGATTCTTATCAGTGTGGAGGAGCAGAGGGATCATGGGGTCCACATCCATAGATCCCTCAAAGTTGCTGTGCAAGTTGATAGGTTGTTAAGAAAGTCTATGGTGTGTTGGCCGTAATTAGTCATGCAACTGAGGTTAAGAGCTGTGAGGTAATGTTTCAGCTCTATAAAACTCTGGTTAATCTACACCTTGTTTGCCTCATTATAGGAAGGATGTAGAAGCTTTAGAGAGGGTGCAAAAGAGATTTACCCAGATGTTGCCTAGATTGGAGATAACGTTTTATGATGATAGATTGAGTAAACTATGGCTTTTTCTCTTTGGAGTGAAGGAGGATGAGAGATGACTTGATAGAGGTGTACAAAATATAAAGGGCATAGACAAAGGCTTTTTCCAAGGGTAGAAATGCCTAATACGAGGGGAGCCTAATTGTAAGCTGATTGGAGGAAGGTATAGGGGGAATGTCAGTGGTAAGTATTTTTATACAGAGCGTGGCGAGTGCATGGAATGCAATGCCACGAGAAGTGGTAGAAGAAAATACATTAAAAACCTTTAATAAACTCTTCGATAGGCACATTGATGTTAGAAAAAAATTAAGGACTACGTTGGAGAGAAGAGTTAGATTGATCTTAGAGTAGGTTAAAAGGTTTTGGGCCAAAGGGCCTGTACTGTTCTGTAATATTCTTTGTTCTACAATCTACCTTGAAATTGGCTAAAAGCATTGGTTGAATTAAGAAGAACACAGCAAAGAGAAACAGGAGACAAGTGCCAGCTAGACCAGTGCAGAAATGCTGTTGGTGCCAGGACTGGCTCCAGTCAACATAAACAACAGCATTCTTAATTGCAGTCCAATTAATTGGAGCACAGTTACTAACATTATAGAACAATAACAACACTGACAGAAGCCATCAGGCTTTCTAAGTCTATGCCAAATCTGTACATAAGCAATGTGACTCATCTTACTTCTCCTTCTTTCTTCACTGCTCTGCAATATTTCCTCTTTTGAGCATGGATCTGATAACTTTTTGAACATCATGATTGAATCTAGGACATATAACATAGAACAATACAGCACAGGAACAGGTTTTACAGTCCACAATGTCTGCACCAAACACAAAACCAAATTAAACTAAATCTCTTCTGTTTGCACATGATCCATACCCCTGCGTTTCCTGAATATTCATATGTCTGTCTAGCAGCCTTTTAAATGCCACAATTGTATCTGCTGTTTCCAATAACGCAGCAGCCTGTTCCAGAAACCTGCCACTCTACATGTAAAAAATTTCCTGCATGCATCTTCTTTAAGCTTTCCCCTTCTCACATTAAATTTATGTCCTCTTGTACTTGGCATTTCTACCCTGGGAAAATATTCTGACTATTAAGATTGCTGCTGAGATTTGAGGACCTGAGCTTTGGGGAAAGGTTGAAAATGTTCAGACTTTATTCCCTGAAGTATAGGAGAATGAGGGGAGATTTAATAGAAATATACAAAATTATGAGGGGTATAGACTTTTGATCAGGCAGACAAGCTCTGTGGTCTGGAGTTAATGATAGACAAATTGTTAGATTGAACTGATCCGAATGTGTCTGGATTCTTTCATTGAATTTGGTTTGGTGTTTTATATTCTGAGCTTTTCCATTCTCTTTTGCTGTTTGCATGATTTTTTCTTCTTTTTTGCGTGTTGGGGTTTTGATATTTTTCTTTGAACCCAAATTTGTTCATCCTCTCCTTATATCTCATTCTCTCTAATCCATGCAGCATCCTGGTAAACCTCTCCTGCACCTTTTCCAAAACCTCCATATGCTTCTAATGGTGGACAACTAGAATTGCACACAATACTCCAAGTGAAGCCTAACCAAAATTTTATGCAGTTGCAACATGACTTCCTTGCTCTAATACTTAATGGCAGAACAATGAGGGAAAACATGCTGTACACTAACATTATCACTCTGCCTGCTTGTGCTTTTCATGGAATTTAAATTTGCTGACCCTCTCCACCTCTGATCCCCCAGTCAGAACAGGCTCACGGACCTCCAGTTTCCTTCTCCTGCACTTAATAATGTGCTGTGTTGTATGATGTGAGTGATCATGGTGCATGACAATAATTGTTCTTGGCACATTATTCTGCAGAAGTGGTTTGCCATTGCCTTCTTCTGCACTACCTAAAAACATATTAATCCCATTTTCCTAGGATTGGCAAGATTGTATTGCATTGAATTTTCAAATAAGAGTTGGCTATTCACTACAAGTAAATAGCAGCACATAAAAAAAATTGTCTAGGGAAACTGTCCAACATTAAATCTAATGGGAAATGTAAAATCTACCGAAGCAGAAATACTTAAAGTGTTGTGTTTTGCCAGTAAAGTGAGGTTTGCAGTTGAAGTTCATTGCTTACAATGACTAAGACAAGAGAGCATCTGCCTTTAGTGCTGACAGTTTGAAAGTCCTGCTGAATAGGTACAGCCGAAACTAGAATTGAGTGCTTCCAGTCAAAGGACTTGGGCTGGTCCATCCTCAGTCTGGCTCACTCCCCACTGTCCATTGCCTCCAGCCATCTGGATCAGTCTTTACAGAAGTTATCTGGTCGCCAAAGAGTTCTCAGAATACTAAGTGTCGTCCTAAATTTTGTGACAGTACTTGTCACTGTATAGGCTTTGAGCAACTTTTAAATGTACCCACTAGCCTGAGACATTTAAAAACTCTTCAGAGTTTTCTGCATTCTGCCTCCTTCCTCTCCAGTTCTGATGAAGGGTCTGAAATATCAATTGTTTAATCCCCCACGTAGTACGGCCTGACTTGTTGACTTTCTTCAACATTTTGTGCATGGTTTCTCAAGATTTCCAGCATCAGCAAAGTATCTTATGTTCTTGACATCTATATTCTCTCTCATGGTCTTCAACTCCACCCTGTTTCTCCTACCACCCACTTGCAGGAGAGATAATTTACAGAAACCAGTTAACAAACCAACCAGTTTTTGGGATGTGAGAGAAAATGGAGGACCAGCAAGAAGCCTACACTGTCACAGGGAGAATGTACAAACTCTATGTAGACACCGTTGGAGGGCAAGGTTGAATCTGGATCACCTAGAGGCAATAGCGCTACCTGCTGAACCACTTTAAGCCACCTTTCCTTGTTAAACAACAAACAGATTTTGAGGTTTCTTGCTTGATGCTCTAATCTGGATTTATATAGGTGTCAATGACCAACTATGTTAGCACAATTTTGATTTCTTGAGGTTGACTTTTAACTTCTAGAACTGAATCCATTGTGTTCATTAAACCATCAAGGACGGCTAACCTGCATTATAATGGTTCAGCATCAATCACAAACAAGTTAACAGCATGAAACTTTGCTCCTTATATTCACCATGTTTTGATGCAAGAAGTCTTAAATACAACTTAAAACCTATGAAGAATGTTCAGAACTGAAGGAACTCTGCCCCTATTGAAACATCATGTCTTAGAAACATAGAAACATAGAAAATAGGTGCAGGAGTAGGCCATTCGGCCCTTCGAGCCTGCACCGCCATTTATTATGATCATGGCTGATCATCCAACTCAGAACCCTGCCCCAGCCTTCCCTCCATACCCCCTGATCCCCGTAGCCACAAGGGCCATATCTAACTCCCTCTTAAATATAGCCAATGAACTGGCCTCAACTGTTTCCTGTGGCAGAGAATTCCACAGATTCACCACTCTCTGTGTGAAGAAGTTTTTCCTAATCTCGGTCCTAAAAGGCTTCCCCTTTATCCTCAAACTGTGACCCCTCGTTCTGGACTTCCCCAACATCGGGAACAATCTTGCTGCATCTAGCCTGTCCAATCCCTTTAGGATTTTATACGTTTCAATCATATCCCCCCTCAATCTTCTAAATTCCAACGAGTACAAGCCCAGTTCATCCAGTCTTTCTTCATATGAAAGTCCTGCCATCGCAGGAATCAATCTGGTGAACCTTCTTTGTACTCCCTCTATGGCAAGGATGTCTTTCCTCAGATTAAGGGACCAAAACTGCACACGATACTCCAGATGTGGTCTCACCAAGGCCTTGTACAACTGCAGTAGTACCTCCCTGCTCCTGTACTCGAATCCTCTCGCTATAAATGCCAGCATACCATTCGCCTTTTTCACCGCCTGCTGTACCTGCATGCCCACTTTCAATGACTGGTGTATAATGACACCCAGGTCTTGTTGCACCTCCCCTTTTCCTAATCGGCCACCATTCAGATAATAATCTGTTTTCCTATTTTTGCCACCAAAGTGGATAACTTCACATTTATCCACATTAAATTGCATCTGCCATGAATTTGCCCACTCACCCAACCTATCGAAGTCACCTCTTAGCATCCTCCTCACAGCTAACACTGCCACCCAGCTTCGTGTCATCCGCAAACTTGGAGATGCTGCATTTAATTCCCTCATCCAAGTCATTAATATATATTGTAAACAACTGGGGTCCCAGCACTGAGCCTTGCGGTACCCCACTAGTCACCGCCTGCCATTCTGAAAAGGTCCCGTTTATTCCCACTTTTTGCTTCCTGTCTGCTAACCAATTCTCCACCCACACCAATACCTTACCCCCAATACCGTGTGCTTTAAGTTTGCACACTAATCTCCTGTGTGGGACCTTGTCAAAAGCCTTTTGAAAATCCAAATATACCACATCCACTGGTTCTCCCCTATCCATTCTTTATTTATTTATGAAAATGCTGGAAGTGTTGCTCAGAGTAAATTTTGTATTTGATATTTACTTATGTATATATAATTTAAAAAATACTGGAAATAGAAACTACCGGAACCACTTGGCAGGCCAGGCAATCTCTGTGGAAAGAGAAATGATGTAAATCATCAAAACAGTTAGGAGTTGCAGTGGCAGCTGTGGCAAAACCTGGATCAGAAACAAACCATGCAATGGCAGTCATTCCTTCCTTGGAAAAGAGCTGCCTTTAGTCTTCATTGTTCATCTTAATTTATTTGCAGCAAATAAAACTGTGGTGGTGTACACTCCAGTCCACCACTGAGCACATCTGCAAGGAGCACTACCACAAGTTTGCAGCATCCAACATCAAAGACACCCACAATCCAGGCCATGCTCTCTTCTCGTGTCTGCCATTGAAATACAGGAGCCTTAGATCTCACACTGCCAGGTTCAGGAACCGTTATTACCATCAACCATCAGGTTCCTGAACCATTGTGGATAACTTCATTCATTTCAAAACTGAATTAATTCCACAATCTATGGACTCACTTTTAAAGAATATACAATTCGTGTTCTGAATATTATTTATTTACATATATATGTATTTTGATAAGAAATTTACTTTGAGCTTGGGACTTTCGAACACTGCATGATATTATAGCCTGGGCTGAGGTGTCTGTGGAAATAATCCATTCTGATATTTTACAAGGGTAGTAAAATTTTGGAGCAGGTCACCAGAATTTATCCAAATTAACAGAGAGAGAATAAAAACAGATAGTAAATCAGGAGGCCAAACAATTGAATAGAACTGGATTCTAACAGGGCTACTCTGGACTTGAGACCTGAAAAACGTTCTGTTTGGGGCAGGATGAATGCATGAGGACACTATTGGTGAGCTGTCAGTCTAGCCCGGGTCTGAAGAAGGGTCTTGATCCAAAATGTCAGCTCTTTATTCCTTTCCATAGATGCTGCCTGACCTGCTAAGTTCTTCCAGAGTTTTGTATGTGTTACTCTGGACTTCCAGCACCTGGAGACTTTCTTGTGTTATAGCCCAGAAATTTGTCTCAAAGGACTTATCAGCAGCTAAGACCCAGCAAAGGCTCATAGATTCTGGCAAAAATCATGCTTTTCACAATTGTTACGGCAATGAATATTAATGGACTAAATAACTGGGAAGATTTAGAAGCTTGCAAACAATGACTAAAAATTGATAATGTGAGAGGAATAAGGTGCTACCATTGGACTAACAAGAAATAGAAAATGGATTTCAATGGCTTCTGTACAAGGCGTTATTTTTGCCTGGCACAATCTATGAGCCTTCTGTTGGGATCTCAGCTGTTGCTTGGGAGTTGTAGATTAACCTGAGTGGCAGCAATTTCATACCTGGATCGGAAGCAAATTTCATGCAATGAACATCATCCTTTCTTTAGCACAGGGGTACCCAAACTTTTTTATGACATCGACCAATGCTTTTAAACAAGGAGTCAGTGGACCCCAGGTTGGGAATCCCTGCTTTAGGAGGAGCTGCCTTTAGTTTTTATTGTTTTTCCTGATTTAATTGCAGCATACTAAAACTCATTAATTTTAATCACTGTATAATGGTCTAAGGCATCTGTGGAACTGATCCACATATATTTTTTGCTTATGTTGATTATTTTAACTTTATTCCTCCCTTTTACCGTTTTCTCTCCAAGGTTGTTTCTTCTCTTGTGAAGTCAGATCCATTATTTAACTTCTCTGTCATCTCAAGGGTACCATGGTAGCATATGGTTAGCATGCCTCTATTACATCTCGGGGCATTCTAGGGTTCAAAGTTCAATTCCGGCGCCATTCTGTTAGGAGTCTCTATATGTGCTCCTCGCGGGATGTGTACATTTCTCCTCAGTGCCCTGGGTTCCTCTCATGCACAAAGACCCTACCGGATGGGTAGCTTAACTGGTCATTGTAAATTGTCCCGTGATTAAGTCAGGGTTCATTGGGGTTGTGGGGTTGCTGGGGCTGAGTGGCCCAAAGTTCTGGAGGTGCCTACTCCTCACTATATAGCTAAATAAAATAAAGCAAATAAATTATTCCATTCCCTAATATTCAAATCCCTGCCTCAGCTTTTAAACAACTAAAGTTTAATGCTACTACTCTCAGGGGGCTATGGGCCATTGCTGAGGACTCAGCTATTCACAATTCATGATAATTACTTAATATGAATTGTGAATAGATGACATAATGTGCTGGATCCAGGTTTATTAATGATACAAAGATAGGAAAGTAAGTTGTGTACGAGGCATAGTAGGACATAGGTGAAGTGAATAGTCAGAAGAGTGTAATGCAGGAAATCTGAGATTATCTGTTTGAGTGGAAAGAATAGAAAAACAGAGTAATGGGCTGCATCATAATCAATCTTCAAGGAACAATGCCTCAAAAAAGCGGCATCCATCATTAAGGATACCCATTGGCCAGGACATGCCCTCTTCTCATTGATACCATCAGGAAGGAGATACAGGAGTCTGAAGGTACACACTCAATGATTCAGGAACAGCTTCTTCTCCACTGCCATCCCATTTCTGAATGGACATTGAACCCTTGAACACTACCTCACTACTTATTTAATTTAAATATTAAATATTATATATATACTTACATAACTCACAGTTGTGGCCTCAATTCCATGATTTCTGCTGAGCAAATTAAGTTGTGAGTGTTGACAAGGATTGTCTTTGTACCTTGTATCAGAGGCTCCATCCTATGAGACATTAAATAAACATATGGAACTGCTTTATGTAATTCACAAAATGGAATCATACAAATATTTAAAGTATTAAATTACTTTACATTGAACTGCCGATATGCAATTAAGTAAAGAGAAGTAAGCAAAGAACAAAATAAGATTTATCTTACTTTTCTCCTTGGAGCGACGGAGGATGAGAGGTGACCTGATAGAGGTGTATAAGATGATAAGAGGCATTGATCATGTGAATAGTCAGAGGCTTTTTCCCAGGACTGAAATTGTTGCCACAAGAGGACACAGGTTTAAAGTGTTGGGGAGTAGGTACAGGGAAGATGTCAGGGGTAAGTTTTTTACTCAGAGAGTGGTGAGTGCATGGAATGGGCTGCCAGTAATGGTGGTGGAGGCGGATACAATAGGGACTTTTAAGAGACTTTTGGATAGGTACATGGAGCTTTGTAAAATAGAGGGCTATAGGTAAGCCTAGTAATTTCTAAGGTAGGGACGTGTTTGGCACAACTTTGTGGGCCGAAGGGCCTGTATTGTACTGTAGGTTTTCTATGTTTCTATGTTTAATCAACATGGCTACCATATTCAAATGAATGGAATTGCTTTAGATAAGTGGAATGTGGCTAATATAATGCAGCTAATGTAATGCTGAAGGTCCATTTGCAAAAGATTAAGGAAAAAAACTAGCTGTATTTGTCCTGTGTACATCAGTGATATGCACTGTTTGTGTCAAATCAAACCAGGATTGCGCTGGGCAGCCCCCAGGTGTCTTCACATCTCCAGCACCAACATAGCATGTCCACAAGTCACAAACCTCAACTAGGGCACAAACGGTCATGGGGAGAATGTACTAACTCCTTGCAGACAATGTCAGGAATCGCGCTAGTGCTTGGGTTATTATGTGTGTACAAAATCAAGAACTACAGTTCCCGGTGAGTAATGTGGGTGGTTCACCTGGTACCAGAAATAATGAGGGTGAGCTCGTCGCATGTGCTGGGGCTGGAGCAAAAGCTGTTGCTGTAAATCTGTACATAAAATAGTTCTAGTGTTTCTACCCATGCTGTTTGCCTTTACAAAGAACAAAAATAACATGGTGTCAGAAGTCGGCGTGAGGTCTAAACACGGATAGTAAATGAATGCTGTGAGTGATTGAAGAAACAGGTGCTAGACAGAGAATAACGGAGCACAGCAGTTCATTGAGGATTCACCAAATCCAGGTTCTCCCACATCTCTGCAGTTTACCGGCAATCTAATAACTGGAAACACTTCAAACAGCGATTCAATATATATACTGCAGCTAGCGAAATGGGAGAGACCAATGAAAAATTGGAAATATCTATCTTTCTACATGTAATTGGTGAAGATGCTTTGGACATCTGTAACAGCTTTGAAATTGATAAGACAGCTTTTACATTGGACACTCTGATGACAAAATTTGAGGAGTATTTTGTCCCAACCAAAAACATCACGTTTGAGAGATACAAGTTATTTTCCTGTGACCAGAAGCAAGGTGTTAGCTTTGACCAATACTTAGCTGAGCTTCTCACATCGAGTAAGTCCTGTGAGTTTAGAGATTTGAGAGATTCACTAGTCAGAGGCAAAGTAGTTTGTGGAATCCCAGATAATGGGCTCAGAGAAAGATTCCTCTGTGTAAAAGATTTGACACTAGAAAAGGCTGTGGATACGTGAAGGGCAGTGGAGACCACACGATCTCAAGCTAAGGAGCTGCACAGAGCAGAAACAACAGGCATGCTGGGAAAGCAGAGGGGCAGAGTACAAGGTATTTCCCAAAGCAACAGCATAGCAAAGAGGTAGAATCAAACAGTAAATGCAGCAAATGCGGAGTTAGTCACATCCCAAAGAAGTGACCTACTTATGGAAAGTCCTGCAATAATTGTGGAAAGAGGAATCATTTCAGAAAGTGTTGCAAAGCTTCCAAGATAAAGGTGCGCATGGTTGCTGAAGAATTGGAAGAAATCTTTGTAGATTCCTTACAGACTGCTGGTGCTGGTAAAACAGAATGGATCATTTCAGTGACTGTGAATGAGACAGTAATTCCATTCCGGTTTGACACCAGAGCCCAGGTGAATCTGTTGTCTATGGATGATTCCAAGATTCTCAAAGTAAAGAGCAAGACTTGCCCAGTGAATTTAAAAATGACACACTATACTGGAGAGAATGTACCAGTAAAAAGGAGACTGTATATTGACCTTCAAAACAAGGGGCAGCACCTAAAGGCACAGCTACTGAATGTTGAAAAGCAAGTACAGCCAATATTAGGTCTGACTGCATGTGAAAGGCTCAGCCTGGTGGAATGAGTTTTTGTCGTGGCTTCACAGACCAAAAATGATCATGGAAGAGTACACAGATGTCTTTGAAGGACTCAGAGGTAAAGAGAAACTTGTAACAGCATCCATGAGAGCTTCGGTGACATTATGTAAGAGAAGTACAAGAATTCCACCTTCTATTGACATCTGTACCAGCTACACCGACATAAGAGTCAGGATGCCAATGCTGTACAGTGTGATCATGATGAAGAAGTCTCCAGACTTGCTTCCACATCATGCACTTTTGGTTCAAAGTCTGTCTCTCTTTGACTTCTAGTTAAAGAGTGGTAATCAGAAATATCTCCGCGATTCTTTCTGAAGTTGATGAGGAAAAATAGAAGGGACGATGGAGAGACTGCACAGAGTCGAAAGTCAGAACAACAGTAAAAGTTCAACACAAACCAACAGGAGGAGTCGTTATTTATGATATGCAGCCAGCAGAAGGATCTCTGTGAATTGAGACAGAATCAGTTGGAACTTGTCCAAAGACTCACTGATCACATGGATGTAGTCCAGGACTCCAGTATGAGGCACATGGTTCAAATTATGGTCACGCAGTAAGAACAAGAACGGAAACGAACAGAAAAGATCTTGGCAGAGAATGTGAAAAAAATGAACATGTTGATCAGAGTTCTCAGAAAGACACTAACATTAACATAGCATGTGAAAATAATGCACATGGGGAGACAAATAGCAGACCAAAAAGGATCATCAAACCACCTCAGATACTGATAGAGAATTGATGAGTGAATAAGGGACTGTAATTGCTCATTATAATTGAAATTAGTGTAAATATCTTTGTTGAAAAGGATGATTGGTTTTTGCGGGTTCATGAAGACATAGCATTGTGTTTGTTTTTTTTTCTTTAAAGGGGGAAGATGAGTTATTATGTGCATACATAATAAAGAACTTCATTTCCCAGTGACGAATGTGGGTCATTCATCCAGAACAGAAATGGCATGGGTGAGCTCATCATACGTGCAGAGGCTGGAGCAAAGGCCATTGCTGTAAATCTGTAAATAAAATAGTCCTAGTATTTTTACCCACACTGTTTGTCTTTTACAAACATAACAGTGCTGTAAAGAATTGTGCTAAGCACTAAGCACCTGACCTACCAATTCAGGCCATAATCAAAAGCCCATGAATTCAAAGGTTAATCCAAACATGGGATGAGAAGTCTGATGTGGATACCTCGTATTCCTGAACAGCAGTGTGTAGGTGTGTAACTATAGAATCCACTCAGGGCAGTAAGTCAGCAGTTATCTACAGAACCATTGGTTTATCATCAGCTGCTGCTTCATAGGAACGAATGACTGCTGACATTCAGAGAGATTTAAATGCCTATATACAAGAAATACAAACATAGCATGCAATTACAGCAAGTAATTTAAAAGGCAAATAGAATGCTGGCCTTGTTTTCAAGAGATGTCGAGCACAACTGTGCAAAGCTTTGGAGATAGCCACTTGGAGTATAAAGCATAGAGCATTGAACAGTGCAGCACGAACAGGCTCCTAAGCCCATGACACTATGCCAGACTAATTGAACTAGTAATTAAATGCCTAACTAAGCTAATCCCTTCTGACTACACAATGTCCATATCCCTCTATTCACTGCACATTCATGTGCCGGCCTAAGAGCACCTTTAGGATTCTTTCATATTTGTCATTACTACTACAGCAGAAGAAGCACTTCAGGTACCCAGCAATATGTATGTGGTAAGGCATGTGGAAGAGAAGTGCTCTGTACATCTCTTTTGAACTTCCTCCCTCCCCCCACCTTAAATGCCTGCCATCTTGCATTAGAGACACTTTGACCCTAGAAATAAAGATACCGGCTGTCTACTTTATCTTATAGGCATCTGTTAGTCTCATGAGACCATGGATTTGTGCCTGGGAAGGTTTCCAGGGTGTAGACCTGGACGAGGTTATATGGAAGACCAGCAGTTGCCCATGCTGCAAGTTTCCTCTCTCCACGCCACCAATGTTGTCCAAGGGAAGGGTATTAGGACCCATGCAGCTTGGCACCAGTGTCGTCGCAGAGCAATGTGTGGTTAAGTGCCTTGCTCAAGGACACACACGCTGCCTCAGCCAAGGCTCGAACTAGCGACCATCAAATCACTAGACGAACACCTTAACCACTTGGACACGTGCCAACACACTTTGTCTATGCCTCTCATAATCTTATGAGCTTCCATCAGGGTCTCCCCTCAGCATCTTCTCCTCCAAGGTAAACAATCCAAGTTAATCTACCTTGTCTCCTTTTTTAAAGCAGGGACCGTCTTGCTTTAGAAAAGATGGTTCACAAGGTTGTTTCTTGGAATGAAGAGATTAAGTTAGATTGAGAGATTTAGGCAGAGGATAACAGATATTTTGATGAATAAGGATTCTTCAAATAGAAACATACAATTCTTGGACAGGATTGTTCCAGTAGATTCTGCGACGAAGGACTTGAAAGGAGAGAATCAGAATTATGACAGAGAGCCACCCATTTATATCAACTCTACACTCCTTCTCAAACCTCTACGTCCTTCTGTAATGAGTGGCTCTATCCTATTATTATAGTTCTCTCATTAGGAGAATGGTTGTGAGTTTTGTGAAGTATATGGTAAGCTAAGATAGATAGACCTCAGTGTAAGTTTGAGAAAATCACGTCACCGTCTTCTAACTTGACACATATGTCACAACCTTGAGTTGCTAATCACGGCTTATGAGGATTCATGTTTTTTTTTACACATTTTCATTGTTTTTTTTATTAGAGAATTAATGATTGTTTTGCTTTGGGACATGTCTATTTTTGTAACTGTTTCCAATTTTGTTTTCCGTGAACGCTCGCCATGACCCTGCATGTGTTAACTTTAATAGCTTCTTTATTTTATACGATGTTCTCATATTTTTGTATCATTTGCATTGGCCTCTCATTAACTTGTACACTTGCTTGACTTTTTGGTTAACACAAACAAAATTCTGGGGGAACTCAGCAGGCCAGGCAGTATCTATGGAAAAGAGTACAGTCGATGTTTCTGGCCAAGGCCCTTCAACAGGACTGATGTATGTTTTCTGGATTTCCAGCATCTGTAGATTTTCTCATGTTTGTTGACTTTTTGAATTTATTGTTTTGTCTGATTTTGGGGGGTTAGTTAGCAGGGCATGAATTCATTTAAACGGGCAATGCTATCTCCTCTGTGCTTGTCAATGTTGATCCTAGTTTGGAGTGTTTCAGGCTGAAGTTTTCTGTTCTCTGTGACCTTGTATTATTCAGGGTTTCATTGTATCTCAGATAATGGACCAACTGACTGACGGACCATATTTTGTGTGGCTTCAGAGCTCTGTGTCAGACATGGTTATAGGCAGCACTGGGGCCCAATAGGGGATTGTATCAGCTCCCTTCCTGTTTACCCTGTACACCTTGGACTTTAGGTACAACACTGAGTCATGTCAACTACAGAAATTCTCTGACGACTCAGCACTAGTTGGGTGCATAAAAGGAGGAAGGTGGGAATGAATACAGGGCTCTGAATGGTGCAAGCTGAATCATCTGCAGCTCCACATCAGTGAGACAAAGGAGATGGTGATCGGCCTTAGGAAGGCTAAGCCTTCACTGCTCCCTGTTACTATTGATGGTGAGAATGTGAGTGTGGTGAAGACCTACAAGTACCTGGGGGTGCACCTGGATGACAGTCTTGGAGTGTGCAAGCCTCTCCTTCACATGTTCTACCAGTCTATTTTCGCCAGTTCAATCTTCCATGCAGTGGTGTCCTGGGACAATGACATCAGCATGGGTGATGGCAACAGACTCAGTAAACTGATTAGAAAGGCTGGCTCTGTTATAGGAGTCAAACTGGACACACTGGAAGCTGTAGTAGAACAAGGGACCCTATGGAAAAACCCTGGTAATTCAGGACAATGTTTCTCACCACCTGCCTGCCAGCTTGGCTGAACAGAGGAGCACTTTTAGTAATAGACTATGACACCTGCGCTGATCCTAAGAGTGCTATATGAGGTCATTCTTACCCTCAGCCATTGGGCTCTATAATGAGTCAACCTATAGCCGGGGAAGTGATGACCCCCTCCTGTTAGACTGCTTGAGATAACTTATCTTTTATTCTTTCTTACTTCTCTTTTGGTATTTGTATATTTGTAGATCTGTGCACTTGTAAGACCACTGTGACACTAATTTCCTTTGGGATCAATAAAGTATCTATCTATCTAGTTTACTTGTTTAATTAAATTCTTAATTTAACTCTATTATCTCCACCAGGCAGATTGTCTGCAATTAAGAAACTCATGCCACTCTCTGCCATTTACCCCTGTCCCCGCAACTCGGGCCATTTGGCCTCTCTTTGTTTCCACTTTACTACAGGCATTCCCTTTGCCTTTCTCCTGTTTTCCCCTTTCTCTAAGCTTAAGCAAGTTTGAGATCTAACTTCTCCCATTTCTGATGAAAGTTTATCAATACGGAAAATTATCTCTTTTTTCTGTAAAAAGATTTTGCCTAATTTTCTGAGTTTTTTTTCTTGTTCTTTACATTTTCAGCAAGTGTACTTTTTTTTTGTTTTGACAACAATAAATTTTGGACTCAAAGGGAGACACCTGTCACAGAAATGAACAGAGCTTTGACCAGCGGCAAATCCAGATATCGGAGAGAAGGGGACTTCAATTAGGTCCACTGAGCTGGTTGTGGCTGCATAATAATGCTTTGACCAGAGGCCAGTTCAGACTTTGGAAGTTTGGGGACTTCAATCTGGTTCACTGCCCAGGGATAAAAGGCAGGAGCGGGTTGTGGCAGTGTAATAGAGCTTTGACCAGCAACCAGTGGGCATTTGGGATTGATTAGAAAGGACAAATTAAAGAAAGACAGGAGGAAGCAGAGCAGCCATCATCTGTGTGGGCACAGAGTGATGATCTTAAGGCTTTAGCTTTTCAAGGCTTCAGTGAGGAGAGGCTTCACTCAGAGAAAGCAAAGGAAAAAAAAATTCACGTTTTTTCCTTCTCTTCTTTATATTTGCTCAGCTAGGACAGGTAGGGATGACAGGTAGGATAGTGAAATATTCTCTTGTGGGATGTGGGAAGGCAGGGAGACCTCCATGATGACTACAACTTCGAGAAGCACATCCAGCTGCAGCTTCTAAAAAATCGCATTAAGGAGTTGGAGCTGAAACTGGATGAACTACAGATCATTCAGGAGGCTGGAGGGATGATAGATAGGACATATAAAGAGGTAGTTATACCCAAGGCGCAGGACACAGGAAACTGGATGACAGTCAGGAAGGGAAAAATAGTTAAGGAGCCAGTGCAGAGTATCCCTGTGGCCATCCCCCTCAACAACAGTTATATCACTTTGGATACTGTTGGGAGGGATGACCTAACAGAGGAAAGTCACAGTAGTCAGGTCTCTGGCGCTGAGTCTGCCTCCGTGACTCAGAAGAGAAGGGGGAGGAAGAGGCACACTGCGGTGATACGGGTTTAGTTAGGGGAATAGGCAGAAGGTTCTGTGGGCAGGAACCAGATTCCTGGATGGTAGGTTGCTTCCTGGGTGCCAGGATCCGGGATATCTCTGATCACATCCTCAGCATTCTTAAGAGCAAGGGTGAACAGCCAGAATTCGTGGTCTATGTAGGTACCAAAGACAGGAGTAGGATGGGTGATGAATGTTAGCATAGGGAGCTCAGGGAGTTACATGCTAAGTTAAAGTGCAGGACTTCCAGGGTTGTGACCTCAGGATTGCTACCTGTATCACATGCTAGAGAGGCCAGAACTAGGAATATTAAACAGTTTAATAGGTGGCTAAGGAGTTGGTGTAGGAGGGAAAGCTTAAGATTTTTGGATCATCGGGCTCTTTCCAGGAAAGGTGGGATCTGTACAGAAGAGACAGTTTTCACCTGAATTGGAGGGGTCTAATATACTAGTGGGGAGGCTTGTTATTGCTGCATGGTGGGGTTTAAATTAGAGTTGCAAGGATGGGAACTAGAACAGTTGGTGGAGAGTTTGCGGGAGGCAGATGTTGGTAGAACTTCAGACAAAGTGAGGAATTAAAAGGTTGATCGAGGTGTGGTTAGTGCCCTGAGCTGCCTGTATTTCAATGCAAGAAGTATCGTTGGAAAGGCAGATAATAGTGCTGAAAATGAGGTAGCTAGGTTACAAAAAGAGGCAAGGTGTAGTGAGGAGGGACTGTTGATAGAGCAAAATTGAAGTAAGATGAGTTGCAATGTAAAAGGTGGACAAAATCAAAAAGAGTGAATACAGGACTGAAGGTGTTGTATCTGAATGCATGCAGTATATGGAATAAGGTAGATGAACTAGCAAGGTACTTGCACATTGGCAAGATTGATGTTCTAGGCATCACTGAATCATGCTGGAAGATTGCAGCTGGGAGCTTCATATCCAAGGATTCACATTGTATTGAAAGGACAGGCAGGAAGGCAGAGAGGGCGGGATTGTTCTGTTGGTAAAAAATGAAATCATATCTTTAGAAAGAGGTAACATAGGGTTGGAAGGTGTTGAATGATTGTGGGTAGAGCTTAGGAACTGCAAGAGTAAAAAGACCCTGATGGGAGTTGTATACAA
Organism: Mobula birostris; assembly: GCF_030028105.1. Classification (NCBI taxonomy): domain Eukaryota; kingdom Metazoa; phylum Chordata; class Chondrichthyes; order Myliobatiformes; family Myliobatidae; genus Mobula; species Mobula birostris. The sequence continues at coordinate 138,426,443 of NC_092370.1, forward strand.
GTTCCCAAACAACAGTAAGGATGTAGCCTACAAATTACAACGGAAGAAAGAAAATGCATGACAAAAGTGCAATGTTACTGTAGTCATGGGGAATTTCAATATGCAGGTAGATTGGGAAAATCAGATTGGTGCTGGATTACAGGAGGGGGAATTTCTTGAGTGCCTATGAGATGTCTTTTTAGAGTAGCTCACGGTTGAACCCACTGGAGGATCAGTTATTTTTGATTGAGTGTTGGGCAATGAACTAGAATTGATGAGATAGATTATGGTAAAAGAACCTTTAGTAGCAAGTGTTCATAATATGATCGAACTCACTCTGAATTTAGAGAAGGAGAAGCTAACGTCAGCTGTATCAGTACTACAGTGAGTAAAAGGAATTACAGAGCCATGAGAAAGGTGTTGGCCAGAATTGATTAGAAAAGAACACTGGCAGGGATGATGGCAGAACAGTAATGGCTGGAGTTTCTGGAAGCAATTCAGAAGGCACAAGATATATACATTCCGATTAGGAAGAAGTATTCTAAAGGAAGATGACGCAACTGTGGCTAACAAGAGAAGTCAAAGCCAACATAAATGCCAAAGAGGGGGCATATAATAGAGCAAAAAATAGTGGGGTGTTAGAGGATTGGAAAGCTTTTAAAAAACATGTATAAAGTCATTAAGAAAGTAAAGATGAAATACGAGAGTAAACTAGCCAATAATATTAAAGAGGATACCAAAAGTTTCTTCAGATACATAAAGTGTAAAGGCAAGGCGAGAGTCAATATCGGACCACCGGAAGACGTTGCAGGAGATATAGTAATGGGGGCGGGGGGCAACGAAAGTGTGGATGAACTGAATAGATAGTTTGCATCAGTCTTCACTATGGAAGATACTAGTAGTATGGTGGAAGTTCCAGATATCAGTGATCATGAAATTTGTGTAGTTACCATAACTAGAGAGAAGGTTCTTCGGAAACTGAAAGGTCTGAATGTAGATAAGTCACCTGGACCAGATGGTGTATACCCCAGAGTTCTGAAAGAGGTGGCTGAAGAGATGGTGGAGGCATTAGTAATGATCTTTCAAGAATCACTGGATCCTGGAATGGTTCCGGAAGACTGGAAAATTGCAAATGTCACTCCACTCTTCAAGAAGAAAGAGAGGCTGAAGAAAGGAAATTAAAGGCCTATTGCTCTGACCTCAGTGGTTGCGAAGATGTTGCATTTGATTATATTATTAAGGATGAGGTATCAATGTACTTGGAGGCACATAGTAAAATAGGCCCTAGTCAGCATGGTTTCCTCAAGGGAAAATCTTGCCCGACAAATCTGTTGGAATTCTTTGAAGAAGTAACAAGAAGAGAAGAGTAAACAAAGGAGAATTAGTTGATATTGTGCACTTGGATTTTCAGAAGGCCTTCGACAAGATGCCACACATGAGGCTGCTTAATAAGCTATGAGCTCATGGTATTACAGGAAAGATTCCATCATGGATAAATCTGTGGCTGATTGGCAGACAGCAAAGTGTGGGATAAAGTAATCCTATTCTTACTGGCTGTCGGAGACTAGTGGTGTTCCACCTGGGTCTGTGTTTGGACTAATTCTTTTTACGTTATATGTCGATGATTTAAATGATGGCTTTGTTGAAAATTTTGCAGATGACATGAGACAGGTGGAGGGGCAGGTTGTTTTGAGGAAGTAGAGAAGCTACAGAAGGACTTAGTTTAGGAGAAAGGGCAAAGAAGTGGCAGATGGAATACTGTGTCGAAAAGTGTATGGTCATGCGCTTTGGTAGAAGAAATGAAAGGATTGACTATTTTCTAAGTAGAGGGAAAATACAAAAAAAATCTGAGGTGCAAAGGAACTTGGGAGTTCTTGTGCAGGATATCCTAAAGGTTAATTTGCTGGTTGAGTCTGTGGTGAGGAAGGGAAATGTAATGTTAGCATTAATTTCAAGAGGACTAGAATATGAAATCAAGTATGTAATTTTGAAACCTTATAAAGCACTGGTGAAGCCTCATGTGGAGTATTGTGAGCAGGTTTTGGCCCCTTATCTTGGAAAGGATGAGCTGAAATTGGAGAGGGTTCAAGGGAAAATGATTTCAGGATTGAATGACTTGTCACATGAAAAGCGTTTGATGTGCCTGTATTCACTAGAATTCAGAAGAATGAAGGTGACCACATTAGAACCTATTGAATGGTGAAAGGCCATGTTAGAGTGGATGTGGAGAGGATGCTTCCTATGATGGCTCGAAGACCAGAGGACACAGCTTCAGAATAGAGTGGTGTCCTTTTCAAGCAAAGATGAGAAGGAATTTCTTTAGCCAGAGAGTAGTGAAGCTGTGGAATTCTTCGCCATGGGCAGCTGTGAAGGCCAAGGATTAAGGAACAGTATTGCAGGAGGGATGTACAGGAATGTTAGGTCACCACATCACTAGTTTCAGGAACAGCTTCAACCATCAGGCACCTGAACCAGTGTGGATAACTTCATACACCTGAAGACTGAACTGATTCCACAATTTAAGGACTCACTTTCAAGGAATCTACAACTCTACAACTTATTATTTATCTATTTGTCTATCCATTCATTCGTTTGTTTGTTTATTTGCATTTGCACAATTTATTGTGTCTAGTTTTTGTGTTTCTTTGCATTTACTCAGACTCAGAACGCCAGCAAGAAAGGAATTTCTTGTTTGGTTACACAGAACCTATCACTGACAAAGCAACGTTGCCTAGCCCTATCTATCCAAGTATATATTTGTCTCTTGGAATGCCTTCCTATAATCTACCCACTACTGTCAACAGGTTTTCAGGCCTCCAGTTTCCTGGCATATTCTTTGAGCCATTCTAGAACAACAGAAGGTGATTAGCTATCCTCTAGTCCTACAGCACCTCACATATGGCTAAGGAAATTTTAAATACCTCTTCCTGGGCTCATGCAATTTCTGCACTTGCCTCCCTCAAGGTCTGAAGACCATTTCATCAGCCCCTTGGGATTTATCCACCCTAATTTTCTTCAAGACACCAATGTCCTCCACTTCTTTAATGTGGATGTAGACCATGCTTTGCTCTATGTGTAGATACTATCAAGTCTAAATCAGTGGAACCCTGAAAGGTGAGCTGGCTGTTCTGACCTTCCTGAAACCATGTGTCACTACCGGCTACAATATCATTATCCTATGTGCTGGTCCATGCTCTTAGCTCATCTGCCTACCTTCAGTACTCCTAGCATTGAAATACATGCAACTCAGAACATTATTCCCACAATGCACAACCTTTTGTTTCCTAACGTTGTATCTACACTTAGAATCTACTTTCCCCACAACCACTCCACCATCTGCCCCGGTGCTCTGGTTCCCATCCCCATGCAACTCTAGTTTAAACCTCCCCCACTTCTCTGGAGCAGCAGGTTTCAGCCCTTTAGAATATCTTTTCCCCATGACAATAGCCTTCCATTGTGTATTAACATATGAATTCATCATCAGCATTATGTTAAAATAAATGTTCCTTTAAACAATGCTAGATGGAAATATACTTCAGGGAGTTCCAGTAGCTCAACAACAGTAGTATGCTTTTGTTCTATGAGGTATAGAAACATAGAAACATAGAAAACCCTCAGCACAATACAGACCATTCTGCCCACAATGCTGTGCCAAACATGTACGGTTAACCATAGCCCTCTATTTTTTTGAGCTCCATGTACCTGTCCAGGGGTCTCTGAAAAGACCCTATTGTATATGCCTCCACCACCACCACCGGCAGCCCATTCCTTGCACTCACCACTCTCTGCGTTAAAAAAACTTACCCCGACATCTTCTCTGTACCTACTTCCAAGCACCTTAAAACTGTTCCCTCTCATGTTAGCCATTTCAGCCCTGGGAAAAAGACCTCTGACTATCCACACGATCAGTGCCTCTCATCAGCTTATACACAAGAGGATTTCAGGAGGACATGAGGGGAAACATCCTTGCCTGAGATATACAACATGCTGGCTTTTGTTATGTAGGTCTGAGAAAAGAAATATTACTTTCTTAAAGGTCATTTTTCTTGTTAAGATAAGATTGTCTGTTCAGCTCAAAAATATTGATTAGCAGAATCAAAATACTATTTTTCCTTGCAAAACCACCAAGGATATTTTTATTCTATATTTCCCAAGGATTAAGGAATAGCATTGCAGGAAGGATGTACAGTAATCTTAGGCCCTACATCACCAGTTTCAGGAACAGCTTCAACCATCAGGCACCTGAACCAGTGTGGACAACTTCACACACTCCAACGTTGAACTGATTCCACAACCTATGGACTCACCTTCAAGGACTCCACAACTTATTATTTATTAATCTATCTATCTATCTATCTATTTTGTACATTGTTTGTCCATCTCTGTTGTGTAGAGTTTTGTGTTTCTATGCATTTACTCTGAGTGCCAGCAAGAAGTTAACTCTCAGGAATGTATGAGGTTACATATAAATACTTTGATAATAAATTTACTTTGAGGTTTGAACTGCTGGAACATTTTATGACAAGTCACTACCAGATGCCTGCTTTTGACAACCATGTTTGATCACCTCTGAAACAATACACTGTACTCAATGTTGATTTGTGACGCTAAAGTCAAAGTCAAATTTATTGCCATAGACAGTACTTGCCTGGACAGTTGCAGCAACATCACAGGTACATAGCATCAGATAAGCAGTGTTCACAAGAAAAATATAAATTAAACATAATCTTTTACAAAACAGAACAAATAGACCAATAAAAGACAATTGTCATGAAAAGTGGCTAAAACAGTCACAGACACACAGTCACAAAATGCTGGAGGAACTCAGCAGGCCAGGCAGCATTTGCAGAAAAGAGTACAGTCCATGTTACAGACCAAAGCATCGACTGTACTCTTCTCCACAGATGCTGCCTGGCCTGCTGAGTTCCAACAGCACTTTGTGTATGTTACCTGGATTTGCAGCATCCACAGATTTTCCCTTGTTTGAAAGTAGTCACAATTCTGCTATGCTGAGGTAGTGATTAGAATTGTGCAAATTGGTTCAAAAACCAAAAGGCTGAAGAGAAGCAGTCATAATTGAACCTGGTGTAGTTGGAAATCTCGCTTCTCTACTATCTCTGTATCACCAGGATGGTGCAGATCTTTTATGACAGATATTGCCTTCCCGAGGCAGTATTTAATGTAGTTACTACCAATGGCGGGGAAGGATGAGCCTATGATGCACTGGGCGCTTGAATCCATTACTCTAGTTTCTTGTGTTCCTACGCATATGAAATACCATACCAGCCCATGATGCAACTAGTCCGGATACCTTCAAAGATAAAGTACTTAAGGAGAACAGGAGAGCGAATTTACTCACTCAGAGGGTGGTGCGAGTGTGCAGTAAGCTGCCAGTGGGAATGGTGGATGCAGATTTGATTGCAAAATTTAAGAGAAAATTGGACAGGTAAATGGATGGGAGTGGTATGTTCCAGGTGCGGGTCATTGGGACTAGGTCTTTCTTTCTTTATTAATCTTTTTATTGATTTAAAAAAAAACATAAACATAAATACAATCAAGAGGAGAGTTAGTTTGAATATATATATATCAGTAACCAAGATCAAAATAGACATTGTCAAAGTCAACAATAGACATTGTTAAACTAGTATAAAATATACAATAAAAAAAAGAAAATAGCAGTTCTCCTCTTACCAGTTTAAAAGGAGAAAGGGAAAAAAATGGGTTTTAAATGAAAAGAAAACCACTACACTATATATAAAAAAAAATGGAACAAACAAAACAAATAAAAAGGGACTGGGCAGTCCATTTTGAGGATATGGCCAAAAAAGGAAGAGAAAAAAACTTTCTGATCAAATCTAAAACTTCAAAAAAAAGATTAAAAGGGTAATAAATCAAATTAAATGAAAATATTGGATAAAAGGTCACCATATTTGCTCAAAATTAAAGGATGCATCAAATGTCCGACTTCTTATTTTCTCTAAACTTAAACAGGACATAATGGAGGAGAGCCAGTAAAAGACTGTAGGTGGATTAGAATCCTTCCACTTCAATAAAATGGCTCTCCTAGCCAGTAAGGTCGAAAAGGCTATCATACATTGAGTGGAAACAGGAATATTTCCTGCTTCCGATGGGATAACCCCAAAAATTGCCGTAAGCAAATGAGGTTATAAATCCAGATCCAAAACTCTTGATAGTGTTTTAAAAACATCTCTCCAAAAGTTATCTAGCTTTATACAAGACCAATACATATGGGTTAAAGTAGCCAGCTCAGTATTACATCTGTCACAAATAGGATTAATATTGGAGAAAATACGTGTTAGTTTATCCTTTGACATATGGGCCCGGTGCACTACCTTCAACTGTATCAAGGAATGACGAGCACAAATAGATGAGTTGTTAACCGAATGAAAAATTTTACTTCATTGATTGTCTGAAAATGACTCTTGAAGTTCTGATTCCCAAGCGCGTTTAATTTTATCATTAGATATCTTTCGTCAACTCAATAACCGTTTATAAGTTATAGCTATCAACCCTTTTTGAAATGGTTTAAACTAAAAGAGAACATCTATCATATTAGGTGGATAAGCAGAAGGGTAATTTGGTAACAAACCACGTAAAAAGTTCCTAATTTGTAAATATCTAAAGAAGTGTATATTAGATAAATCATATTTATCTGCTAACTGAAAAAAAAGACATTAAACAGTCCCCTAAAAACAAATCTGAAAAAGTTATTATCCCCTTGTTTTTCCAAATTAAAAAGGCCTTATCCAAAATTGATTATTTAAAAAAATAATTGAGATAGATATTGCTAGAAAGAATAAAATTATTAAACTAAAAAAATCTGCTTTATGTATGTTTAATAATGGGATTAAATTCTTGTCTGCAAATCTTAGAAAACAAAAAGGGAAGAGGAACTCTCAGTAAAGAGGCCAAAGAGAAACCTTTCACCGAGTTTACCTCTAGATCCAACCATTCATGTGTATCTGAATAGTGAATCCAAAAAGTAATATTTCAAATATTAATTGCCCAATAGTACATTCTAAAGTTAGGCAAAACCATACCACCATCTTTTTTTAATTTCTGCAACAAGAGTTTACTCAATCTAGGATTTTTATTGTTCCAAATATAAGATGAAATTATAGAATCTATTCTGTCAAAGAGCTTTTTAGGAACAAAAGAGGGAACTGCCTGAAATATATATATAAAAATTTCAGTAAAGTTATCATTTTAATAGAATTAATCTGGCATATTAATGATCATGTCATAGGTGACCATTTAGAAAGCATTTGTTTGGTGTAGCCGATTAATGGAAAAAGATCCTTAAAATTTTTAGTAATTTTAATACCAAGATAGGTAAAGTAATTTTTAGCAATACTACAATGTAATTGCTGATTTGGGTCTGAGTAATTATTGATAGGAAATAACTCACTTTTATGTAAATCTAATTTATAGCCAGAAATACTACTAAATTCAGAAAATATAGATAACATAGAAGGAATAGATTTCCTAGGATCTGAAATATAAACTAACAGGTCATCTGCATGTAACAAAACCTTGTGTACTTTGTCCCCTCTCTTAATACCCTGAACAGTGTTAGAATCTTTAAGAGCAATAGCAAGGGGTTCCAAGGCCAAGTTAAATAATAATGGGCTAAGAGGGCATCCCTGTCGAGTACCCCTATGTAATCTAAAATAGGGAGATTTTTGATTATTAGTTACAACAGCAGCCATGAGAGCATGATAGATCAATTTGATCCAGGAAATAAATCCCAGGCCAAGATTAAATCTTTCCAAAACCTCAAATAAGTAAAACCACTCCACCATATCAAAAGCTTTCTCTGCATCAAGAGAAACAACACATTCAGATTCTTTAGATGGAGAAGAGTGAATAATATCTAATAATCTTTGAATATTAAAATGTGAATATCTATTTTTAATAAATCCAGTTTGGTGATAGGAAATAACAATAGGTAAGATATTCCCAAGTCTATTAGCCAAAATCTTAGAGAGAATTTTAAAATCCACATTCAATAGTGAAATTGGTCTATAAGAGGCGCATTCAGATAAATCTTTATCTTTTTTCGGAATTAAAGGTACTGAAGCTTCATAAAAAGTTTTCCAGAGAGTCCCAGAGGATATAAAGTCAGTGAAAATTTGACATAAATAAGGTATAAGTATGTCAGTAAAAGTCTTACAAAATTCCACTGTATATCCATCTAGTCCTGGAGTTTCAGCTGATTGAAGAGAGGATATAGACCTTGCTATTTCTTCTTGTTTAATAGGTGCATCTAATGTATTCATATCTTGAATAGAAATTTTAGGCATATTCACTTTTTGCAAAAAAACTATTCGTAAAAGTAATATTATCTGAAAATTCAGACTCATAAAAATTAGCGTAGAAATCCATAAATGTCTTGTTAATTTCATAAGGATCTACCGCTGTAGTTCTATCTGGTCTCCTTATTTTCAGGATATGTCTTCTAGCCATACTTGCTTTTAACTGACCAGCTAATAATTTGCCTGACTTGTCTCCATGTATATAAAATTGGCTTTTGGATTTAAAAAGTTGCTGTTCAATTGGAAAAGTCAAGAACAAATTATGTTGTGCTTGGAGTTCCACCCTTTCCTTAAAGAGATCTTCACTAGGCATTACTGAATAGAGTTTATCTATTTCTCTAATCCTATTAGTAATCAGCAAAAGTTCCACCTTAGTTTTCCTTCTTGAACCTACTGAATATGAAATTATCTGTCCCCTAAGAAAAGATTTCATCATATCCCAAATAACCAAATTTGACATTCCCTCAGTTATATTCAATTCAAAAAATAGAGAAATTTGTTGTTTAATAAAATTTATGAAAGTTGAATCTTGCAACAATGAAATATTAAATCTCCACTGAGGTTCTGTAAATATCATTAGAAAATTCAGTTTCATAGGTGCATGATCTGACAACGCAATCACGTCATAGGCGCATTCAACAACAGAGGGCACCAATTGCATATCCAAGAAAAAATAATCAATTCTTGAATATTTATGATATACATGTGAAAAAAAAGGAAGATCTTTTTCTTTAGGAAATTTAAATCTCCAAATGTTGACCAAACTGTATTCTAATAAAAAAGAAATAATACAAGTTGCAGCTTTATTAGGAAGTGACGGATTGGTGGACGATCTGTCAATCAACGGGTTAAGACAACAGTTAAAGTCACTGCTCATAATCAGCTTATATTCATTTAAATTCGGCAATACAGGAACTACGTTGAATAACTGCTTGGCACAGAGTAACTGGGCTGATAGGCCTGTTTCTGTCTGTCATGCTGTATGAGGATATGACCCTACGTCTACATCTGTAAAAGTTTGTTAGAGGGGTCCATAACTTGACAAAACTCCATAACCTTCCATGGAAGTAAAGTCATTGGCATGCCTTTCTTTGGTTGTGTTTGCATGTTGGAACCAGGACAACTCACTTGGAGTATCACCAATCAAGTGTCCGTATGCTTGCATGTTCTCTCAGTCAGATAGCTGTAATCATTTCCTATAGTCATGAGATCATGTTGCTAGACCATTTCTTCCGAGTGCAACACGCATGTCTTCATTGACTGGTCTAAATATCACGCTGACAGAACTGACGTAAAACATGTAGATATGTGATTTATCAGCTGTTTTGTCATTGAGATTCACTTATGTAATAGAGGGAGATCAAAACATCTACTTACAAAATTTCACATGAATTAGCCTGAAATTGTATTATTTTCACTTAATATTAAACAGTTTCAATTTTACACTAGCGAACAGTATTTTTATAGGATGCTTTACTCTCTTGATTGAGTGTTTGAAGAATACTGAATGGCACTGAAAAACTTTGTTGAGAACTTAATGAGTTCATGATTCAAGAAGGTTTAGTATCATTTGCACTCAACCACTACTTGAGTGTAAAGGAGAATGTAACGATTGTTACTTCAAATCTGATGCAACATAAAAAATTACACCATAAGCAGAAAAAACACAAATATAAATATAAAAACAATCCTATAAACCACAATGGAGAAGTAACTATTCAGTGTAGCTGAAAATAACGTGCATGAGATTAGCATTTATACTGTAAATGGAGTGGTTGCATGTACACAGAGGTGCAGGAGGTCAAGATGGCACCTGCGTATAACACTCCTTCAGTCAACGTCTTTTAGATAGATCATGAAACTATATATTTCACTTCTTTTATGTCTTTTACGTTTGTTTTTCATCTTGAATGTGATTCTGGAACTGTTGGAGCCTGTAATTTGCAGTTTGGAGATCAGCTGAGATTTTCAGCACTCTGAGTCCGGGAGGCAGAGTCATCATGCACAAACATTGTGGCGCGAAGGCAGTGTGATAGCCGCAGGGCACGAGCTGATGTTTGACTCCATTTCGCAGATTAAAGCTTCCATTGTTCGCCGGATAATGTGACGAGGGAGATTGAAACATATAGGCGAATGCGGAAGGTGTGCACTGGCTGCCTGCCTTTTGATCGCTGGTGAGATCACTCTGGTGTCAGAGAGAGGAGACTGCCTTTTGATCGCTGGTCGGATCGCAAAGGGGAAGGCCTGCCACTGTACCTGGAGAATGCTACCCAGGTTTACTGCATTTTAGATATGGACTTGGACTATAGATTTTATTCAGTCTTACAGTTTTTTATATTCTGTGCTTTTTGCCTGATCGTTCTGTTTCTTTTTCCACAGATACTACGAGGCCTGCTGAGTGTATTCAGAGCTACACACACAAAATGCTGGAGGAACTCGGCAGGTCGGGCAGCATCTATGGAAGTGAATAAACGGTCAATGTTTCTGGCTGAGACCTTCTTCAGGACTGGAATCGAAAGAAGATATCAGAATAAAAAGGTGAGGGGAGAGGAAGGAGGACAATTGGAAGGTGATTAGTGACGTCAGGTGGCAGGAGGGATAAAGGGCTAGAGCGGAAGGAATCTGAGGAGAGCAAGAGCGTGGGAAGTGCCACAGATATAGGTAGGAAGGGACTGAAGCCAAGGGGGATAGAATGGAGTTGAGGTATGAGGACATGAGTTCAGTGGTGCAGGGGACAATAGGCCTATCCAAACAGTCAGGCTGTGGACAGGGTTGCCGACTGTTCCGTATTAGCCGGGACGTCCCGTATATTGGGCTAAATTGGTTTGTCTCATATAGGACCGCCCTTGTCACGTATTTCCCCTGCTAAGGTAGAGCGTTCCTATGAAACTTTTCGTGCCGAAATGGTGTAAAGCGAAGAAGCAATTACTATTAATTTATATGGGAAAAATTTTTGAGCGTTCCCAGACCCAAAAAATAACCTACCAAATCATACCAAATAACACATAAAGCCTAAAATAACACTAACATATAGTAAAAGCAGGAATGATATAAGTACACAGCCTATATAAAGTAGAAATAATGTATGTACAGTGTAGTTTCACTGAACAGAATCGCCAAAACCGATTTATAGAAAAAATCGGCACGTACACACATGCGCATGTCATGTATCTGCACGTCACGCATGCGCACACAGGTGCCTGCACAAGGCTTCATGGTCATGATAGTCTTTCTTGGAGTAAACACAAGTGTCCTGTATTTGACTGCTAATTTTGTCCCTTATTTGGGAGTGAGAAAGTTGGCAACCTGTGGGTACCGGTGGATCTTGGTTAGGAGGTAGAAGCGAGCAGTGTGGGTAAGGGAATTACGAGTTTAGTGGCAGTGGAAGGGAGTTTTCCAGAGTTGATAAAGTCAGTGATGATGTTGGAAATGGTTTTCTGATGGCCCAGAATTGGGTCCTCTTCAAGAGGTAGGTATGTGGAGGTGTCTGGCCTCAGCAAGGCAGAGGTCAGTTTGCCACAATACAACAGCACCCATTTCGTCTGAGGCTTTGGTAGTAAAGTTGGAATTGGTGCGGAGAGAGTGGAAAGCAGAGCATTTAGAGGGAGTAGGGTTTGAGGAGGAGAGAGGAGTGCTGAAGTTGAGACAGTTGCTGTCTCACTGGCAATTCAAGATGAAACAATCCAGATAAGGCAGAGACTGCAGCGGGGTGTCTAAGAAGAGGAAGAGGGCTGGAGACAGGAGAAGGGGTCTCCAAGCCTGAATGCTTGAAACCGAGGTGAGCAAAACAGTTCTGAATTGTCTTGCTGCCTATTCCTCGCCAGCTGTCAGTGATACAGTTCACTGCTTTTTGAACACAAACATACACAACTGAGACTATTTAAAAACTAATCGCTGTAAGCACAATGTAGTGTCTAACGGCCACACAGATGCATGCGACTGATGTTAATTAGAAACTGTTCAACAACGGTCTCCTGCCCCATTTAAGTGGCATAGTGCCCCAAATCAGCGAAGGCAATCCTGCCTATTTTCTCAATTTAGTTCTTGTACTGTAGGAGTTGTCCCAAATAAACAGCTGCCCTGATTAACCGATGGCCCAATTTTAAAAAAGTCCACAGTATTTAAACAAATGGATCCTTCTCGCCTTTCTAATAGTTTGTAAATGAGTACGAGCATCATATTTCTAATAGTTTGTAAATGAGTACGAGCATCATATTTCTAATAGTTTGTAAATGAGTACGAGCAGCATATTTCTAATAGTTTGTAAATGAGTACGAGCAGCATGTTTCTAATAGTTTGTAAATGAGTACGAGCAGCATGTTTTGCGGTTACTTTATTCCTATTTATTGAGATACAGTGGGAATAGGCCCTTCCAGCCCTTTGAGCCACACTGCCCAACAATCCCCCAACTTAATCCTAGCCTAATCACAGGACAATTTACAATGACCAATTAACCTACTAATTGGTATGTCTTTTGACTGTAGGAGGAAACCAGAGCACCTGGAGGAAAACCACACTGTTACAGGGAGAACGTACAAACTCCTTACAGGCAGCAGTGGTAAACGAACCTGGTTAATCTGTACCATAAAGTGTTGTGCTAACCACTACACCACCCCATTTCTGAGGGTGCTGTAAGTTTTATTGACAATTTTGGTACAATCCCCCCCAAATAGCTGTTCAGTCATATAAAGCTTTCGACTTAATTTATATAAGCCACTAAGCAAATACACTTACCTTTTTTTTCCCAAAAGGTAGGCTTAAAATACAAAACCAAGGATAATCTGAGGAAGGATCTATCACTGTACTATGAATTAGCAGTGCAGCTTAATATGTTTAAATCCTTTGCTTGATTCTACCTTGTGGTAACTGAAAATGCTTGTAAATTTCTCATGTCATTTAAGGTTTATAAATTGCTTCTGAATTTCAGTTTGGAATGTCTTTTTTTTTCATTTTGTGCCTGGAATCAGATTTGAAATGTGATGGATTTATGTGATCTGAGGCAAGCATTTGTTAGTGTGAAAATCCCCTAAAAACCTGTGGATGCAAGAAATCTGAAACAAGCAAAAGAACAGCAGATGTTGGATGTAGACAGTCCAATGAGTAGCGTCCATGAAAAGAGAAATAAAGTTCATGTTTTGGATCATATTAAGGGTGTTTGACTTGAAACATCAACTCTTTCCCCTTTCCCACAGGTGCAGACTGAGGCACTGAGTGTTTCCAGTATATTTTGTTGTCTTTATTTCATATTTACCAATTTGATGGATGGCAGAGAAAGTTCAGTTGCATTACTGACATTAGAATTAAACCAATGCTAAGACTGTGGGAAGGTTAGGAGAGATATTAGTTCCCATGTATGCTGATATCAAAAATTATAATTAATTGTGGTAGCAGAGCTACTAGGACTTGATGTTTCAATCCCTATGGTAAGTTGGCACCCTCGATGTTGGCAGTGAGTTTGGAGTGGCGACAAGGAGGGAGGGTAGGTACGTCATCGGGGTCATCAGGTGGGCACCCTCCTTCTTTGACTTTTCGTTGATAAGCCCATGACGTCTCCAGAGGGCTCAATGGTGCTACCTGGCTTCCCAGATACACCCCCCTCTGTTCCATACCCTCCTGTCTTCATCTTGCAGCCCAGTTGCTGTCTTTCCTTTAAATCCAAATCCAATTGCTGCTTTCTTCTGTTGCATTTGACAAGGACTTGATTGCTTGCTGCAAGGAGTGACCCCTCACCCCCATCTTCTTCAATAGACTGGTCGTAGATGTAGCAACGAATCCCCTGCATCCCACTTCTACAGGGAAAATCTTGGTCTTCCAGCCATTCTGGGCAGCTTCAGTTGTCAGTTCAGAGTACTTGGTCTTTTTCCTCTTATAACCTTCTTTGACACCATCTTCCCATTGTACTGTCAATTCCACAACATATGCCAGCTTGGCTCTTGTGGACCACAGGACCATGTCTGGCCGGAGTGTTGTAACTGCAATGTATGGGGGAAACACAAGCTTTTTTTCCAAGTCCACGTCCATTTTCCAATCCTGAGGAACTTGCAGAATGCTTAAATCTTTTGATGTTATTTGGTGCTCTGGAGGTTGGCCTGCAGGAAAAAAAACAACTCTTTATTCAGGAGCCGAGATAATATAATTTTTAATGGATTAAATGTGGAACACAAGAGATTCAGCAGATGCTTGAAATCAAGATTAACACACGCAAAATACCCAGCAGGTCAGGCAGCATCTCTGAAGAGGAAGAAACAGTTGATGATTTGGTCCGAGACCCCTCCGCAAGACTGGAAAGAAAGGGGGAAGAAACCAGAAAATGTGATAAAATGTGCAGTCTCTTTTTTATTAACTATTAGTTTTTAATGTAAAGGATCATTCCAACAAAAGTAGCCATATCGATCTTGTCAGTGGCTGGTGCAAGTGCCTTGTCCCATTGAAGCAGATCTTCAAGATTATGACATTGCAGGAACTTAGTGGTGACTATACCTTTAAAGAGAAACCTTCAACTTATGTTCCATTCAAGGATGAAGATATTGTGTTGCATTTTAACAAGAATGGGGTTCATAGGCACTGGGATAGAGACACTGCTAGAAAGCTGTAAGATTAATGCGGTTTATGGCTTTGCTCTGACAGGTTGCCCACTGGGAAACCAGCTAACTTGCCAGGCTTACCTTCCTGTCAGACAAAGAGAATTCAGGAGCAGGCTGCATCTGCAGGTCAAACTCTTCACACTTCCAAGGGGTTCTTGCAGTTTTCTGGAGGTCCAACACATAGAAACCTATCGAATGTTGAAAGGTCAAGACAGAGTGGATGTGGAGAGGGTGTTTCTTATAGTGGGGGAGTCTAAGATTAGAGGGCACAACTTCGGAATAGAGGGACTTCATTTAAAATGGAGATGAGGAAAAATCCTTGAATCAGAGAGTAATGAATCTGTAGAATTCGTTGCCATTGGAGGCAATGGAGGTCAGGTCACTGGGTATAGTTAAGGTGGAGGTTGATAGATTGTTGATAAGACAGGGCATGTAGGCAGAAGGATGGGGTTGGGAGGGAAATGGATCAGCCATGATTGAATGGCGGAGCAGACTAGATAGGGCCAAATGGCCTAATTCTGCTCCTATGTCTTATATTCTTATGGTATTATAACCATCGGGAATGGAAGATAATGTTTAAAACTGCTTCTTGAAAATCAAACCATGACGTCAAGAGGGTTGGGATATATGGGAAACATGCATTGGGGGCTGGAGGAGCTGATAATTCCCAAAAGTGCTCCTGATCACTCTTTAGCTGTTACGGCTCCCAAAATCTGGTAAACCCTACAGTCCAGGGTTAATAAAAGGAAATCAGGTTAAATCAGAAACTGCCAAATTCAATGAAGAGTTTAATTGCCACCCACTTCAAAGTTCAAAGTTCAAAATAAGTTTATTATCAGAGTATGTACATGTTACCAAATACTGCCTTAAGATTCCTTTCCTTGCAGGCATTGAAACAAAAGAAATTTAAGAGAATTTATGAAAAGCAATACATAAAAATGGACAAACAAAAGAAGATAACCTATGCAAATAGAAATGTTTTAAAAACATTTTTATTAAGATACCACATGGAATATGCCTTTCTGGCCCTTTGAGCCATGCCAACCAGAAATTCCCCAATTAACTCCCAGCCAAATCACAGGACAATTTACAATGACCAGTTAACCTACCAGCCAGTACCGCTGTGGGAGGAAACCGGAGCACCCAGAGGAAACCCATGCAGGCACAAGGATACAATGTACAACTCCTTACAGGAGGCAGCAGGAATTGAACCCTGGTCACCTGGACTGTAAATTGTTGTGCTAACCACTACGCTACTGTGACATATGATTTATATAAAAATAAGTTATCCACATTGGATCGGAAGCCTGATGGTTGAAGGGTAATAAGTGTTCCTGAACCTGGTGGTGTGGGACCTAAGTCTTCTGTACCTCCTACCTGATGGTAGCAGTGGGAAGAGGGCATGGCCTGGTTGGTAGGTTTTTTGTTGTTGGATACTGCTTTCTTGTGACGGCTCCCCATCTGAATACTTTTACCTGTCAGTCTCTGTTTTGTATTTATGCATAGTTTTTCATTAATTCTACTGTATTTCTTGATTTTCTCTAAATGCCTGCAAGCAAATGACTCTTATGACAGTATACAGTTACATATACATAGTTTGATAATAAATTTACTTCCACTTTGAGTTTGTGATGGACGTTTTGGAAGGGTTTGATTTTTCACTCCTGACCTACCACTACTAGATCTAAAAAATTACATGCTATATATAGATTGAGGAGATACTTAAGATAGAACCTTTTAACATTGAAATGCCAATAAAAACTTGGCCCATCATGATAACTGACTGTCCAGTGCAGCATTTAAGGAATGCTGCACTGCAGAACCTGCTGTATTTCAGTTAAAATATTTACATGACCTCATTATGTGTTCCAGTGATCAAGTTCTTCTTCATGGGCCCATCTCCCCTTTACTGAGGTGTAGGCTGCTAACAGCAGCTGACCAGAGCCCTTTGTCCTGGGCCAAAGGTTGATTGGCCCTGTGGCTTCTGCTTTCACCACATGATGTCATACGTCTTCAAGGTGAAGATCCTTCCTCTCCCAGGGATGAGATCATCAGAGCTTCTGTTGTTGATTTTGTAGCTCTGCGTTTTTAACAGGGTGGAGTAGCTAGCGTCATGCTGCACCCTCCTGCTTTTGCAGCTGGGTTTGGGAACGTCCATGTTATAATTTAGGGATTAAGTGGATGGGAGAAAAGTCCTATCCCATTAAATACAGAAATGAAAAGATACTGCAGACTTGACGAAAATCAAAGTTTTCTTGCAGCTATTTATAAAAAATAACAGAACTTGACTAAGGTTCCTCATTGGCTGTTCACATAGACATAGATCACCAAAACAATACAAATACCTATGTCAGAATGCTGTTTATTGAATTGAATTGTCTTTATCGTTTACATCCTTCATATACATGAGGAGTAAAAATATTTATTTTGTGCCTCTGTCTAAATGTGCAATGTTCAATTATAGTAATTTATAATAAATATTATATATTGTGTACAACAGGATAGTCAATATAACATAGAAATACAGTTGTGTCTGCATGTATTAAGCAGTCTGATGGCTTGGTGGCTTATTTACTACAGCTTAGCGTTTAACACAATTATTCATCAGTTCTGATCAAAAGGCTCCAAAACCTGGACATCTGTACCCCATCTGCACCTGGATCCTCAGCTTCCAAACCAAAAGACCGCAATCTATGCAGATTGGAAATAGCATCTCCACCTCATTGACAATCAACACTGGCACACCTTGGGGATGTGTGCTTAGCCACTGCTCTATTCTCTCTATACCCATGACTGTGTGGCTAGGCACAGTGCCATCTATAATTTTACTGATGATACAACTATTCTCGGCAGAATTCCAGATGGTGATGAGAGGGCATACAGGAGAGAGATATATCAGCTAGTTGAATGGAGTTGCATTAACAACCTTGCAGTCAACGTCAGTAAGACCAAAGAACTGATTGTGGACTTCAGGAAGGATAAGAGGAGGAAACACAGACGAGTGCTCATAAAGGGATCAGAAGTGGAAAGAGAGAGCAATTTCAATTTCCTTGGTGTCAATTTCTCAGAGGATCTATCCTGGGCCCAACATATTGATACAGCTTCAAAGGAGGCATAACAGCAGCTATTTCATTAGGAGTTTGAAGAGATTTGGTATGTCACCAAAGATATTCACAAATTTCTACAGAGGTACCATGGAGAGAATTCTAACTGGCTATGTCATTGTCTGGTGTTGCGGGGGGGGGGCACTGCACAGAATCAAAATAAGCTGCAGAGAATGCTAGCCTACATAGTATCCAGGACATCTTCAAGGACTGATGCCTCAAAAAGGCAACATTCATCATTAAGAACCCCCATCATCCAGGACATGCCCTTTTCTCATTGAACCATGAGGAAGGAGATATAGGAGCGTGAAGGTACACACTCAATGACTCAGGAACAGCTTCTTTTTGTTCTTCTCCTCTGCCATCTGATTTCTGAATGGGCATTGAACCCATGAACACTATCTCACTACTTTTTTATTTTGCGCTACTTAGTTAATTCAAGTATTTACACACACACACACACACACACACACACACACACACACACACACATGCACACATAAATATATATATCTATATGCACTGTATATAAATATATATAGATATAGATAGACAGATAGATACATTTATTTACTGTAATTCACATTTTTTCTCTTTTATTCTGCATTGCTTTGTTCTGCTGCTACAAAGACAACAAATTTCATATTTGCCAGTGATATTGAACCTAATTCTGGGCTGACACCATCAACGCAGATCACCTGAGCATTCAACTCAATATTAGTTGCCGGATTCTGCCCTGTACAAATGGATGCCATTTTTGTCTATGGAGTCATTATATCAAAAAGTAATTAATTTGAAATTTAAGCAGTTTGTGAAATGATTAAAACATAATGAAGTGGCAAATGAATCCTCATTACACTGAACATAAAAATATTTTGGAATCTTTCTTAATCTTCTTCCATTGCAGGATACATATTATGTAAGTAGTACGATCACTCAAGTCAAGTATGATTTTCTCCTAAGGGATTGTCTCTTGGTGGGTCTTCAGGTGGCCATAGAGTCTGATGTGGTATTCATCTATCTGAAATTTTAGGTTGTATTTCCTTAATGGAGAATGCCTGTGTGTGACTTTCTTTAATGTGGTAAGGCAGCCACTTCAAGGTCCTTGACAGGTTGGGGTCAAAGTCCAGTTGACCAAGAGGACTAAGGAATCTTCACTGCTGCAGCCTTCCTCAGCTTTCACTGTCGTTGTGATGTGACATCATCTTCAGCCAACTCCACTGCTGAGGTCTTGGTTGGATCATTTTTTTTTGTCTAGAACTTCCCTCTTGACCGTACCAACATTGGTGACCCTACCAGGAGTTAGGCCAGATAGCTAAACTCCAGACAGCATCACTCTTGGGATCTCAGGAACTCACAAACCTCTCCACCATGGTGATAATCCTCAGAGAAGATATTGTGTACACTGCACTGTCTTCCGAGGGGAAGACGATCATCATGGCAATTGTTGATCGGTTTTCAAAGGCCTGCTGATCCACTGCCTTGGACAAATGACCATCTGTGGTGGAGACAGCTGAAATTCTCCTGGACCAGGTTTTCAGAATCCATGATTTTCCAATGGACATAGTCACAGATCATGGTCCACAGTTGCATCACATTCCTGGAGGGCATTTTCTAAACTGATTGGGGCAACAGTAAGTCTCTCCTCTGGTTTGCACCTGCAGTCCAACAGCCAGATGGAGTGGGGCAACCAAGGTTTGGAACAAGCCCTAAGATGCCTGGCCTCAGAAAGACCTGATGAGTGGTACAACCACTTCATGTGGGCATAGGTCAGCCACAACACTTTACAGCATTTGGCGCACAGTGTCCCATTGCTTGAGTGCCAGTTTGGGTATTCTCCACCATTCATGCCTGAGCAGGAGACCGAGGCTGGGGTTCCTGTGGCCGAAGATCTCATCCAAATGGACTAGGGCAAGGATGTTTTACTGGAGGGCAGAAACCAAGGCTAATAGAAGGAGAAGACAGGGATCCACCTTGCACCCTGGGCAGCAGGTCTCGTTACCACTCAGGATTTTCCTCTCTGGGTGGCATCTAGAAAGTTGGCACTCAAGGTCATTGAACCCTTCAAAATCCTCAAGAAAGTAAACCGGGTGGCTTACACCTTGATTCTCCCCAAATCCCCGTAGATCAATCACACCTTCCATAACTCTAAATTAAAACCTGACAGCACCAGCCACTTAGACTCATGACCATCCAGGTTAATTAATGAGGAACAGGTCTTCACAGTGAGAATTTTGGACTCACAGACTGTTCGGGGTGTTTGGCAGTACCTTGTGAACTGGAAGGGATTTGGACACGAAGAGAGGTGCTGGGTGCTAAAAGAGACATCTTGGATCCGGCTTTCATCCACCATTACCAACATCATTTCTCCCCGCAGCCAGGGCCATTAGCAGTTTTCCGTAGGAGAGAGCTTCCTATTATGAGACACCCCAACTGCGCCAGCTTCCAGGTTTTAGACGTGCCTATTCTCCGGAGTATGGATAGCTGGCATAGTCCCTTTAAGGATTCAGGACTGTCCCACTCATTGCAATCATGTTTTAGGACCAAGAGTTATTGACAGAGCACCAGAATGGAGCCTCAGTGCTCAACTGTGAGCCCTGCTAGTGATATTGTCTAGCATTTGTTTTGTGCTCAGTTCTCAATCCAGTTTGATGCCATGTCTCAATTCTTGCGTCGGATACTCCAGCATTTGGGTCTAAACCCTTCTTGTCAAGGACTCTCATCACAGGAATAAGATTTGTTTTCTCTTTTGCAAACTCCATTTTATCCTTGCACAAATGGCTGTGTGAAGACTAGAGGTGACTCCTCAAACAGTCATGCTGCTGTTATAACCAGCTTTGGCAGACTGGGCAGAGGAGATCAACAGAGTGATCCAACAGCCAGAAAGATGGTTCTGCAAAGCTTTGAGATAAGCGGAGGACATGATGAAGAACACATCGTGCCATCGCTGTCCACTGCAACCAAGGAAGTCCTTGGTTGTGACGACTCCTTGTAACACTGGATCATGGTTTCTGAGGTTGAGAGAGTGATACTGCCTCTGTGCAAAGGTATTTCCACTGTAAAAGCTCTCCTGCACAGGTGTTCCTCTGCAGGATGACCATCAAGGTCAACTGGTCAGGAAGTTTAGAAACCAGTTACAAATGGTGCCCCCAAGGCCAAAGATCACTAGTTTAGCAATGGACCTATTAGGTATTATAGTATTAAAGATTGAGCTGCAAGCAGTGATTAACATTCTTATTGTCAAGTTATTCCTGAACTGGGAGTACAAGGGAGATGCCATTCTTCACAGATCACAAAATTGCAGGGTGCCTGGATTGTCTGGGAGGCTGACACTGATGTGAGCTATTATCAATGTCTCAAAGCACTTCATTATTGTGAATGTTTCAGAAAACAGCTGGTGGTCATTGCAACAGGACTCAACTTTTTCTGTGGACTGGAATGACAGAAGATTCCGTGAAGCAGGTGGGGAAAATAGACTGCCGTAGTGAGAAGATGGAGATATCAGCAAAGACAGGGACCCATTGTTTGGCATACAATTTCAGAACCTGCCAGAGACTCCATCTGTTTTGGTTTCTTTCAGCAAGCTTACCTTCATCAAAGTTCAAAGTTTCAAAGTAAATTTATTATCTAAGTACGTATCACAATATACTTACCACTAGACACTAGACACTGGAATACTACAACACAGTACAGGCCCTTCGGCCCTCAATGTTGTGTTAACCCATATATTCCTTAAAAAAAACTAAACCCACACTACCCTGTAACCCTCTATTTTTCTTTTATCCATGTGTCTGTCCAAAAGACTCTTAAATGCCCCTAAAGTTTTAGCCTCTACCACCATCCCTAGCAAGTCATTCTAGGCACCCACAACGCTCTGTGTAAAAAGCTTACCCCAGATGTCTCCCCTAAACTTCCCTCCCTTAACTATGTACATATGCTCTCTGGTGTTTGCTATTTGTGCCCTGGGAAACAGGTACTGGCTATCCACCCTATCTATGCCTCTCATAATCTTGTAGACCTCTATCAAGTCCCCTCTCATCCTTCTACGCTCCAAAGAGAAAAGTCCCAGCTCTGCTAACCTTGCCTCATAAGACTTGTTTTCCAATCCAGGCAACATCCTGGTAAATCTCCTCTGCACCCTCTCCATAGCTTCCATATCCTTCCTATAATGAGGTGACCAGAACTGAACACAATACTCTAAGTGTGCTCTCACCAGAGATTTGTAGAGTTGCAACATGACCTCTCTACTCTTGAATTCAATCCCCCTATTAATGAAGCCTAGCACCCCATAGGCCTTCTTAACTACCCTATCAACCTGTGCAGCGACCTTGAGGGATGTATGGACTTGAACCCCAAGGTCCCTCTGTTCATCTACACTCCTAAGTAACCAACCATTGTCCCTATACTCAGCCTTCTGGTTTGTCCTTCCAAAATGCATCACCTCACACTTATCCGGATTGAACTCCATCTGCCACATTTCTGCCCAACTCTGCATCCTGTCTATATCCTCCTGTAACCTTCGACAACCTACAGCTCCATCCACAACTCCTCCAATCTTTGTGTCATCCGCAAGCTTACTCACCCATCCTTCCGCCTCTTCATCCAGGTCATTTATAAAAATCACAAAGAGCAGGGGTCCCAGGACAGATCCTAACGGCACTCCACTAGTCATCAGCCTCCAGGCAGAATACTTTCCTTCCACTACTATCTGCTTTCTTCCTATAAGCCAATTTTTTTATCCAAACAGCCAAGGATCCACTGATCCCATGCCTCATGATTTTCTGGATGAGTCTCTCGCGGGGGACCTTGTCAAATGCCTTGCTAAAATCCATGTAGACCACATCTACCACCCTACCCTCATCAATTTCTTTTGTTACCTCTTCAAAAAACTTAATTAGGCTCGTGAGGGACGACCTTCCCTTCACAAACACAAAATAATCTGCAGATGCTGTTGTCAAAGGAACACTCACAATGCGCTGGAGGAACTCAGCAGGTCAGTCAGCATCAGTTGAAAAGATTAGTCGACGTTTTGGGCCAAAACCCTTCATCAGGACTGAAGGAAGAACTTTGGGGATGGTTTGTCCTGCTGTCACAACAGACAGGATCTCCCGGTAGCCACCCACTTCAACTCTGCTTCCCATTCCCATTCAGATATGTCCATACATGGCCTCCTCTACTACCATGATGAGGCTAAACTCAGGTTGGAGGAGCAACACCTCATATACCGTCTAGGTAGTCTCCAGCCCCTTGGTATGAACATAGAATTCTCCAGTTTCCGGTAATTCCTTCCCCCTCCCTTCCTCTATCCCTATTTCACATCACCTCCCTCATAGTTCCGCCTCCTTCTACTACTGTGCATTGTTCTCCTGCCAATCACCTCCCTGCTTCCCCTCCCCCACCCCTTTGTCTTTCAAATTACTGTTTTTTTCAACTACCAGCATTCTTCAAACCTCCCGAAAGTTCTTCCTTCAGTGCTGATGAAGGGTTTCGGCCCGAAACGTCGACTAATCTTTTCAACTGATGCTGACTGACCTGCTGAGTTCCTCCAGTGCATTGTGAGTGTTCCCTTCACAAAGCCAAGTTGACTATCCTTGAGTAGACTGTACTTCTCCAAGTGCTCGTAGATCCTATTTTTAAGATTCCTTTCCAATAGTTTGCAGACCACTGACTTAAGACTCACCGGTCTATAGTTCCCAGGATTCTCCCTATTACTTTTTTAAACAAGGGAACTACACTTGCCATTCTTCAATCCTCTGGCACCTTCCCTGCAACTAAAGAGGATTCAAAAATCATAGTTACTGCTCCAGTAATCTCTTCTCTCACTTCCCACATCAACCTGGGGTATAGCACGTCCGGCCCTGGGGACCTTTCAATCTTGATGTTTTTAAGAAGATCCAACACTTCTTCTTCCTTCATCTTCACATTGTCCAGCACACAGGCCTGTCTTATTTTGACCTCACCCTGATCAAGGTCCTTTTCAATTCACTTAGGACCTCCCCAACCTCCTCTGCCTCCAGACACATGTTGCCTTCTTTATTAGCAGCCCCACCTTCATTCTTGTCATCCTTCTGTCCTTCATATTCGCGTAGAATCCCTTGGGGTTCTCCTTAGTCCTACGTGCCAAGGCCTTCTCATGCCCCCTTCGAGTTCTCCTAAGTCCTTTCTTAAGCTCCTTCCTGGCTACCCTATATTTCTCATGAGTTCCTCCTGCTCCCTGCTTCTTATATCTAACATATGCTTCCTTCTTCCTCGTGATGAGTTGCCTCACATGTTTCATCATCCATGGTTCCCCTTTCCTACCATTTTTCCTTGTCTCAGTGGGACAAACCTACCCTGAACCCAGCACAAGTGGTCCCTAAACTTCCTCCACATTACTTCTGTGCTTTCACCAGAGATTCATTTTCTTGCAGGCGTTTACAGTAGAACAAAGAGATACAACAGAATAAATGAAAAACTACACACAAAGACTGGCCATCAAGCAATGTGCAAAAGAAGACAAACAGTATAAATGCAAAAAAATCTAATAATAATAAATAAACAAATACAGTAAACAAACAAATAAGTAAATAAATAATACTGAGAGCGTGAGTTGTGGAGATCTTGAAAGTGAATCTATAGTTTGTGGAATCACTTTAGCACTGAGGTGAGTGAAGTTATCCATGCAGGTTCAAGGGCCTGATGGTAGCTGGGTAGGAGCAGATCCTGAACCTGGTGGTGTGGGACCTTCTTCCCAATGGCAGCAGCAAGAAGAAAGCATGGTCTGGATGGTGAGGGTCGTTAGTGATGGATGCTGCTTTCTCGTGGCAGTGCTCCTTATAAATGTGCCCAGTGGCGGCGAAGGCTCTGTCTGCGATGGACTGTGCTGTATCCATCATTTTCTGTAGCCATTGCCATTCCTAGGTATTGGTGCTTCCATACCAGGCCATGAAGCAACCAGTCAGGATACTCTCCATGTGCATCTATAGAAGTTTATCAAAGTTCTAGATGACGTGATGAATCTCTGCAAATGACATGGCGATGTAAGGGACAGAACTAACAGAAGATGGTGGTATGCACCTGGGTGGGACTTGGTTTGTTTGTTTACAATGGGCATAGCTCATCCAGAGAGATTCCTGCAATTGCATATCCTGCCACAGTCGACAGGTATCTATCTGATTGAATTGAGCCTCTCGCCTGCTCTGTTGCTCTCCCTTGTCACCCCTGATAGCCTCACAGGTCCCATATTACCTTTGTTGCACAGTACCAGGACATCTTCCAATAAAGTGTCAGACCTAAACATTACCAGAAAGCAGATTCCTTCTTCACCTAAGTTTTTTTTTGTTAGGATGGCTTCTAACTGTCTGTTGAAATCCAATCATCAACGCATCACTTGATGGAATGAGTAGCAACCAAGGTATGCTCATTCAGGCCAGATGAAGTGGCATTGAACATGTTCCAGTAGGAACTGGATCTTTTTGAGTGCAACATATGATCATCCTTGTCCAATTTCAAATAACTAGGAGCACATTGTAAATGCAAAAGATTCTACAGAAGGTTGAACAAGTTAGCTCTTTATTCTTTGGAGCGTAGAAGGTTGAGGGGGGACTTGATAGAGGTATTTAAAATTATGAGGGGGTAGATAGAGTTGACGTGGATAGGCTTTTTCCATTGAGAGTGGGGGAGATTCAAACAAGAGGACATGAGTTGAGAGTTAAGGGGTAAAAGTTTAGGGGTAACACGAGGGGGAACTTCTTTACTCAGAGTGTGGTAGCTGTGTGGAACGAGCTTCCAGTAGAAGTGGAAGAGGCAGGTTTGATTTTGTCATTTATAGAAAAAAATTGGATAGGTATATGGACAGGAATGGAATGGAGGGTTATGGGCTGAGTGCAGGTTGGTGGGACTAGGTGAGAGTAAGCGTTCGGCGCTGACTAGAAAGGCCAAGATGGCCTGTTTCCGTGCTGTAATCGTTATTGGTTATATGGTTACAGATGCTGTAAATCCAGAGCAATACACACCAAATGCTGAAGGAACTCAGCAGGTCAGGCAGCATCTGTGTAGAGGAATAAACAGTCGATGTCTGGGGCTGGAGCTCTTCATTGGGACATCATGGAGCACATTATGTACTTTGTTTCTGTATTTGAAAGGACTTTCTTTTAGCATCAGGTTATTCGACTGGGAGGGTTCAGGTCTGACTGTGAGTTGCTCAGACACTTTCAAACACCAACATTGTGCTGTAGGTAACATGCTTTGCTTTCGTTGGCATTTAGCTATGGAAGCCTGTACTCAGTGGAGCCTTAGTAATTACTGTTGGCAGCACTCCATTAGCAGAGATGTTGTTGAAGCAATGGCAGGTCACTAAGGATCAGTCAGGGACCTTGAACAGGAGCCAAGGACATGATAATCAATGAAGAGCCTCCTCCTGCAGTCTTTAAAGACAAACATCCAACCTGAACATCTCTGCATATGCAGGATCGGTAATTTTCAAAGCTGTCATCACTGTGACATGTGATAGAGGAAGGCCTTCTGCCATGTTCTGGTGCCTAGATAATGACCTCCATGGAGAGGCTCAAACTTCTTCCCACAGGAATTTTCCAAGCAGTTGCTGCAACCCTCTGTCACATTTTCCAATGTGCTGCACACCATAGCATCAAAAACATCACCCTAACACAGTATTAATGTCAAAGTTATTTCACCAACTGAAGTGAAGTGAAACAACATCTTTAATTTGCTCATAGGATTTACAAGTATTGTCATTTTCCCATGAGTGTGTACAGCAGTTCACTGTCATCAGTGTCAGAAGGGCTCTCATTAATGGCCTCCGTGTATTTTTTCTTCAGCCGACAAGACCTTCTCAGTGTGCAGACTTTCCTGATGATGTGGAATCACATTTAATGGTGTATATTTGCAGGGAGATCAAAATGCCAGTGAAGTTCAACAGCCTATCTAGATCCCAAAGGATAAAAGCTTTTTGAACAAAGATTCAACAAATCCACATAAGCTCCAGGATACTAGTGAAGAATGTTGAGTTTTATCCACCTACATTAGCGTAAGGTGTACTGCTGTACGTGCCCTGCCTCTGTGGAGATTTCATTGAAGTTGCTGTGTGCTGTGACATTTGGCAATCCGGAGGCAAATGCAAAAGCCAGGATAAAAGTAGGAAACAGATTCGGATTCTGAGGAACATGAGGGACAAGTTGATGCTGAACAGTAGCAGAGACGAATGGAGCAATCTAGTGGCAGCCTCATCACAGCAGAAGATGCAAGTATTTTTTAATGGAAGGTTAGGGACTCCTTGCTGGAGATACTTTTCATTCAGAATCCATTCAGTCAGTCTCCAATACAGACAAAGCTTTCCCCTCCATACTCCAAACTTTATTGCTAACATAATTCACTAAAAATCAGTCAAGAAACTCAGCTGACATGTGATCATCCCACTCATACCCCTTTGCAAGTGTAACATGGAGGCAAGTCCGAGGATCCAATGAGTGAAACAGAAGATACAGATTGTGAACGGGCAAATTAACTATTTTTAAATGAATTCTGAAAACTAATCTGAGCATCTAGTTAAACATATGCTCATCTAATCCACCCTAAGCTACATAGAACTACATTTAGTCACCCTTTAACTTAACAGACACTCCATCAAATCTTCCCAAGTTATAAAACTGAGGAACTAAGCATGCTCCAAACTAATACTTAACCATAAACAAACGTGGGGGGGGGTGCATGTCTATGTCTGCAAATGTCTTGACCATTGGTTGTGACTTCAACATGGATTGGGCCCTGGAGACATTGGAAAGAGATCAAGTCTCTTGTACATTCTATTCTTAAACCCCAAGGTTCCCAGAACTGAAAACTGGTACAGTGACATGCAAGGTAACCAACAGGAAAGACTGGCTGCATCCTTTAAAAGGGCCAATCATTGACTGACACAGCGGAAGCGTCTTTTGACCAGCAAATAAGCCAACCCCCAACATGACAGCAGGATCATGGGAATTGATCACAGTACATCAGCGAATCTATCCTTGATCTGCTTACCGAAATGGATGGTGGCACAAGTGGTGGTGTGCAGTTCACCCTTACATATCTCGTGAAGATGTGAAATTTACTTTCCACATTACTCAAGTCAGCTGTATTTATTACACCATGAAGAATTCACACTAACCAGGCTCTTCCTATGCTGACACTGCCTGGTGTTTGACCACTGGACATAAAGGACCACCTCCTGGCATTTACTTCACTGCATGGGGAAGAAGGGTTAACAAAAGATGGTTGTTTTTGGATCAGATACTAAGCATCATTTTGGTTGAAAGTTTCACTGGTGATGAATTACTGTTTGTGTCAGTCAAAGTTCTGAACTAGGAAAGAAGTACTTGGGAGAACGCAATCTTTCTTAAAATGAGGAAATGACAATCTTCTCCTTTGTCATCTAAATGAATTTCTGGCTAGTGAATGTGCTGTTAGAGCTCAGCACATGTTCTCCTGTTTTTTTTTGTTGGCAGTCACAAACTGCTTTTATTTCCGGGCAGACATTTCACCAGCCTAATGTGTTGCCTGGAGAACTTCCTTGTCAGTTGTCTTAGAAATGAAAAATGAGCAAAAGCAATGACCTACCAAGAATGTTACATTGCATCATAAATAAATGATCTGTTTCTATCAATGCTATATATTACAACCAATTAGCTTTGTTGGGTACAACATGATTTCCTGACACTAGACTCTCACCCACGCACTTTACGTTGAACTCCAAGCTGTCAGTGGAAAAGAATCAGGGATGTTCTCAAAACTTCCTTGAAAAAGATTAACACCTCCACTGACTCCATCATCCACATCCAGCATCTTCAGTCTCTTGTGTTAACACCCCAAATGGGTCCTGGGAATCTCTGTCTATGACGCCTCAAAGGATATTTAGGATGAAAATGAGAATTTGAGGCTAGAGATACTGGGGCAGCAAAGTAATTAGCAGTACCTCAAAAAATTACTCCTGTCGGGCACTGACTGCTCAAGTGTGGTTGAGTCAGTGATTCTAATATTGATTTCATTAGTTATACTAGAACTCACAGACTGAAGTGGTGGCAAATCATCCTCTACCCCATAGAATGAAATAGAACCCATCATATGCTCATAACTTTTGTGAGTATATATGGTGGAATGGATGAGGTTGTCAAAGCCAGGACCAGCAAGGCCAGAGTAGTTTTCAACATCTTGAAGAAAGTGTGAACATCCAGAGTCATATCAAGGAAAACCAAAATCTTTGTTAAACCAGTGCTCCTATATGGTTCTGAAACCTGGAGACAACAAAGAAGACATTACAAAAACTGCAGGGTTTCATCAACCGAAACATCAGATGGACTGACAAAGTAACCAACCAGACACCGTGGGGAAAACGCCAACCAGGAATCCATAGAGATACGAATACACAAACAGAAATGGAAGTGGATTGGCCACACCTTGTGGAAGCCAGCCGACAGCATCACCAGGCAGGCATTAAAATAGAATCCTCAAGGAAAGGGGAAAAGGGCACATCCAAAGAACACACGGAGGGGCGACACTGAGGCTGAAATTAGATGATTGGGACACTCCTGGTCCACCCTCGAGAACAGATTCAGAACAGAGGATGATGGAGATGGGAGGTCATCAATGGCCTGTGAGAGCCAAGGGCCAAGAAGAAGAAGGTAACTGAAACATTAAGACATGCTCGTCTATCTTTCTCTCTGAGAATCTGTGCTTATCAATAAGGCCGTTAGAGAGGTACACTCAGTGGTCACTTTATTAGGTACTCGTGCTCAAAATGCAAATATCTAATCAGCCAATCATGTGCTAGAAACTCAATGCATAAAAGCATGCAAATATTGTTAAGCGGTGTAGTTGGCGTTCAGGCAAACATCAGAATGGGGAAGAAATGTGATCTAAATAACTTTGACTGTGGACAGATTCCTGGTGCCAGACAGGTCGGTTTGAGTATCACAGAAACCAGTAATCTCTTGGGAACTTCATCCACAACTGTCTCCAGAGTTTACAGAGAATGGTGCGAAAAACAACAAAAAAACACACACATTGAGATTGGATGTTCTCTGGGGAAAAAAAAGCCTTGTTAATGAAAGAGGTTGGAGGAGAATGGCCAGACTGGGACAAACTGACAGAAAGGCAACAGTAACCCAAATATGTAACAATACATTACAACAGTGGTGTGCAGAACAGCACAGCACGTCAAACATTGAAGTGGATGGGCTACGGTAGAGAAGACCACACCGGATTCCACTCCTGTACCTGATAAAGAGACCACTGAGCTTATATCCTATTCTTCCACACCTGTCCATCAATTTGTTCCAAATTTCCCATCCAGCTGCCTACACCAGTAAATGCTAGTGTAGTCGATTAATATAACAACCAGAAAATCATTCAGATGTGTCAGGAAGCGAAAGGACCAGAGGGAACTCACTTGGTCAAGGGTAGAATACGCGATGTCTATGGAATAGTTGGAGCTTTGAGATACCTGCATTACCTGCAGTGTCACTCTGCTCCCCAGGTAATCACCACCTAGCTTTATACATAACAATGACTGAACAATGTATGCACCAGAGATCAATTTCTAGCGTATTTCCACACATCATTGCTGGCTTTGTGGTCACTTTCTGGAGTGGTAATTCCATGAGGAGGCGGAATCAGAAATTCATCAGCATCGTTTCTCAACCAAGTAATAAAACACTCGTCGTGGGGAAGAACATTCAGCATGATCACATTCTTTTCAATATTCGTTTTCCTCACCAAATCCTCATGGAAAATATTTCTTTTAAAGATCAGCTTCCATTCATTTGACACTTCCAAATGATTCATTTGCAGTGACTTTGGCTTTGCCTTGGGGTCACACAGTATACTTGATTTACACAGGTGCATTAAAAGCATGACCAGCAGCAACACTTACAACATTACAACAGTAAACATACTTCAAAATTACTTCAATAGCTCTGAAGAGGTTTGAGGCCCCATGTGGTCATTGAAAGCACTATGAAAAGGCTTGCTGTTTTAACTGCAACCAAGCTGTAACTGCAGTATATGAGAGAGCTAGAGATTTTACTGAGAAATTGGATTTTTGAAAGCAGAAGTTCAAAGTAAATTTATTATCAACATTCATATATGTCATTATATACATCCCTGAGATTAATTTCCTTGCAGGTAAGTAAATCCAAGAAACACAATAGAATCAATAAATGATCACACCCAACAGGACAGACAAACAAAATAATGCACAAAAAAAAAGAGCAATATGTACAAATATATAATGAAAAAGAAAACAAAGAAATAATAATAGCAACAATATTATTAATAAATAAGCAATAAATATCAAGAACTTGAGATGGAGAGTCCTTGAAATTGACTCCATAGGTTGTGGAAACAGTTCAGTGATGAGGCAATTGAAGCAAAGTGAAGTTATCCCCTCTCATTCAAGAGCCTGATGGTTGAAGAGTAATAAGTGTTTATGAACCTGGTGTTGTGGGTCCTTGGGCTTCTGTACCTTCTTCTTGATGGCAGCAGTGAGAGGAGAGCATGGCTTGGATGGTGGGGTCCTTGATAATGGATGCTGATTTCCTGCACCAGAGCTCCATGTAGATGTGTTCAATGAAAGGGAGAGCTTTGCTCATAATGCACTGGGAGGTAGTATCCACTACATTTTGTAGGCTTTTCCGTACAAAGGCATTGGTGTTTCGAACCAGGCCATGATGAAACCTGTCAGCATACCCTAGACCACACATGTACAGAAATTTGTCAACATTTTAGATGACATTCTGAATATTTGCAAACTTCTAAGAAAGCAGAAGCATTGCTGTAGTTTCTTAGCAATGGCACTTACGTGCTGGGTACAGGACAGATCCTCTTAAATGGAATGATAGCACTGAGAAATTTAAAGTTGCTGACCCTCTCCAGCTTTGATTGTCCAATGAGGACTGGCTCATGGGCCTCCAGTTTCCTCCTCCTAAAGTCAATAATTAGCTCCTTGGTCTTGCAGACATTGAGTGAGAGGTTGTTGTTGTGGCACCACTCAGCCAGATTTTCAGTCTCCCTCCTGTATGCTGATTCATCACCAACTTTGATTCAGCCTATGAAAGGGGTGTCATCAGCAAACTTAAATATGGCATTGGGCTGTGCTTAGCTTCACAGTCAAAGCAAGCAGAGCAGGGGCTAAGCACGCAGCATTGCACTGGTACTGACGGAGATTGTGGATGAGATATTGTTGCCAATCTGAACGGATCGGGGTCTGCAAGTAAGGAAATCCAAGATTCAGTTACAGAAGGAGGTATTGAGGCCAAGGACTTGAAGTTTATTGATTAATTTTGAGGGAATGTTGGTACAGAATGCCGAGCTGTAGTCAATGAAGAGTTTCCTGATGAATGCACCTTCACTGTTCAGAAGTTCCAGGGTTGCGTGAAGAGCCAATAAAGTGGCATCTGTTGTTGACATGTTGTGATAGTAGGCAAGTTGGAGTGGATCCAAACTGCTTCTCAGGCAGGAATTGATATGTTTCATCATAGGTCTCTCAAAGCACTTCACCTCTGGATGTAAGTGCTATTGGATGATCATCACTGAGGCAGGTTGCCACGTTCTTCTCAGGCACTGGTATAATTGAAGCCTTTTTGAAGCAGGTGGGTACCTCAGACTGCTGATGTGAGGGATTAAAGATATCAGTGAACATTTCTGCTAGTTGATCACCACAGGTCTTTAGCACTCAGCCAGGTACCCCGGCTGGACTGAATGCCTTCCATGGGATCACCTTCCTGAAAAATGCTCTTGCGTCAGCCTCAGAAAATGAAATCACAGGGAAATTGGGGGCTATGGTAGTTTGCGAAGGTGCCCTCCATGTTTTGGTGGTTAAAGCGAGCATAAAAAAGTGTTGAGCACACCTCAGGGTGAAGCCTTGTTGTTATGTACTCACTTTGTGGGAGTTGATAGCTTTCAAGCCCTGCCACAGCTGTCGAGCATCCTTCAATGATCCAAGTCTGGTCTGGAATTCCCACTTCACACAGGAGGTGGTTTTCCAGTGATCATACTTTGGCCTGGATTCATGTTACTCATATGGTCCTCCAAACCCTTAAGCAATGCTCCGCATGCATAAGGAGGGATTATATTCCATCAGTACACAGGTAAGCATTTTTAGTCTTCACTCTCTTTATCTATGGAGAATACATTCAAAGATTTTCATGGATTAGTTTTAATTGTCAGATATGCATTGAAACATCGATACATAGAGCTAATGGCATTTTTTTTTTGCATCAATGACCAACAGTGTCCAAATATTGTGCTGGGGGCAGCCTGCAAGTGTCACCATACTTGTCCACAACTTACAAACCATAACCCTAGGTGTACATCTGTGGAGCATGGGAAGAAACTCGAACACCATGACTAAATACACATGGTCACAGCGAGAACGTAGCCCCCCGGCCAGCCTCAGGGTCGCTCAGCTCGCTGTCATCTAGGGAAACAGCCCTCAGCGCCGCCAAACTGAGTAATAGTTTGCGTGGATGCTTTGTGATGTACCCACCCAGCCCAAATAACAGACAATACACCAGATATGATTAAATGATTTACAGTTTATAGATATATATTACTGGAACTATATAATTAATAGAGAATAAAATATAAAAGGAAAATAAAAGGTGCCACACTTATCAAAGTTCAATCTCCTCATGCACAAACAGTTGGAGCTCAGGACCCTCCTTCTTCACCCTGCGACCCCTCGGACCACCTCGACCTGCCGCCTGGGACCAACAACGGTGGTCGGCCAGATGCTCCACATGAGTCCATCTCTGTTTCCTCTCCTCGCCAAACACCCTGGACCTTGGACTCTTGTTCAGGGTCTGACTCTGTTTGTGGTCTCACAGCACCTGGTCCATCCTCTGTCTCACTCTCTCGCCTTCTGCCCAAAAACCCGCACATCACACTAACTTACAGACACACAGAAATAATAACATCTATCTCAATTGGTTTGTTTACCCTCTTATCAGTAACATGATCCAAATAAACTGCTAGCGGGAGGACTTTCTCAGCAGTTAACATAACAAAGAAGCCATTTCAATTATAACATAACAAAGAAGCCCTTTCAATTACAACATAACCAAGAAGCCCTTTCAATTATAACATAACAAAGAAGCCATTTTAATTAGACTATGCAGTAACATAAAAGAAGAAACCCCTTACACCTTTTACAGACAACGGTGGGACTTGTACTGTGATTGGTAATGGAGGCTGCTGTAAGTCGATGCACTAACTGCTGCAGTACCAAGCCACACAAATGCAGATACTACTCAGGAATGTTCTCATTTTACATCAGATATCTGGGCTGGCCTTAAAGACAGAAGCCAAGGAGCGTTTTTAATACCTTTGGACCAAGTTATCATCCAACAATGAATAACAATGCCATTAAGCAAGCTAGAGACAGGGTCATTCATGTCTCAGAGTTCTGTTAATGCCATCAGTTAGTAGATATTTGCATTCTGTGTTGAGCAAGATCAAAGGTATATTGATTACAAGACTATTTCTAACTCCACTTGGCTGCGAAAGATGTGGGGTTGGGCATGGGTCTAGTATATGCATCCTGTAAAAATCCAGTGCTACAGAAATGCCAACAGAAGTTCTGAAGACTTCATCCCTGGGAGAGGAAGAATCTAGAAGGTGGGATACACTTGGGATAACTTGAAAGACTGACCTAGTATAGAAGATTCTGTTGAATTACTGTCAGTGGCCTATGTCCCAGTAGCAGTGAAGGGCGTAAGAAGAAAAAGAAGACTATTTCTAGAGTTGGTGCTCATAACAATCCTAATAAAATGCAAGAACATAATTTATCCTATCATTATTAAATATGCTTCATTGGATTAGGGGCATTTCTTGTATAATTCCTGGAGAATCTCCAGGTTTATTAACATCTGCTGCACGGTCAACAATTTTTCTGTGCAAACATGCCTAATTACTACTATCCATCATGTCTACTTTGCTCTTTCAAACTCATACTTTAGGCAAAGTTTAAATAGTACAATTAACTTATCACAGGAACTATGAAGTGGAAGAACATGCAGAGTAGTTAAGAAATGTTGGCTGGAGGAGTAACACTTGACTTGCATCCCACCCACTGCACTAAACATTGTTCTCTTACTCTCTTCTTCAAACAACTCCTTATTCTGCATTCTTCCCCTTTCCTTTCCAGTCCTGATGAAGGGTCTCAGACCAAAATGATGATTGTTTATTCCCCTCCATAGATGCTGCCTGACCTGATGAGTTCCTCCTGCATTTTGTGTGTGTTACTTTAAACATCAAACAGCTTCAACTGAATGAGGCACAGCTTCAGAATTGTCGCAATATTTTCTTAGAAGTAAAATATTGTTTTTAGACAGAGAATTTCTTCAGCTGGAGGGTCGTGAATCTATGGAATTTATTGCCACAGATGGTGGTGAATGCCAAATCATTGTGTATATTAAAAGTGGAGTTTGATAGCAGAGACCAAGTGGTGTTGAGGGGGATAATACCTCAACCAAGACAGAACAGCAGAGCAGATTCTAGGGGTGAGAGGACTAATGCTGGACCAATGTCTAATGGTCTTATGGTGTAAATTAAACATCTTATGTATTTCTTTCAGCAACTTCTCTGTGAACCTCAGTTGTGATGTAATGATCCCACCCCAAGATCATTCAGTCTTTGCAAGCCGAAGCCCTAGATGAACCATGTGGTCCACAATCTGCTGAGAGCCAGATCTGAGACATTCAAGTCTTGCTTCGACACTCTGAGGTATCCAACTGCTCGAAACAGGCTTCAATTATACCAGTGCTTAAGTAGACAGTAACTATCATCTAGTAGCACATAAATCTACAGTGATGAAGTGCTTTGAGTGGTTGGTGATGGAACATATCAACTGTCTGAGAAGCTACCTGGATTTGCTCCAATTTGCCCACCTGAATAAGAAGTCAGCAGCAGATACCATCTCATTGGCTCTTCTTCAACACTGGAACATCTGGACAGCAAAGATGCATACATCAGAATGTTCTTTGTTGACTGCAGCTCAGCACTCAATACCATCATCCCCTTAAGATTGACCAATAAGCTCCATGAGTTTAGCCTCAATACCTCCTTGTGCATTTAAATCCTTGATATCCTTACTTGTAGACCACAGTCAGTCTGGATTCGCAACAACATCTCCTCCACAATCTCCATCAGCACAGGTTCACCACAAGTCTCTGAGCTTACCCTCTTGCTTTACTTGATTTACACTTATGACTGTCTGGCTAAACTCAACTCCAATGCCATACTCAAATTTGCAGATGATATTGCTGGTGGCCAAATCAAAGGTGTTGATGAACTGGCACATAGGAGGGAGATTGACAATCTGCTGAGTGCTTCCATTACAATGATTCTTACTCAATTATTGACTTCAAGAGGAGGAAACCAGACATCCCTGAGACAGTCCACACTGGAAGATGATAGATGGAGGCAGTCAGTACCTTTAAATTCCTCGGTGTTATTCTTTTTGAGGACCTGGTGTGAGCCCAGCAAGTAAGTACAATTATGAAGAACTCACGGCAGTGTCTTTACTTCCTTAAGAGCTTACGATAATTCAGCATGACATCTAAGTCTTGACAAACTTCTACAGACGTATGGTGTAGAATATATTGACTGGCTGCATCACAGCCAGGTATGGAAACACCAATGCCCTTAAATGGAAAATCTTACAAAATGCAGGGGATCGGCCCAGTGCATTACAGGTAAAGCACTTCCCAAGCATTGAACATATCTACGTGAAGCATAGACGCAGGAAAGTATTGTCCATCATCGGGGTCCCCCAGCACTCAGGGCATGTTCTCTTCCCACTGCTGCTATCAGGAAAAAGGTACAGGGGCCTCAAAACTCACAACACCAGGTTTAGGAACAGTTACTACCATCAGGTTCCTGAACTTCAATCAACGTCACATTCCCCATCACTGAAATGTTCTCACATCCTATGGACTCACTTTCAAGGAATCATAATCTGATGTTCTCGATACTTGTTGGTTTGAGTGCCTGGGAATTTCATGCGCAGCAGTATTTAATTTTCAAAGAATGGTGCAAGAAATAAAAAAGAAAAAACAGCCAGTGAATGGCAGTTCAATGGGCAAACATGTTTTGTTAATGAGAGAGGTTAGAGGAGAATGGCCAGACTGGTTCAAGCTGACAGGAAGGTCACAGTAACTCACATAACCGCACTTTACAACGGTGGTGTGCAGAAGAGCATCTCTGAATGCTCAACCTGTCAATTCTTGAAGTGGATGGGCTACAGGAGCAGAAGATTGCAAACCTACATTCAATGGCTACTTTATTAGGTACAGGAGCTTTCTAGTAAAGTGGCTACTGAGTATATGTGATTTCAAAACTGCATTTGTTTTCTTCTCATTGCACTGGTTCCAGAGACAATCTTACAATTGATATTTTATTTTCATACAGTGAAACCTGCCAACCTGCCAGGCAGAATGCAAACATTCACTGAGTGATCCAATTAAATGATCTTTGAGCATAGATGTATACATTAGATTTACAAGGATGTTGTCGGGCCTCTGGGGTCTGAGTTATGGAAGGAGCTCGAGCAGGTTGATACATGTTGAATTTTCCAAGAGGTATTGCTGAGAGGTTTAGAAGTTGGATTATAATGAGGAGTGATTTTATAGAGGTTTATAAAATCATGAAGGGTGAAAATAAGATGAATGCACAGTCTTTTATTCCCAGGGTTAGGGAATCAGGAGAAAATTGTGTCATTGTATTTTAAAACAATATTTTTAAAGATTCATAAACATTGTCATTTTAAATCATAACATTCACTAAACAACATTGTTGATTTTCCCTGTGCAATGGTGCGCTGAGCCAGGACAGGTGCACAGCTCTATTAATCTAGTACAAGATCACACAACCTCTAGTTCTTGGCCTATGGCTATGATCTTGGCAGGCAGCCCTTGAAAAGAACACACGGTAGCATCAGAATCTACAGGGGAATGTTGCTGCTGACAGAATAGATGATTCTGTGATGTGTAGGAAGGTGAGAAAATGCTCCTCCTTGGGGGTCAGAGGGATCTGGATAGACAGGTGAAGAGCAATTCTCTCAGGAGGTTGCCACAGAAAACCTTCAGGGCTACACTGAGTTACTCCTGGCAGTAGTTCCTGAAGGAGTAATGCTTCCCTGTGCATGTCTAGCCTGTATCCTGTGGGCTGCCAAAAAGGTAGATAAAGCTTTTTCTGTGTGTGTATGAGGCTTGGGAGCTCTTCCCAGTGTAACAATCATTGAAACATGGCATAGGTCAAAGTGTAGTCGGGTAAAGCTAAGAAGTGCAAGGTGATGATGCCTTTAGCCTTTATAAGACCATTTGTAAGACAAGGGAGTAGAACTAGACTCTGGCCCATCAAGTCTGTACCAGCATTTGATCATGGCCGATTTACTATCCCTCTCAAATCAATTCTCCTGCCTTCCCCCCTTAACCTTTGATGCCCTTACTAATCGAGAACCTATCAAGCTCTGCTTTAAATATGCCCAATGATTTCACTTCCACGGTGTCTTTGGCAATGAATTCCACAGATTCACCACCTTCTGAGTAAAGAAATTCCTCCTCATTTCTGTTATAAAGGGTCATTCTTGTATTCTGAGGCTGTGTACTCTGGTCCTCTCCCCTACTTTTGGAAACACCCATCGTATGTCAACTCTATCTAGGACTTTCAATATTTAATAGGTTTTGATGAGATCACCCCTCGTTCTTCTAAACTCCAATGAATTTGATGGCCCAGAGCCATTAAGATTAAGCACTCCTCAGATGCTAACAATTACATTCCTGGGATCTTTCTCATGAACCCCCTCTGGGCCCTCTCCAATGCCAGCACATTTTTTTTTCATAGATGAGGGGGCAAAAACTGCTCAAAATACTCCAAATGCAGCCTTATAGTCCTTCTGCTGAGGAAGCAGGGAGACTGCAGAAGGACTTAGACAGATTAAGAGAATGGGTAAAGAAGCAGTAGGTGGAATATTGTGCTAGGAAAAGTATGGTCATGCACTTCAGTTCAAGCAACAAAAGCAGAGACCATGTCTAATTGAGGAGAAAATTAAAAAATCCAAGG
The DNA here is from genome assembly GCF_030028105.1 of Mobula birostris. Classification (NCBI taxonomy): domain Eukaryota; kingdom Metazoa; phylum Chordata; class Chondrichthyes; order Myliobatiformes; family Myliobatidae; genus Mobula; species Mobula birostris. Next base: position 138,465,539 of record NC_092370.1, read on the forward strand.
TACAAAGTGACTTGGGAGTCCTCGTGCTAGATTCCCTGAAGGTTAACTTGAAGGTTGAGTCAGTGGTGAGGGAGGCAAACGCAATGTTCGCATTTATTTTGAGGGGACTAGAATATAAAAGCAAGGGTGTAATGTTGAAGCTTTATAAGGCACTGGTGAGGTCTCACTTGGAGTATTTTAAACAATTTTTGGCCCTTACCTAAAAAATGATGTGTTAATTTTGGAGAGGGTTCAAAGGAGGTTGACAAGAATGTTTCCGGGAATGAAAGGGTTATTGTATGAGGAGCGTTTGATGACTTTGGGCAGTTACTTGCTGAAATAGAGAAGAATGAGGGGGGATCTCACTGAAACCCATCAAATGTTTAAAGGCTGAGATAGAGTGAATGTGGAGCAAATATTTTCTATAGTGGGGTTCCTAGGACCAGAAGGCATAGCCTCATTGTAGAGGGGCACCCACTTAGATTGGAGATGAGGAGGAATTTCTTTAGACAGAGGGTGGTGAAAGAAATTGAATTCTGGACTGATTGAGAGGGTTTCCTACAATGGAATAAAGTGACCAAATGTCTCCTGGCGAAGTTCTAAACAATATTTGCACTCAGAATGATCAGTTTGTTGGTGACCTATCTGGCAAGTGGATCATTAATGTAAAGGTACCTTGCAAAGGGAAATGTCTGGCTTAATTTCCAATTGTGTGAAATTATTCCACTTTAGAAAGTATCAATTTTACAAATATGTTGTGTTCAAAGAGGCAGGAGCTTTGTGAACATATCTTGCAGTACTTGTATCAGTAAAAAAATTTGACTTGTGAAATGTTTTTTTTCATGAAACAACTTTACTGAACAATGTTGAAACAATGCTTTTTGAACTGAAATAAATTTTACTCTTTTCATGAAGATCAAAGAGACTGGAAATATTAACCCTGTTTCTCTTACTGTAAACACAGCTTGATGCATTCAGCGCTTCCAGCATCTTCTGCTTTTATTTACTCTTTTCATGACACCTCTAAGACTACTAGCACCAAACAGAGGCAAACATCCTTCACCAGAGAGATCTGAAGACATTGACAAGGAGGGTAAATTGATTCTCAAGAGTTTGGAACTAAGCAAAGGCTTAGTGTTCTCAACTAAAAACAGAATGCAGAGACCCATACCAACGTGTAACCAGTATATCAAAATTTTTATTGTAGTCATAAGTAGATTGGCTGATAGTAGAGAAGGGATGATTGCAGGATAACACACACACACACACACACACACACACACACACACACACACACACACACATCCCAAGGTTACAAGACTAATTGCTGTCTTCTCTAAGTTCTATAAATTTTCTTCCGCATGAAGCCTCATCATGAAAGTTGTCAAAGCCACAACTAGTTGAAAATATGAAGAAGACGTTGAAAAATGAGCTACAAAACCATCAATGCAAATTAACAAGGATGGTAGACACAAAGCATTGGACAATGCATGCTTCAAAGAAGAATTTTATGAACCTTTCTCAACAAGAGAGAGAAATTAGAGAGACTAGATTTATTTGTCACATGTACATCAAGACATCGAAACATTGTGAAAAGCATTTTTGTGCATCAATGACCAACACAGTCCAAGAATTGTGCTGGGGGCAGTTTCTAGTGCCAATCTAGCATGCCGAAAACTGACTAACCTTAGGGTGTATGAATTTTGAATATGAATGGAAACCAGAGCACTAGGAGGAAACCCAAGCAGTCATTGAAAGTGGGCATGCAGGTACAGCAGGCAGTGAAAAAGGTGAATGGTATGCTGCCATTCATAGCAAGAGGATTCAAGTACAGGAGCAGGGAGGTACTACTGCAGTTGTACAAGGCCTTGGTGAGACCACACTTGGAGTATTGTGTGCAGTTTTGGTCCACTAATATGAGGAAAGACATCCTTGTCATAGAGGGAGTACAAAGAAGGTTCACCAGACTAGTTCCTGGGATAGCAGGACTTTCATATGATGAAAGACTGGATCGACTAGGCTTGTACTCTCTGGAATTTAGAAGATTGAGGGGGGATCTGATTGAAACGTATAAAATTCTAAAGGGATTGGACAAGCTAGATGCAGGAAGATTGTTCCTGATGTTGGGGAAGTCCAAAACGAGGGGTCACAGTTTAAGGATAAAGGGGAAGCCTTTTTAGGACCGAGATGAGGAAAAACTTCTTCACACAGAGAGAGGTGAATCTGTGGAATTCTCTGCGGCAGGAAACAGTTGACGCCAGTTCATTGGCTATATTTAAGAGGGAGTTAGTTATGGCCCTTGTGGCTAAAGGGATCAGGGGGTATGGAGGGAAGGCTGGTAGAGGGTTCTGAGTTGGATGATCAGCCGTGATCGTACTGAATGGCGGTGCAGGCTCGAAGAGCCGAATGGCCTACTCCTGCACCTATTTTCTATGTTTCTATGTTTCTATGTATAGGGAGAATGTACATACAGCAGCAGAAACAGCTGAAATAGTGTCAAAGGGATGAGAGGCTAGTAGTGGGATGAGACTGTGATTGCTCCAGCAATGACATGAATCATTCGGCTGCAGGATCCTGTTGGCTGTGAGACATAAATGACTGAAATAGCTATTAGGGGACTATTTCAAAAATTTGCAGTCCAGGATGTCTACCCAATACTTTTGAAAATAAACAAAAGTTACAAGTCAAAAATACAGGACATCGGTTGTTCTGCTGAGCGTTGTGGTCATGCTATACTGGTGTTGGAATATGTGGCCACACTTACAAGCTCACCCCAGCACATCCTTGTGTGTTGGTTGTTGGCATGGACGACGCATTTCACTGTATTCCATAGAGATATGGAGCTTTCAAAGGTTTCAAAGGTACATTTAATGTCAGAGAAATGTATACAATATACACCCTAAAGTATCTTTGCAACCATCCACAAAAACAGAGGAGTGCCCCCAAAGAATGAACACCAGTTAAACATGAGAACCCCAAGTTCCCCCCCCCCCGCTCCTCTCCCTTCCACACGTAAGCGGCAGCAAGCAACAATCCCCCCTCCCCCCACCAGCAAAAAAAGCATCGGCACCTGCCACTGAGCACTCAAGCGTGAGCAAAGCAACAGCAAAGACACAGACTTGCAATATTCCAAAGGCTACTTGTTCACCGATATTCGACATACCACAGGCTCTCTCCTTAATAAGGGAGAAAGAGATGTCTGCATTTCACAGTGAGAGGGGAGACAGAACAAACAACTCACTGCTTTGCAATGTTAAAAATCCGTTGCATCGCTTTTTCCAAGCTCTGTACCCAAAGATTTTGGGTCTCTGAGCACACAGCCTTAGATCTTCCATCTCCCATGACACACCGATCTCCTGCCCGGACACTGACCTTTGATTCGCCTGTCTCCAGAGCCACGAGAGCTCAGCCCTCTGAAGGCAAGCTGAGCTTTTAGGCCGAGCCCTTGGCATGCCGAATAATGGCCAGTTGCGAAACCCTGAGAGTGGGTCCCACTCCGCAAAGAACTGCAGTCAATGTGTAACTCCAAGAGTCATAGAAATGTGCTGCACAGAAACAAGTCCTTCAGGCCATCTAGTCCATGCTGAACTACTTAAACTGCCTACTCCCATTGACCCGCACCATGAACATAGCACTCCATATCTTTAATGTACTTATTTCAAACTTCTCTTAAACATTGAAATCGAGCTCAATTGTGCTGGTAGCTTATTCTACACTCACAAGTCTCTGAGTGAAGAAGTTTCCCCTCATGTTCCCCTTAAACTTTTCACCTTTCACCCTTAACCCATGACCTCGAGTTATAGTCCCACCCAACCTCAGTATATTTCAATGTGCACATGATAAATGAATCTTGATCCTAATTGGGAAATAATGATTCAGATACAGATCTTTTGTTTTATCACATATAAATGTTTCGATGTACAGACATCACAGCACATCACAGATATCAGCCTCCTCTCCATAATCTCTGTAATACATCTTGCTGCCTCAGTAAAAAAGCCAGCATAATCAAAAGCTCCACACACTCAGGACATCCTCTCTTCTCTCTTCCATCAGGCAAAAGATAAAAAGCACATTCCACCAGGCTGAAGGACAGCTTCTATCCCACCGCTATAAGACTACTGAATGGTTTACTACTTTGCTAGGATGGACTCTTGACCTGGCAGCTGTGGTCTACTTGCACGTCCTCTATATTCTGCAAGCTCCCATTGCTTTACTTTGTTCCACCTCAGTACACTGTGTGATGAATTAATCTGTATGTACTGTACGCAAGACAAGCCTTTCACCTTGGTATATTTGACAATAATAAATCAATTCCAATTCTGACAAAGCATTTTTGGACAGATACCTCATATAGGATCTACGTACGTGCATGACACCACAATCATCTATGTTGAATGATGTTTCAGAAATGAGCCTATTTCAATATATGGTTTTAAACCTATCCGTTAAAAATTAATTTTGAAGCCCTCTGTTAGTCAGGATTGATCATGGACATTGTGTCCCAGCTGTCCACATGATACACAAGCCAGGGCAGCACAATATGAAGAGTAAGCTCAAACAACAGGAATTCTGCAGATGCTGGAAATTCAAGCAACACACATCAAAGTTGCTGGTGAACGCAGCAGGCCAGGCAGCATCTGTAGGAAGAGGTGCAGTCGACGTTTCAGGCCGAGATCCTTCGTCAGGACTAACTGAAGGAAGAGTGAGTAAGGGATTTGAAAGTTGGAGGGGGAGGGGGAGATCCAAAATGATAGGAGAAGACAGGAGGGGGAGGGATGGAGCCAAGAGCTGGACAGGTGATTGGCAAAAGGGGATACGAGAGGATCATGGGACAGGAGGTCCGGGAAGAAAGACAAGGGGGGGGGGTTGGGACTCAGAGGATGGGCAAGAGGTATATTCAGAGGGACAGAGGGAGAAAAAGGAGAGTGAGAGAAAGAATGTGTGCATAAAAATAAGTAACAGATGGGGTACGAGGGGGAGGTGGGGCCTTAGCGGAAGTTAGAGAAGTCGATGTTCATGCCATCAGGTTGGAGGCTACCCAGACGGAATATCGCTCCCTACGCAACTCCCTTGTCCATTCGTCCTCCCCCATCCCTCCCCACTGATCTCCCTCCTGGTACTTATCCGTGTAAGCGGAACAAGTGCTACACATGCCCTTACACTTCCTCCCTTACCACCATTCAGGGTCCCAAACAGTCCTTCCAGGTGAGGCGACACTTCACCTGTGAGTCGACTGGGGTGATATACTGCGTCCGGTGCTCCCGATGTGGCCTTTTATATATTGGCGAGACCCGACGCAGACTGGGAGACCGCTTTGCTGAACATCTACGCTCTGTCCGCCAGAGAAAGCAGGATCTTCCAGTGGCCACACATTTTAATTCCACATCCCATTCCCATCCTGACATGTCTATCCATGGCCTCTTCTACTGTAAAGATGAAGCCACACTGAGGTTGGAGAAACAATACCTTATATTCCGTCTGGGTAGCCTCCAACCTGATGGCATGAACATCGACTTCTCTAACTTCCGCTAAGGCCCCACCTCCCCCTCGTACCCCATCTGTTACTTATTTTTATGCACACATTCTTTCTCTCACTCTCCTTTTTCTCCCTCTGTCCCTCTGAATATACCTCTTGCCCATCCTCTGGGTCCCCACCCCACCCCCGTCTTTCTTCCCGGACCTCCTGTCCCATGATCCTCTCGTATCCCCTTTAGCCTATCACCTGTCCAGCTCTTGGCTCCATCCCTCCCCCTCCTGTCTTCTCCTATCATTTTGGATCTCCCCCTCCCCCTCCAACTTTCAAATCCCTTACTCACTCTTCCTTCAGTTAGTCTTGACGAAGGGTCTCGGCCTGAAACGTCGACTGCACCTCTTCCTAGAGATGCTGCCTGGCCTGCTGCGTTCACCAGCAACCTTGATGTGTGTTGCATGAAGAGTAAGCTGTTGCCCATCTCGCAGGCTCCCACTCTTCACTCAGCTGATGAATCCAAAGGAATGGGGAACAGTTTGGTCCCAGCAGTTGCCATTCTACGTTGAACTCAATGTAGAACTACCTTAGAGACTCCAGCTTTGGATTTTCCCTCGGGTTTACTGCCGCAACCTTCCCCATGAGTGGCTATAGATGCAAGGCAGCAGAGGTTTGAGATCAGAGTTTTCCTTCTTCTGGATGAGTTGCCAACCACGGCTGATGAGCCCCAGCTGTCATTAGTAACTGGTTTTAAGGTACCAGTAACCCACCTTTGACCCTTGTAGTATCAGTAGATACAGTTCCACTGGGCCTTGTAGCTAAGCCACATGTGAATGGCAAGACCGGGACTTGGTTGACAGAGGTCATTTGAGAAGTACACCACTGGGAGCATTTAATAGCTATTGGGAGCTTATCCTTAATACCATCCCTAGCTATAACAACCTTAGGAACCATATAACTATTTAATCCATATAAATAATTATAAACAGCAGCCAGATAACATGAAGCTGTAAACACGAGGTAATCTGCAGATGCTGGAATTTCAAGCAACACATATAAAAGTTGCTGGTGAACGCAGCAGGCCAGGCAGCGTCTCTAGGAAGAAGTACAGTTGATGTTTCGGGCCGAGACCCTTTGTCAGGGGTACATAGTAGCAGAGATATCTATTACTAGAGGGTTGCAGGTTTAGCATAAAGGTTAACAGGGATAGAGGGACCTGAGGAAAAATGTTTTCACGCAGAGGATGGTTGCAATCTGAAATGCACCACCTGAGCGGGTGATGAAAACAGGTGCTCTCTCAAGATTTAAGAAGTACCAGCAACAAGCGATTGAATCACCAAGGTGCAAACCAATTCTTTGTAAATGTGATTTGTATAGATCGATACTTAGCAATCAACCTGAGCCCATTCTGTGCTTTATGACTCTCCAGCTATGACAAGGAGAGTTGACGGCATCAGTGAGATCAATACAAAGTTTAAGTGTGTACATTTTATCTATCTTTACTGAGGAAGACAATGCTGCTGAACTCATGATAACAGAGATAGGTAGGATACTGATCTGGTTGAAAATCGATAAGTAGTGAGTATTAATGGAGGGCTGGGAGTGGGTTCTTAGCTGGAGTGCTTGTACAAAAACTGGTTGCTCTTAATTGTTGCACTTTTCCTGTATTACTTTGTCACAGTTCTTAGTATTGTATGTAATGTTTCAGAGATTCATGCTCTGTTTCTTTCTTTAAATAGCTTTAGGGTTGCAACCATATAGATGCCATGGCCAAGAAAGCTCAGCAGCATCTCTATATCTTCAGGAGGCAATGGAAATTTGGACAGTCCCCTTTGATCTTTTCCAGTTTTTATCAGTGCCCCATACCGGATGGTACAGTGTATTGGACTCACATGTATATGACAAAGAGGCTTTCCATGCTTGCCTGGACACATCACTATCAAGTATCCCCAAGGAGGGTAACGATAGTGTAGTGGTTAGCTTTACAGTACAGATGGGACCCGGGTTCAGTTCCTGCCACTGCTCATAAGGAGCTTGTACCTCCTCCCAGTGATCATGTGGGTTTTCTCTGGGTGCTCCCTTTACCTCCCACTGTCCAAGGATGTACCAATTGATAGGTTAACTTGGTCACTGTAAATTGTCCCATGTTGTGGGAATTCATGTTCCCATGAATAGTCTAGTGTTAAATTAGGGGATTGCTGGCAGTGTGGCTCGAATGGCTGAAAGGGCCTCTTCTGCACTGCATCTCAATAAATAAATAAAAATAGATAATTCTATTAGGTGACATCAATATCAGAGGAGGTCAGGTCCTCAGCCTTTGGAAGGGGACCATAGGAAAATAAACCATTGGCAACATCAACTCAAATAGAGTACTGCTTCTTTCCATATGTGCTGACCACAAGCTTATCATCACAAACACTCTCTTCCACCAGGAAAACAAATTCAAGGCATCTTGACAGCATCCCCAATCTAAACAGCAGTATTTCATTGAGCATGTCATTGTCCGAGCTAGGGATCACCATCATGTGAATATCACAAGGGCCATAAATGGCACAGATGACTGCTGGATAGATCATCACCTGATCAGTTCCATTATGTCCATCAGACTCATCAAAAAGAGGAGGGTTCATAAGAAGCAGACCAGGCCAAGACTAAAACTCAAGAGCATAATTGACATTGCCACCCAACAGCACCTTCAGGACCCATTTGGGGAGAACTTCCAATGGGAATATATGTAGGATATTGAAGAACACTGGGGTCTATTTAAATCCACCATCCTCGAAGCCTGCAAAACAATCCTTGGATACAAATCCAGAAAATATCAGGATTGGCCTGATGATAACGATACGGAGGTAGAGCAAGCGATCTCCAAGAAAAGGAAAGCCTTTTGTGCCTGGCGGAATGACATCGGCAGCAAGGCCAAAAGAGAAGCACATTTAAGAGCCAAGGCAAATGACCAGTGCTGGGAGAGGGAGCTGAAGAACTCTTGCTGGATTGAGAAAGCCCTGGAATCCAGGGACTGACAGACTCTGATGACACAAGAGGATTCTTCAATGCCGGGTTTCCTGCAGAGTTCCTCGAGGAAGGTGGACCAGCACCCCTGCACCACATACAAATGTGTTTCCTGACGGTCTGGGAAAAGGAACAACTGCCCTCAGAGCTTAGAGATGATCTAATGGTGACATGTCCAAGAAAGGAGACATGGCAGATTGTGGCAATTACAGAGGCATCTCCCTCTTGTCAACAACAGGTAAAGTTCTTGCATGTCTCCTTGTCAACCGGCTCCTTCCACTCTCTGAGGAATAACTCCCTGAATCGCTCTGTGGTTTTCGCCCATCAAGAGGTACTGCAGACATGATCTTCATGGCATGCCAATTACAGAAAAAATTCCATAAGCAAAAACAGCCCTTGAACATGGCTCTTATGGATTTGACAAAGGCATTTGATACCATAGACCACTAAGCTCCCTGGTGTATACTTTCAAGACATGGCTGCCCTGACAAGTTCTTACAAATACTGAGGCTACTGTATGGTGGCACGTTAGACACTGCATTCAGCAGTTGCAGTGCTATATCAGAACCTTCACTGTCAATACAGGAGTCAAACAGAGCTGCACCATTACACTCACCCCATTTGCCATCTTTGTTGTTGCCATTCTTCACTTCTTTGCCAAGACCTACCACAGGGAATCCCAAACACGTATAGAATAAGCAGCAGGCTTCTCAATCTCAAAAGGTTCAAAGCCGAGAACAAGGTCAGCACCACTATTATCATGGAGCCTCATGGAAGACCTCCAATGTATCCCGAATGCCTTTGTCCAGGTATATAGGGACTTGGTTTTGTCTCACATATAAAACTGACACAGGTCCTACATCAGCCATTGCCCAAACATCGATTTATCCAGCCCTCCATAAAAATTGGTGATATCACACATCACACTTTCCCTACCTTGGCAGCATTCTCTCCTCGATATCAGACATCAGCTCTGAAGTCAACTAGTAGTTGAGTAGTACCAGTGGAGCCTATGTGAGATTAAGGAAAAAGAGTCTTTGAAGATGGCGACTTACAGGTCCAAACAAAACATGGCTTACAGAGCAGTTATCCTCCCTGCATTACTGTGTAGAGCTAAATCAGGGACCACCTACTATGGGCACCTGAAATCCCTGGAACAATAGTACCAAAGATCCTTATGAAAAACTTCGACGATCAGCTGGAAGGGAAGATGCACTAACAGTAGTGTACTGGAGGAGGTCGACATGAACAGCACTTCCAACATGATAAAACAATACTAACTCCGATGGATAAGTCAGGTCATCCAAATTCCTAACTCACATCTTTCCAAACAGATCCTTTAATCCCAGTTGAAGCAAGGTCAGTGAGCCGCTGGTGGGCAGAGGAAATGTTTCAAATATAGCATTAGAATCTGCCTGAAGAAATTCACCATTATATCCAAAAGCTAAGAAGACATTATACTCAGTAAATAGAGCTAGAGGAAATCTGTTCAAGACGGAATGGTGCTACATGAGAACGACCTCCGCTGTGCCACAAAGAACATGCGGTAGCTGTGAAAGGAGAGACTTAAAAACCAAAAGACCCAACCACTAACCACAGCCACCACTTACACTTGCCCACACGGCACTAGAATATGTGGGTCCATGATCGACCTCTACAGCCTCTGGAGACCCACCAACGGGTGCCATGGTAGTGTAGTGGTTAGCATGAAGCTATTACAGCTCAGAGTGCTGAAGATTGGAGGTCAATTCTGACATCATCTGCAAAGAGTCTGTACGTCTTCCCCTTGGAATGTGTGGGTTTTCTCTGGGTCCTGAGGTTAATTGGTCACTGTAAATTGTCCCATGTAGAGTTAAATCAGGGATTCACTGGAAGGGCCTATTCTTTAAATAAAAAAGAAATAGACCACCCTTTAGGGGCACATCATACTTGACTCGAGTGATTGCACTACCTAAAGGAGATGAGGTATCAAATCTGGATGAGATGCAGACAAAATTGCAGAGGTACGGGCAATAACTTTCAAATCAATAATAAAAGATTTTTTAAACAATAAATTAGAAAAGAATCCAGCAATTACGGGCCTAAAAGCTTAACCTTAGGCTAACTGCTAAAGACAACAGTCAGAGAAAGATGATAATAGTCACTGGGGAAGGACTATTTAAGTATTTGATGAAGGATGTCCTGTTGAGTTAACTTGTTATACCTCAGTAAGATGCTACTTTAACTGTACTTGAGATATTGTGTCCAATTCTGGTCATTACACAATGGGAACAATGTAAGATACTAGAGTGATTCATTCACTGAAAATTATAGTGATTAGAGAGCTGTGCAATCTACGTTTGTTGGAGAGGCTGCTGTTGTTATTCCCAGAGCAAAGGAGATTACAGAATGATTTTACACGGGTGCTTAAAATCATAAAGCAATGGGACAAAATGTATAAAGCAAATAGACGGGACAAAGAATTCCAGCATTACATGTGTCAATTTTAATGAAGACTGAAACAAATTAGAAAACCAGGGACTTAAGTAAATGACATGAAATTTACTATTTTTCTTTGCATCTGTAGCATCGTATTGGGGCTCGTTTCATTAGTTGCTTTCTGTGTACGTGTAGCCTACATCATTGAGAGATAACTCATCAAGAAGCAGGTTTGACAGTGATTGTGAGATCTACATTATTACTCTAGTAGGGTCTGCTTCATCATTACTTAAAGGTGATCTACCTGAATAAGTCTCAGTCCAACATTTGAAGCTCTCCCCGAGTGAGCCCTTAACGCTAACGCTGGCATTGATTTTGACCAGCCCCTTCCTCAACTCTTTTCTTACTGATTAACCTTGTTCTCCTTTCCAATCGTTGTTCCTCCTTTTCAGTTCTGTGCCGCTCTTCACAGAGCTCTCCTTGTGTGCTTTGCCGCGGTGAAGCATGCAACAGAACAATTCCTCCTCATGCAGGATCACTAGTTCATGGTGCCTCATGTATTGTGCCCTGTGAGGTGTTAGATACTCTCAACTACATGAAGCATATAGTTAAATTATTTGTTGGTCCAAGGCAGATTGTCTGTTCAACAGCTACCTTTCAATTCCAAAATAAAACTGTTTGCATTTATAGACTGCTGAAAAAAACTCATGGCATTAACATTGATTTCTCCGACTTCCTGTAATTACTCCTCTCTACCCTTTCTTTTCTTTTGTATTTCCCATTCTGGCTTCCCTCTTGCCCCTTTTCTTCTCCTCACCTGCATATCATCTCCCTCTGGTGTACCTCCTCCTTCCCTTTCCCACAGGGTCCACTCTCCTTTCAAGTTCCTTCTTCTTCAGCCCTTTATCTTTTCTGCCTATCACCTTACAGCTTTTCACTTCACCTCCACCTCCCCGTCACCCGGATCCCAGCTTGTGTGCCTTCCCCTTCTTCCTTTTCCTATCCTGTCCTGATGAAAGGTCTTGGCCTGAAACATTGATCACTTATTTTCCTCCATAGATGCTATATGACCTCTTGAATACCTCCTGCATTGTGTGTGTGTTACTCTGGATTTCCAGAATCTGCAGAATCTCTTCTGTTTATGAACATAAACTTAAAGTGACAGCCAAAAAAAAAAATATCGGATGCTACTGGAGAACATTCTTTGTATTGAGCCAGTATAATACTCTGAGCACACATCCTTGTGGGGCACCAGTGTTGATTATCAGCGAGGAGGAAATGTTACTTATGACCCACACTGAATGTAATCTTCCAATGAGGAAGTCAAGGATCATTTTGCAGAGGAAGGCACTGAAGGTATGATGGTGAAGAAGGATCTCTCTATCTTTGTCTCTGGAGACAGCTTATCTACTGATGTCTATTACAAACCCATGGACTCTCAGAGCTACCTGGACTATACCTCCTCCCAGCCTGTTACTTGTAAAAGTGCCATCCCTTCTCTCGATTCTTCCATCTCCACCAAATCTGCAGGATGAGGTTTTTCATTCCAGAATGAAGGAGATGTCTTCCTTCTTCAAAGAAAAGGGCTTCCCTTACTCCAACATCAAAGCTGCCCTCAACTGCATCTCTTCAATTTCATACATGTCTGTTCTCACTCCATCATCTTGCCCTCCCTACCAGGGTTAGGGTTCCTTGTGTCTTCACCTACCATCCCACCAGCCTCCACATCCAGCACGTAATTCTCCGGAACTCCCTCCATCTCCAACAGGATCCCAGCACCAAGCACATCATCCCCTACCCTCCCCCCACCCACACTTTCTGCTTTCCACAGGGATTGCTCCCTGTGCAACTCCCTTGTCCATTTGTCCCTCCCCACTGATCTCCCTCCTGGCACTTATCCTTGCAAGTGGAACAAGTGCGACACATGCCCCTATACCTCCTCCCTCACTACCATTCAGGGCCCCTTACAGTCCTTCCAGGTGAGGCAAGATATCACCTGTGAGTCTGTTGGGGTCACATACTGTATTCGGTGCTCCAGGTGTGTCCTCCTGTATATTAGTGAGACCCCACGTAAATTGGGAGACTGCTTCACCGAGCACCTGTGCTCCAACTGCCAGAAAAGGTAGGATCTCCCAGGGATAATCCCTCGTAGTGCCACTTCCCATTCCAATATGTCTATCCATGGCCTCCTCTACAGTTGTGATGAGGCCACACTCAGTATGGAGGAACAACACCTTATATTTGGTCTGGGAAGCCTCTAACCTGATGGTATAAACATTAATTTTTCAAACATCTAGTAATGTCCTCCCGTCACCATTCCCCATCCCCCTTTCCCTCTTTCACCTTATCTCCTTGCTTGCACATTGCCTCCCTCTGGTGCTCCTCCCCCTTTTTCTTTCTTTCACGGTCTCCTGTCCTCTCCTATCAGATTCCCCATTCGCCAGCCCTGTATCTCTTTCACCAATCAACTTCTCAGCTCCTTACTTCATCCCTCCCCCTTCAGGTTTCAAACATTACCGGTTTCCCCCGCCACCCGAAGGTAGAGCGTTTCTTTGAAACGGTTCGTAAGCCGGAATGTCGTAAAGCGAAGAAGCAATTACCATTTATTTATACGGGAAAAATTTGTGAGCGTTCGCAGACCCAAAAATAACCGACCAAATCATGCCAAATAACACATAAAACCTAAAATAACAGTAACATATAGTAAAAGCAGGAATGATATGATAAATACACAGCCTATGTAAATTAGAAATACTTCTCTACAACGATTGCCTGCATTGTTCTCCGCAGCGAAAATCTCATACAAGCGCTCTTGGCAGAAACATGGCGCAAGCAGCGTTGACAGAAAATCTTACGCAAGCGCTCTCCAGTAACCTTTAAGCTATGAAGCTGCCAAATCATACCAAATAACATGTAAAAATACACAGCCTATATAAAGTAGAAATAATGTATGTACAGTGTAGTTTCACTTACCGGAATTGGGACAGCGCCGAGCACAGTGATGATTGTGTGTTAGGCTGAGTCGGAGGTTGGGGCAGTGCAGTGGCCCCCACCCTCCAGGCAGCAAACCGATACCGATCCGCGAAGCATGCAGGAGTACAGCAGTAGCTAGGATGCACCCAGTACATCTTTAAGAAAAAAAGCTGAAATAAACAAGCTAATTAATTAGGTGCCGCCCAGCACGTAAATGTCGGCCCAGATCAGAGGCAATTACTGATTACATGGAGCAAGTGAAATCGGCAATTGCTTCTGATCTGGGCCGACACTTACGTGCTGAGTGGCACCTAATTAATTAGCTTGTTTATTTCGGCCCTTTTCTTAAAGACGTTCTGGGTGCCTCCCGGCTACCACTGCATTCTCCACGAATCAGTATCTGTCCGCGGCCTGGGGTTTGGGGTGGTGGGATACTGACGTTTTGATTGTTATCCTTTCCTCTTCCAATTGCATCAGCTCTTCATCTATCAGTTCTTGGTCATGGGATGCCGAAACCTCTTCAACATCATTTTCGTCAACTTCCACAAGCCAAACTCACTTCATCCTTACTTTGTTCACCACGATCGAAACGCTTAATTATGTCTAGTTTTACGCTAAATGTAACACCCTTACGAGCTTTTTTAGGCTTTTTCAATACCTTAGAACTCATCTTGCTAACGGCTGCTCACAGGCACGTGTTTAAGCAATGCCAGCGAGAATGCCGTTCCGAATCCGGGGAGGAACGGCTGCTCGGGGCGCGCGCTGCTTTTTTTCGTGCGCTGACTTTTCCGTAACAGTAAAAACACTTTCTGTTAGCGAAAACAGGGAACTAATGTAGGTCTTTCGTAACAGTGAGGTTTCGTAAAGCGAACGTTCAAAAAGCGGGGGACACCTGTACCTTGAGTTTCTCCCTCCCCTCCCCCCACCTTTTAAATTTACCCCTCAGCTTTTTTTCTCCAGTCCTGCCAAAGGATCTCGGCCTGAAACATCAACTCAACTCTTTCCCACAGATGCTGCCTGGCCTGCTGAGTTCCTCCTGCATTTTGTGCCTGTTGCTTGGATTTCCAGCTTTTGCAGATTTTCTCTTGTTTGTGATTACATATCCACAGAATATTTTTGCTAATTGCTAATTTTTATTGCTTAATTGTTATGAGAGTTCTCAGTACCCCAGCCTTGTTTTGCTTCAGTATACAAAATGTGCAATTAGAATTTATATAGCTTCACTCATTAGAACTTCCCAGAAGCCAGCTCCAAAGGTTAGTGGATGGGTTGCCCGAGCAGAGGTTGGAGTGAGTCTCCATCATTGTGGAGCCTAGTTTGAGGAAACATTGGCAAAGCAGCTTAATCTAATTTTAATTTGGTCACACACAAAGTATCATTTTGGCTGAGAAAAACAACCCATGGTGAAATAGAGCATTGTATTTTAACAAAGGGGATATTTATTTCCCACCCATCCTCAAAGTTACTGTTCATCTTTTAATGATAAAGTGAAACATAGAACAAAGAGCAGTACAGCAGAGTGCAGCCTTTCTGCCCATGATGTTATTCTGATCTAAATAATCAACTCCATGACCAATCTAACCCTTCCCTCCTACATAGCCCGTAACCTTCCTTTTTCCTTACATTTACGTGCCTATTTAAATATCTCTATCACAAACCCCAGCAGTGCATTGCATCTGTTTACTATTCTGTGCGAAAAACCTACCTCTGACATCTCTCTTAAGCTTTCCATGACTCACCTTAAACAGATGTCCTCTGGTGCTGATGTTAACTCCCTTGGAAAATGGTGCTGTCTGCCTACTCTATCTATGTCCCTTATAATCTTATGAAACCTCCTGGTTTCCTTGGCTGCACAAGTCTAGGGAAGACAACCTCCGGCCCACCAACCTTGAGAGATTGAGGCGCGGTCGATCCCAGCCCAAACCCTGGTTTGTGTGGATGCTGTGTCATTTGCTGCCCTGTTACAAGCTAATGCCACGAAATAACAGATAGTACACTGCATACAATTAAAGGAATTATATTTATGAATCTTAACTAACGGGTTAGTAAAGAATAACAAAAAGAAAAGGCCCATTCTAATTAAGCAGACAAATGTGGACAAGTTGGAGCTCATATTGAACTTCTCTGTCACTCACGCACTGGGCTCTCAGTCAACGTGAAAACACACACCACGTTCAGGACATAGTTCGAATGAACAGGTCTCCCACTGGATCGTATGCTACGACCGGTTCTCCCCAGCGACTTCTCCTCATCTGCTCTCAAACAAAAGTTCCAAGTCCAACTTTAGTCTCCCTCACCAGAGAAAACCTCCCCTTCAATCCGACCATCCTAATTGGAGGGCAACACATTTCTCCTCATCTCTGATCTTCAGCAATAACCCAAACAAGCTGAAAATAAGCAGCTCTCACAGAACAGCACAAAATGAAATACGTACAGCATAACAGTAAAAATATGAACAGGGAATTACACTTATATACCTTTATCATTGTCCTAGCCCACTTAACCCTTCCTCATAAGACATGCTCTCTAATGCCGTAAGCATCCTGGTAAATCTTTGATCTCTGAAATTTCCACATCCTACTTTCAATATAGTGAGGCGACCAGAACTGAACATAATACTCTGTGTGATCTAACCAGAGCTTTATAAGGCTGCAACATTACCTCACAGCTCTTGAAGTTTATCTCCCACCTAATGAAGTCCAGTACACCATATGCCCTCTTAATCACCCTATCAACTTGCATAGCAAATTTGAGAGATCTATGGATTTCAGAATCAGAATCAGGTTTAATATCTCTGACATATGGTGTGTAATGAAATCTGTGGTTTTGCAGCAGTAATACGGTGCAATACAGATAAAATACTGTAAATTAAAGTAAGAAATATGAATTTGTACCGGGTGACTGGGTGATGGAGGTCCAGAATGCTATACGTCTTTTTGAGGCATCACATTTTGAATATATCCTTGATGCTGTGGACTCTACAGGATTTACAATATTCTACACAGTACACCTGTTGAAATTTGTTAGCATCTTTGGAGCCATCCCAAACCCCAAGATTCCCCTGTCCCTTAGAGGAAATAGATGGGAAATAACACATAGCAAGAGACTGAGGGTGGTGCTTGAGACAGGCTGAAGAGTCTCAAAGTTGTTTCGGAGGAGCAATGCCAGGAAGTTAGGGAAAAAGTATTAGGGGAGGCATGGCAGTTCATATAGCACCACCAATCCAGGGAAAGCATGGGACAGATGATATGCGCAGCTAGGCAACAAAGCTAAACTTCTGTTAAAAGGAGAGGGAATTTCACCCTCTGTGCATGCGCTAAATGCACAATATTGTTTTTTTATGTGCATTTAACTCCATTTCTGAATTTCGATTCCACTGAAACTATTGAAACCAAAGTGCCGGATGACCAATGTATCACCATAAGTGAAGTCAGGCCATGAAATATTACAAAAGAGGACCTGCCAAATTTTCCTGTTTAAGTTTAGCCACAATAAAGTAAATTTTAGATATCTAAAATGAGGATATAGACAGATCAGTTTAATTTCTGTTACTGATAAAACAGTTATTAACCACAAATTTTAGGACCATTTTACTGTCAGTAAATTAATCAACAACCATTTAGCTTATGAAAGAAATTGTCCTGTGCTCCCAAACTATTGATTACCTATGTAAAATAATAAGACATGACAGACTTAAGAGTTTAGGAAGTACACGATAGATTTCCAATGGAAGATAGACACCAAAATGGAGTATAGTGTAGTATTGAAGAGAAATGTTCTGAGAGAATTAGAGAAAATGGAGAGGGCAGGAAACATCATGCAGTTTGCTAACGAGTTCCTGGAGTGTACCAGGAATTGTGTTTTTAATTCGAAAAGAGTATGTATTTGTTAAAATTGTGCCTAATTTTGAAAGACCTTTTAGGTATGTTATTATGTTACCAGAGGACTAGAGGTCACAAACCTACTGTGTCAAGGAATAAGACAGAATGAAGTAAATCTCACCATTTACAGGTCAGCATAGGAAATCCCATCAACAATAATAGAGGGTTGCAAGGTCAACTTTTTCAGTAGTATACATCAGGGAAGGAAAGTGGCTAAACTTAATTGATATCTTTTAAATACAATGACTTTGGGTTAATATGTGCAGGAAAACCAAGGATGAATAGAAAATACTTCCATTCCAGCAATGTTCATACTGAAAGAATATACACTCAGTGGCCACTTCATTAAATCATAAGATATAGGAGCAGAATTAAGCCATTTGGCCCATCGAGTCCATTCTGCCATTCCATCCTGGGTGATTTATTATCCCATCCAATTTCATTCTTTTGCCTGCTAAACACCCTTACTAAACAAGAACCGATCAAACTCAACTTTAAATATACTCAATGACTTGGCCTGCACAGCTGTCTGTGGCAATGAATGCCACAGGTTCACCACTCTCAGGCTAAAGATAGTTTTCCTCATCTCTTTTCTAAATGATGTCACTCTATTCTGAGGCTGTGCTCTCTAGTCTTAGTCTTCCCCACTCTAGGAAATATCCTCTCTATCCACTCTATCAAGGCCTTTCAATATTTGTTCCGGTTCAGTGATCTCCCTCTCCCCCATGTTCTTGAACTCCAGTGAGTATAGGTCCAGAGCCATTAAATGGTGTTCATATGCTAACTCTTTCATTCCTGGGATCAGTCTCAGGAACCTCCTCTGGACCCTCTCCAATGCCTTACCTTTTAGGTAAGGGGCCCAAAACTAACCACAGGTCAGGATGCTGAAGCAGGGACCCAATCGCAGACCATGTACTGTGCGCACTATAATATCTACTGAGTAGCAAATCCAGGGAGGGGGCAACAAAGTCAACGTTAAAGTTCAGGCGGAGATCAAAAATTCCAAAGAAGAATCGGGAAGCAGGCAGAGACGATATTCAGATGGACAGAGTTCAGATACAAATGCTGGAAAGGACCAGGAAAACTCACTGGCACAATCTGGAAACAAACAAATGAAGGACTGAGTACTCAGTAATACAGGGGCTGGAGTAGAGCAGGAGCGGGGACAGGAGCACATGGGGCATGAAAACAAACAAGAGCACATGGCAATACAAAACCGCAGACTGACAACTAGGGGGAAACCCACAAAAAGACAGAGTTCAACTGGAGGTACTGACACCACAGTACTCCAAGTACAGTCTGACCAGTGCTTTATAAAACGTCAGCATTACATCCTTACTTTTCTGTTCTAGGCCTTTTGAAATAAGTGCTAACATTTCATTTAACTTCCTTACCACTAACTCAACTTTCAAGTTAACCTTTAGGGAAGCTTGCACAAGAACTCTGAAGTCCATTTTCATCTCTGACTTTAGAATTTTCTCCCCATTTAGAAAATAGTCCACACCTTTATTCCTTCTACCAAAGTGCATGGTCATGCACTTCCTGACACTATATTCCATCTGCTACTTGTTGCCCATTCTCTCAATCTGCCCAAGTCCTGCTTGTTAATATAACTTTCTAATCAGCCAATCATCTGGCAACAACTCAATGTATAGAAACATGCAGACATGGTCAAGAGGTTCAGTTGTTATTCAGACCAAACATCAGAATGGAGAAGTTCATAGTTCCCTTACCCTGCAATGCTCTCATAGTTTCCTTAGCACAATGCTCGCTTCCACTTCCTAGCCAAGATCCACAAACCCAGCTGTCCAGGAGGACCTACTGTCTCTGCCTGTTCCTGCTCCACTGGACTCATATCCTCATATCTCACTTGCATTTTATCCTCCTTGGTTCCGTTCTTTCCCACCTTCACCTGCAACACTTCTCCTGCCCTCGATCTTCTCAGTAACTGGCCCTGACATCCTCCTCTTCACCATGGATCTTCAGTCCCTATACACTTCTATCTCCATCAAGAAGGCCACAAAGCTTTCCACTTCTTTCTGACAAAAGAACCAACTAATCCCTTTTCACCACCACCCTCCCCCATCTGGCACAATGGGTCCTCACCCTCAACAATTTTTCCTGCAATTCCTCCCACTTTCTCTGACGTCAAGGGTTAGCCATGAGCACTCTCATTGACCCCAACTATGCCTGCCTCTTTGATAGCTACGTAGAACAATCCATGTTTGATGCCTTACCCAGTTATACTCCCCAACTCTTCCTCCACTACACTGACAACTGCATGTGCATTACTTCATGACCCCATGCTGAGTTCGTCAGTTTTATCAACTTTGTCTCTACCTTCTGCCCTGACCTTAAATTCACTTGGCCCATCTCTTACACCTCCCTCCCCTTTCTCAATCTCTCTGTCTCCAGAGATAAAGACAAACTGTCAATAAACATCATTTTTCAACCTACTGATTCCTACGGTTATTTCAAATATACATCTTCCCAAATTATCTCCTCTAAGAGCGCCAATCCCTTTGTCACGATGGGGGCTTTGGGAACGGGCCCAAATGCAAGACACAGACACTGAAGTACTAGGAACAGGACTTGACAGGACTTGGGGACGTGACAGGTTGCAGACAAAGAGCAGGGACAAGAACGCAGACTTGGGCTAGGACATGGACAAGACAGGGAACCCAGACAAGGAACTATGTAATAGGAGCCTGGGCTTGGGCTCTGAGTCAGAGACTGGACAAGTACCCAGAACCTGGATATTGCCTCAGGCTCGGGCCCTAGAACCAGGCAAGGACATGACATGACTACAGCAAGACTGAGGCTGGGGTCTTGGTCTTGAGGCTTGAGGCTGGAGACAGGCTGGGGTCTTGAGGCTTGGAATGCAGAGGCTGATAACTCAGAGGCTGGAGCTCAGAGATAGACTGGGAACTGTACATCAACATAGAGCTGGGACTTATCCTTCAAAAGGCCAGGACTCATCTTTAACACGACACCAACATGGAACAGGACAGTACATAGACATAGAGCCGGGACTTATACTTAGACAAGCCAGGACTCAACTTCTTCTTCAGACCAAGGTGGGACAGGACCATCTGTCGGGTAACGGCAGAATGGCTGGACTTACACATCATAGGCAAAGACAAGACAAGACAGATCCCACCGCAGGGCAATGGCAGAGCAGCCTGATTTACCCACGGAGGTGAAGACAAGAAGCGACAAACAACAAAGAACAACAGACAGTTCCATCTCTGCATTGGGGTTGCTCAGAGTAGTAGTTATGGCCAACAACCTCGGCTGGCTACGAAACAGTCAAATCCCTACCTAGCTCGGAGTGGCTGACGGCCACTCAGCTGGCCCGGGAAATGGCCGAATACATACCACAAAGACAACTCTGACTACTAACAGCAAGGCTCCATGAGGGGATGGTTCCCATCGCAGCCTAAAGATGGCAAGTGGCTGCTCTAGCCTTCTACCAGCAGGTTACTCCCAGGGGATCTTGACAAGACAAACCAGCAGCCCACAGTCGTCCCCAAGGCTACTTATATTCCAAGCCTCAAGATGGGAATCAGGTGCCTATGATTAACTCAACCAAAACAAGGGACAGCTGGAAGACCTGGAGTCCTGAGTGCGCGGACCAGACCGTGAACCAGAATGTGGACTTCACGGACTGGACCATGACACCCTTATCTCCGTTTCTTCACCTCCACCACACCTGTCCCCAGGATGCAGCTTTCTGTTCCAGGACATCAGAGATGTCCTCCTTCTTTAAAGAATGGTGTTTCCATCCCTCCACTATTGATGCTTCCCTCACCCGCATCTCATCCATTTCTCATAAATCCATACTCACTCCATCTTTCCACCACCTTAATAGTGATAGAGTTCCTTTTGTCCTTACCAGTCACCCCATCAGCCTCTGCAAATTCTGTCACCTCCAAAGGGTCCTACCACTAAAAATACCTTTGCCTCCCCCCCACCCCCACTTTCCACAGCCATCGCTTCTTCCACAATTCTCTTGTCCATTTGTCCCTCCCCACTAATCACCTTCCAGGAGCTTACACTTGCAAGCAGCCCAGGTGTTACATCTGACCATGTCCGTTCTCTCCTACCTCTATTCAGGGCCCCAGGCCGTCCTTCCAGGTGAGGCAACACTTTACCTGCGAATCTGCTGGGGTCGCCTAGACTGTCTGGTGCTACCAATGCGGCCTCCTCTACGTGGGTGAGATCAGTCATAAATTGGGGGGCTGATTCATCAAGCACCGCCGCAAGCATCCGCCTCATGCGGGACTTCCTGGCAGCCAAATATTTTAATGTCAATTCCATTCCCTTGCTAACATATTGATCCACGGCCTCCTCTTGTGTCAAGGTGAGGCCACCATCAGGATGGAGGAGCAACAACTCATATTCCATCTTGATAACCTCCAACCTGGTGGCATGAATATCGATTTCTCCTTCTGATAAACAATTTTCCCCCTCCATTTCCTCTACTCCCCACCTGATCTTTTACCTCTTCTCACCAGTCTATTACTTCCCCCGGGTCCCCTCCTCCTTCCCTTTCTCCTATGGTCCACTCTCCTGTCCTATCAGCTTCCTTCATTTCTATCTCTTGACCTTTCTCACCCACTTGGCTTCACCTTCCACCTAGCCTTCTTCTCCTCCCCCGACCTTTTGATTTTGGCATTTTCCCCGCTTCCTTCTCAAATCTGAAAGAGGGCCTCAGCCCAAAACATTGACTATCTATTAATTTCCATGCATGCTGCCTGACCTGCTGAGTTCCTCCAGCATTTTGTGTGTGTTACTTTGGATTTCCAGCATCTGTAGACTTTAGCATGTTTAGAGTGGAAAAGAAATGTGATCTAAGTGACTTTGACTATGGAATGATTCTTGCTGCCAGATGTGGTAGTTTGAAAATCTCATCAATTGTTGTTGTCCTGGGATTTTCATGCACAGCAGTCTCTAGAGTTTACAGAGAACGGAGCAAAAAAGGATATCCAGTGAGTGGGTATCCTGTGGGCAAAAATGGCTTGCTAATGAAAGAGCTCTGAGGAGAATGGCCAGACCAGTTTAAGCTGACAGTTTAAGGCAACAATAAATCAAATAGCCATGTGTGCAGAAGAGCATCTCTGAATGCACAATGCAACAAACATTCAAGTAGATGGGCTGCAGCAGCAGAAAGCCAGGAACATGCAGAAGTACACTCAGTGGCCTCTTTATTAGGTACCTTCTATACCTAATAAAGTGGCTACTGGATGTATTTATGTAGAAAATAATTAGTATCTGACAAGTTTTAAAAAAACACAGAAAATGTGACACTGTAATTATTGGGAGAGTAACAGAGTTAACATTTCAGGTCTGACCTTTTGAGTATTTCCAGCATTTTCTGTCTAATTTTAGATTTCCAGCACCTGCAGTTTGCCTTAATTTTCACTGCAGTTCTTGAATTGGAAGATGGATGCAAGTCAGAAAATCAATATCAATATCATTGAATACAAGGAGCTAGCAGAGAGAGCATCAAGTTCATGAAACATCATTGCTTTCCAGGTTGTTATTGAGGAGTTCTATCCTTTACACTTGATTTTAGAACCGATTGGACATAGTTTTTGAACTAATCTTTAATTATCATTGGTGGCAATGTGGATGCAGAATTTCAAATGAACATAATGATTCTGCTAATTCCCCAATCTTCACTGAAAGTAATGTGAAGAAGATGTGAATATATAATGTGATGAGTCACTTTGCTTCGTCCTTGTTTTGGGAACCTGCATTATCTACTTACAGTACCTACTGCTACAAGATATATTACAGGAATTAAGCTTGGTGGTTTCCTGGAACAAGCTAATTTAACAAGCCACCTATTTCTGTATATTTGATGTTATCATCTTCTTCTTATGTACCTCAATAGATGCAATAGCCCTGCAATAAGTGTGAGGGCTCCTCGGTAGCATAGCAGTTAGTGCAACACTATTTACAGCTCAGGGCATTTCAGATTTCGGAGTTTATTCCTGAGGCATTCTGTAAGGAGTCTCTGTACATCCTCCCTGTGGAATGCATGGGTTTTCTCCGGGTCCTCTGGTTTCCTCCCACAGTCCAAAGACAAACCGGCTAGGTTAGCTGGTCATTGTAAGTTGTTCCATGATTAGGTTAAGGTTAATCAGGTTTGTTGGTGGTTGCTGGAGCTTTGTGGCTCAAAGGGCCAAAAGGATCTACTCCACACTGCATCACTAAACAAGATCAGATAAGTAATGTCTTGGCACGTATGATGTTTGTTTTTCTATAGTTATCCTTTAGCTTAGTAAAGATGACCACATAGATTTTGGAGCCCAATATTTTAATCATATTGACTGACTCACGATCATTGCATATTCAAAGTAATGCTTCTAAAAGCTGCAAGGAGGTATTTCTAAGCCTTTTTCTTTAAGAATGCTGATGAGAAATGCTCTAACTGCGCTTACTGTCTAACTACTTGAGTCTCCTCCAGAAAATATTACCAAGTGACTTCTTGGTAATTTGCAAAGTTTCATAATGTTTCCCAGCCAAATGTTTGTAAGCAAGTGACTACAGTATGCATTCTTGCTCCTGACTTAACTGTCATTTTACTTGGTGGCTACTCTAATGGCTGTGATGATTTTAGGCTTCAGCAAAGGACCTGGTGACTCCTATTCAAATCTTTCAGCCCAGCAGTCTATGCTAACTTGGTATTTTGCCTTGTCCTATCATCTGTATCCAGATCAGATCTCTCCAAACCCCACCAATTTAAACTTACTTTAAATGCTATGCTGGCAACTCAATCCATGCTCGCATCTGGAGTCTATTTAATATTTTATTAATATTTGAGTAATATTGTAAATATGTTGTTTGTTAATATAATTCATGAAGAGTTATATGTAAGAAGTATGTGAATGGCATTCATCATTACATCACTATGTCATATGTGAGCACCTCTAACAAAAAAGGAAAAGTAACCCAGCTCCTGTGTTTTTCTTTCAACTGGTTTCAAGGGTTGCAAAACATAACTGTGGTGATGAGAAAGTTTTAAAATGAGCCCAAGATGGCTATCTACCTGTTGAAGCACAGCACATTTTTCTTCGAATGTGGACAGAGATGTTAAGTTTTAAAAAAGGCAGAAAATGGACTAAGTTAACAAACAATGAGTATGGCCACAGATTCATAAACGGTGAGTACCAGATGATAATAACAACAATAATAAAAAGGAGCAAAAAAGCTGGCAACTTCAGAAAGATGCACACATTCAATTGCACAACAGATATCTGGATGATGTATACTGAACAAACAAAGCAGTATTTTGAAGCAAATTAAATACCTGATGAAAAACACTATTACTGAGTGCAATGGGTGGAAAAGCATACAGTTTCTTTAGAAATTTAACTGCTGCAACCAAACCAGTCAAAATGACCTTGGTTGATATTTTGAATGCAATGCAGGAACATTTAGAGCCAAGAATATTGTTGATTGTAGAATGCTTCAGGCTTCAGAAATGGAATCAAAAGGAAGGAGAATCCATTTCTGCTTACATAACTGTATTGAACAAATTATCCTAGCATTGTCAGTTCAGTGGTAAGTTTAATGATGAACTGAAAGATTGTTTAGTTTGTGGAACCATCCAAGAAAACACTCAGAAGTTACTCATAACTGAAGCACAATGCACAATTACAAGAGCAGTTGAAAGCACTGTATCAATGGAAACAGCAACCAGAGAAACAATTGAGTTGCAGTCAGGAATGAAAGTGAATGTGACCAAAATTGCAATATCTAAACAGAAACTTGCCTAGCCAAGCAAACTGTGCAACTGTTCTGAAAGTGGTTCATGTACATCAGACCAATGTAGGTTTATAAACAAAACTTGCAGAAAATGCCACAAAATAGGATACATACAAAGAGCATGTCAGGCAGACAAAAACAAATGGACTGAATAAGGAAGAGAAAAAGATAAACACTCAAGCTGCAGATTGAAAAAGAGAACTAATCTGCATGTTATTGATGAAAAAAAACTGATAATGATGAGAGTGACACAGGACAGAGTAGTGTTAATATTTACAATGTGTAAACTAACAGGAGACAGGCGATAGGGCTTACACCAGCAGTGAATGGCACATTAATTAAAATGGAATTGGATGCTGCCTTGGCTGTTTCAGTCATTACACGAAATGAATTT
This sequence comes from Mobula birostris, assembly GCF_030028105.1. NCBI lineage: Eukaryota > Metazoa > Chordata > Chondrichthyes > Myliobatiformes > Myliobatidae > Mobula > Mobula birostris. The sequence goes on from NC_092370.1 coordinate 138,491,442, forward strand.
GAACAGTATTTCAAAGACACTGAGCTGAAACCTGCAAATATCCAACTAAGAACTTCTAACAGAGAAAAGATAATTTCCGTGGGAATGACATTTGTACCAGTGAAATACAACAACCAACAAGCCACATTAGGCTTGTATGTGGTTAAGGAAACAGGAGGGCCAGCAGACACATTACTCACACTGTACTCATGCATTATGGTCCATGTCATTCAGTGAAGCTTGCCTGTGATGTCTTGCCTATGGTATAGTCTTTGTATCATGTTCCCTTACCGCTGCAGAGTAAAATTACATAGAGATAGGCAGAGAGGTCCTGATTATGGTTTGGGATGTAAAACATTTCAACCAATATTTGGATGGGAAAGAGTTTCGCCCCACTACACATCATCACCACTGGTGCCCATTTTCAATCCACAGAATAGTGTTCCACTAACAGCAGCATCCCAAATGCAGAGGTGGGTATAGTTTCTTGGAGGACACAATCACAAGATAAAATTCGAGAGGACAAATAGTCGTGGAAGTGCTGAGGGGTTATCCCATTTACCCTTGGAAAAGGAAATACCTGAAAAATTTACAAAAGAGGTCAGCCCTCTTGTATTCTCCCTAATTCAATTCAAATGTCTCCCTATTACAGCAGTGATGATCCAAATGGAAAACAGAAAGGGCCCAACACTGATTCTAAATGGCTGAAGTGTGCAACAGGTACTCCAGCTCCTCCATTTTATTAAGTGCCAAGATGACCTTGGCCTTGATAGGGGTTGCCATATGTGGGGATTGAGAGTTATTGCACTATCCAAGCTGAGTGCAAATGTGTTGGAGGAACTACATGCCAACTATCAAGATATGGTCAAAATGAAAGCATTGACTTGAAGCTTTGTCTAGTGGCCTGGGATAGATCAGCAGATTGAGCAGTTTGCCATGCACTGTCTGGGATGCCAACGTGTCCAGAAGATGCCAAGAGCAGTGCCTCCCCATCCCTAGGAATAGCCTGCATTGCCCTGGCAGAGTATTAATGTTGATTTTATCGGACCATTCATAGGCACAGATTTCCTGGTAGTAGTGGATGCAGCTGCAAATTTTCACAATAGCTTTCACTACAGGTTCACTTACTGTTGATGTGTTGAGAAACCTCTTCTCAAGGACTGGTGTTCCAGAACACTTAGTCAGTGACAATGAACCACCGTTTGTTGCAGAACGGTTTCAGTCATTCCTGAAAATGAATGCAATGGGACATATTCCATCTGCACAAGACCAGCCAGCTGTAAATGACTCAACAGAAAGATTTGTCCAGCGTCTAAAGAACACACTGTGAATAATGTCAGTAGAACACACTGCACTGAATCAGAAGAATGCCAATTTCCTCTTTGCATATCACAACGCAGCAAACTTCACAACCGAAAACTCAGTAGCAAAGCCGTCCCTGGGTCGTCCCTTGCAATTACACTTGGATCACCTCCAGCACAATCTCAGAAGGAGAATGCAGGACAAACAGCTGAAACAAAGGCAGTTTGATATTTCACTCCTGGATCAGCAGTGCTGGAGAGGGACTGCAGATACAGGTAATCAAATATACTGTAGGCTTGATTGCTCCTACCACCTACGTGGAGGAGGCCCCAGAACTTGAGATTGTTAGATTGATTCACAGCTGCAAGCCTCACCCGCCAAACAGAGTGATCCCCTTTGTCAGGAAAGATGAAAACCACAAAGGTAAGAAACCCTCCACAGCAATGAAATCTTTTGGCCTGAATGGGACAACTTAAAATTTATTCTGCTGTGAACGTCTGTGTAGCTGTTGATTTATATGGTATATATAAAATGACTGGAGAGTAATACACTACATATTTCAGTTGTGACACACTCTATATTATGCTGGAGTTTATTGTTAAGGAGAAAGGAGTGTTGTGTATTTAATATGTCAGTAATATTTGAGTAATATTGTAAATATATTGTTTGATTAAGCATTCCTTGTTTGTTTACATAATTCATTATGTAAAAGTAGGTGAATGGCAAAAGTCATTATGCCACCATGTCGTGCGTGAGTGCCTAAATAAAATAAAGGAAAAGAAAAATTAAGTAGACAAATCCCAGTTCCTGTGTTTTTTCTTTCAGTTAGTTTCTGGCGTTAACACCGACATAATATTGCATTTCCGTGTCATAATAAAAGGGCAAGTAGTGAATGTTAAAAATCTGAAATGAAAACAGAAAATTCTGGAAATATTCAACAAGTGAGGCAGCCTCTGTGGATGTGAAACTGTTTCCGGCTAATGACCTTGCATCAGATCTGATGAAGATTCTGTTGGAAGGTTACTGAACTGACCCTTTCACATTTTCTCTCTCCACAAATGAAGCCTGATTCACGAGTACTATGAGGGATTTTCATTTCTACTTCTGTTATGTTGTAAGTTTGCAAACTGTAAGTATTCGCAACTGGTCATAATCTCTCTTACTCCTGAGTGAGTAAAGAGAACATGCAATTAGATGAGCAAATAGTTTGTGCTGTGTGTTTTGGCTGCAGAACAAGAACACACTATATGTTTAAGCTGGACAATGTACCATATTAATTTTGATTAATATTGGATAGATTGAGGTGGGAAATAGTAATTGAAATCAACTTTGTACATAAAACCCTTGTAAAAATATATTGGCTTATGAATCATATAATATGACCTCGACAAAAAGATACTAGAATATAATGGGTTAATTTATAAGCAAATTCAGGATGTGCAATCTCTAAATATTGTGATTACAAAGGAGAAAGTTACTTGCAACTATTGGTTCATCAACAAACTTGCTTATATAATTTCTGCACGAGTGGCAGAAACAAAGGATTTTGATACATAGAACTGTAAAGACGGGCAGCGTGGTAGCAGAACAGTTAAGGTAATGCTTTACAACACCAGCAACTCAGGTTTACTTCCTGCTGCTGTCTGTGAATAGTTTGTACGTTCTCCCTATGGCCACCTGGGTTTCCTTCAGGAGCCAGGATTTCCGCACGTAGACTAAAGACACATAGGTAAGTAGGTTAAGTGGTCATATGGGTATAATTGGATGGTGCTGGGTGCGGAGCTAGGACAGATTGCTGCCGTGCTGGATCTCTAAATAAAAAATAAAATAAAATAAATAAATTGTTAATATCATGTTTAGTGGGGCGGGGGGCACATACTGAGCCAGGAGGAGTGCTAAAATTCTATGGAACGGGTGAATCATAATAATACGTCTTTAAAAATAATGAGAGATGGCCGTCTACCTCCGTAACAAGCAAGTTATATTTTTATATTTGAAGAAATCAATGACAATGTTAATGGTGCTGATATATTACTGTAAAGTTACCTTTTTTAAAAAATCACTTCTTTCTTGGATTCTGAAGAAATTAATAACCAAATTAAATTAGTAAATTCTGTTTTCTACAAGTGTACATTCCTAATTTCAAAATTAATAAGAGTTGCTGCACCATATCAAGTAAATGTGTGAACTCGCCATAACTAACTTTTTGAGATTTAATGGTAGTAGAAGTAAAACTTAGAAACTGGAAGAGAGGATGGGCTGGAAAAGAGTATGTCTTTGGTGAAGGTTCCACTTTGCCCTCTTGTGAGGCTCAATGCAGGTTCCCTGTTCTTCATGTGGTCAAGTTGCTACCAGTTCCAGTGAATGCTTTAATGATCATGTTATTGACTGTGTTAGATCTGGAGATGATGTTGTTCAAAAGGTTCTTCAGAAGTCAATAATGAGTTGCAAATCTTATGGTTCTCATCATTTGATTAGATGGTCATCAAATTGCCTGTCAGACAAGGTCAGCCTCTATCAGCCAGGAAGATAAGTAACAAAGGATCCCGAGAACATGCTTGCCTTTTACACTCCAAACCTGTCTGGACCAGTTTAGATAAATATCCTGTTTGACAGGTACTGACTGAATCACACCTCAGCTTGCAAACTGCAAACATGCAGAAACTAATGTACTACGGGGGGGGGGGGGGGGGGACACAATAAAACAATGATTTGGACTCTAATCCAACAATTGAATTGTGAGAAATTGAACAGTTTGCCAATATTTTGGAAGCATAATCAGTTTATTATCACTGATAATCAGGTTGATTATCCTGAAATTTCTTGTTCTGTGATTCAGTGCAATACATAATATATGCTATAAATTATAATACGAAATACATTTTAAAAATAAATGTGGTGCAAAACAGAGTGAATAGAATTTGTAGTAGTGTTTATGAGTTTATTGTCTGTTCAGAGAAGAAATTGTTCCTAAAACATTGAGTGCATGTCTTCAGCTTCCTGTTCCTCCACTCTGATGTCAGTAATGAGAAGCGGGCATGCCCTGAATGGTGGGTGCCCTTATAATGGGTTCTCTCTTTTTGAGACATCACCTTTTGAAGGTGTCCCTGATAGTGTGGAGGCTAATGCCCATGATGGAGCTGGCTCAGTTTACGACTTTCTGCAGCTTTTTATGATCCTGTGCAGTGGCCCCTCCATACCAGACAGTGATTCAACCAGTTAGAATGCTCTCCACGATTCATTTGAGGAAATTTGCTAGAGTCATTGGTGACATACCAGATCTCATCAAACTCCTGTTGCAATATAGCTGCTGATATGCCTTCTTCATAATCGCATCAATATTTTGAGCCCAGGATAGATCTTCTGAGATGTTGACAACTAGGAATTTGAAGTTGATCAGTCACCCTTTCCACTGACAACTGGTGTGGGTTCTCCCAGCTTCCCCCTCCTGGTGTCCACAACCAATTCGTTGGACTTACTGATGTTGAGCGCAAGGATTTTGTTGCAACACCACTCAGCCTGCTGATCTATCTCATTCCAGTACGACTCCTTGGCATCATCTGAGATTCTGCCAATGATAGTGGTACGATCGGCATATTTATAGATGGTATTTTAGCTGTATCTGCCCACATTGTCATGAGTGTAGAGAGAGTCGAGCAGTGGGTTAAGCATGCATCCATGAGTTGCGCCTTCTTCGATTGCTAGTGAGGTTGAGTTATTATTTTCAATCCATGCTGACTTTGATCTGCCAATGAGGAAGACAAGGATTCAGTTGCAGAAGGAGGTGTAGAGGCCCGGAATTTGAAGCCAGTTGATTAATACAAAGCGGAAGATCATGCTGAAAGCTGAACTGTTCAATCAATAAACAGCAGTCTGATGTGTATATTGCTGTTGCCCAGGTGGTCCAAGGCCAAGTGGAAAGTCAATGAGATTGTATCCACTGTAGACCTATTGAGGTGGTAGGTAAATTACAGTGGGTCCATGTCCTTGCTCAGGCAAGAGTGAATCCTTGTAATGACCAACCTCTCAAAACACTTCATCACAGGTATCCAAAGGTTCAGATCTTCAGTCACATCACAGAGAAGGTATCTTATGGTCTTCTGTAGGCTGGTGGGATCATCAAGGTGTAGTCCAATGGTAAAGTACCTCTGTGATGGGAATAGATCTTGCTATCCTCTTAAAATAACACCTTACTTACAGCCTCACCAACATCCAATCCGCAAATCAATGATCGCAGTATATGTCTGGACCCTCCCATGCCTAGAGATCGAGATGGTGTCGACCAATAACAAACAAAATTCATTTGCCTGAATAGCAACAGTCTTCTATCTTGCAAGCAACAGTCAGCCTTGCATTATATTTGCTGGGAGAGAACTTAATATCGACTATATTAAGTCTCAGGATGAGAAGCAGGAGCAGGAAGTTCTAATACAATGGTTTCTACAATCCATTTTAAAAACTTGCCCTAAAAGTTAGCAGGTGACCTTAGTTGACTTTGATAGCAATATAGGTCTTTGTGTGGATTCTCTACATGAAAGATGGTAGGCATGACTACGTTAATCATAAATAAAGCATTGTTCTGGGGCTGCTGAACAGACAAGTGCTGTCGAAGTTGCTCTTCCTGGGATAGCTTCATACAGCTAAGATAGAGGCTTGTAGGTTGCTGGGACGGTTCCAATGTTGCCTTATTCATGATCCTGAATTAAGAACATCTGCTGAGCTGTGGATCAGTGTGCAATGCAATATCTGTGACTCCGTGTAACCTGTCACTTGCTGCTCAGAGGCAAACAATTGTGGTGGGTAAAAGGAGGACAGGGAAATGGTAAATTTGATATGACAGTATCCAGAACAATTGTTACACACACCTGTCTGATGTAGTGCTGTTGATGAGAGATTTAAATGAATGGAGTGGAAGTCTTTGCAATCTCTGAACCTGCATTGTGATATGCCTGCGTCTGCATTGCTCTGAATGATGGAAGCCTAAGATCTCTCTTCAGGTATCTGGAATGTGTAAAATCATGGATGTTTTGCACTAAGAAAATGGACATCATCTGCTTAATACAACCATTAACACTATATTACTACTGTTCATGATATTCTTTGATAGAGTCCAAAACAGCTGCATGGTAGTGTAGCTGTTCGCACCACGTTTTACAGTGCCAGCTATAAAATCAATCAGGGTTTCATTCCTGCCACTGACTGTAAGGATGTTCTCCCCTTGACTGTGTGGGTTTCCTCTGGCTGTGCCAGCTTCTTCCTACATTCCAAAGACAAGCGGTTAGGGTTAATGAGCTGTGGGCATGCTACATTGGCACTGGAAACGTGGTGACACTTGTGGGCTGCCCCGCACAATTCTCTCTGATTTGATTTGATGCTAATGACATTTTTAATTGTTTTGATTTTCATGTGATAAATATAATAATTAATCATTAAAAGGTGAGAGAGGCAACAATATAAAGGGTACTGTGTCCTGAGCTGCACCTGAAAACTGTATGTGCTGGCTTTGTCAACTTCTTGTTATTTTTATTATAGGTCAGGACTTTACACTCTGACAGCCTCACTAGAGAAACACAAACTTAGGTGACGTTTCTCACAGAATTGTAAACATGTTCTCATGGCCCAGTAGGTTTGAGATGACAAAATGATGATTTTTATGATAATGCTTTCTTGTACAAAGTCTCCCTGTATAACATCTGTCACTGCTCCTTTCTGCACTGTTTCCTTCTTCCTTCTCCTTGTCCTCTAAGTGTCATGGTATTTGCAGGACTTGCATGAAGCAGGTGAATGTATTGTCAGAAGCCCCTTAAAGGTTTGCATTATTATACAATCACTCCAGGCACTTTAAAGTTGTCAATGCAGCAAATAAGATGTTTTGCAAACCTAACAGTATTTTCACAGAGTGAGTGCAAGCATTTCTTTAAAAATTTCTGGAAGGAAACTGAGAACTGGTTTGTATTGATTGCAGTTTGTGGCGAAATTGGGATAATCTCAACATGAGATGAAAATGGCGATTAAATAAGTAACACACGCAAAATGCTGGAGGAACTCAGCAGGTCAAGCAGCATCTATGGAAATGAAAAAAACAGTTGCTATTTCGATCTGAGACCCTTCGTCAGGACTGAAAAGAAAGGGGGAAGATGCCAAAATAAAAGGGTGGGGGAGGGGAAGGAGGTGATAAGTGAAGCCAAGTTGTTGGGAAAGTTCAAGGGCTGAAGAAGAAGGAATCTGATAGGAGAGCAGAGTGGACCATAGGAGAAAGGGAAGGAGGAGAGGACTCTGGGGAAGTGATAGCAGGTGAGAAGAAGTAAAATGCCAGAGTGGAGAATAGAAGAAGAGGGGAGGGTGTGGGAATTTTTTTTTAACCAGAAGGAGAAATCAATATTCATGCCATCAGATTGGAGACGTGAGTATTAATTATGAAATTATAAGGTGTTGCTACTCCTCCCAGAGGGTGGCCTCATCTTGGCACAAGAAAAGACCATGGACAGACATGTCGAAACAGGAATAGGAATGGGAATTAAAGCATTTGGACATCGGGAAGTTCTGCCTTTGGTAGACAAAGTGGAGGTGCTTGATGAACCAGTCCCGTAATTTACAATGGGTCTCATCAAGGCAGAGGAGCACCTGAAGCTTCTGTTGGCATATAGCAATATCAACCTACAGTTTCCAACAGAACCCTGATTATATCCATCATGTATTATGCAACACATATGTCTAATATGATTTTAGTTGTATTACTGGAAAGATTGTAGGTAGAAATCATTCAGAATCAGAATCAGGTTTAATATCACTGGTACGGGTCACAGAATTTATTGTTTTGTAGCTGCAGCACAGTGCGATACATTAAAAATACTATAAATTACAATAGAAAATATACTAAAATGTTGACTAAGCAGTGTAAATAGAGAGCAAAATTAGTGAGTTAGTGTTCATGGTTTGGTTCATTGTCTGTTCAGAAACTTTATGCCCGAGCGGAAGAAGCTATTCCGACAACACTGAATGTGCATCCTCAGACTCCTCTCTGATGGCAATATTAGGAAGAGAACATGCCCTGGTTGGTAGAGGTCCTTTATGATGGATGCCACCTTTTTGCGGCATCGTCCTTTGAAGATGTCCTCGATGCTGGGGAGGCAAGTGCCCAGGATGATGTGGCTGAGTTTGTAACCCTCCGCAGCTGTTTTCCAATCCCGTCCACCCTCCGTGGATACTCCAGTCACTTATCCATTATGCTAATTCCTGCATGCAGACCACTGATTGAATTAGTCAACCCAGTTCAAAGGGAGATAAAAATCTGGCCAGAAGGAAGAAGCTCAGCATGACAGGATTGTATTGAAAACACAGACCGGAGCATATTCAGGGAGGCAGCTGAGTATAACCATCTGGATATCTAGCTGGAGTGCTGTGTATGCAAGGCCCTTAGCACTGTCAAGGATGACTCCCATCCACCCAAAAAACTCTATGACTCCCTGTCATCAGACATGAGGTACCGTAGCATTAGGACAAGGACTGTTAGGGTGGGAAAAAACTTCTTTCTCCAATCTGTGAGACTACTGAACTCCCTGTCTCTACCCAGCTCTCATCACTAATGAAGTATCTGTGTCATTATACTGTTTATTTTTTAACTTTTGTCGTAAATGCACCTTATGCTGAAAGCCAGTCTTCTGGAACATATTTTATTATTTGTTCATTTATTTGTGGTAATATTACTTTATGTCTTATATGTGAGTTATATGTATGGTGTTGTGCACATGGTCCAGAGGAACATTGTTTCTTTTGGTGGTATGCAAGTATATGGTTGAATGACAATACATTTGAACTTGAGCTGGAATGTTCTCTGCAGTACATCCGTAGTAATTTGTTGGAGACTTTGGTAACATACCTAATCTCTTTGTGATTCTTTGCAACTCTACAAATTCTCTTTGTAACTTCTCATTTTAAACATTGTTCTTCGCAAAACCACTGTATAACAGAATACCAACAAAAAGTAACTACTTGAACATATTATACGTGCCATTACAATGCATGTAATGAATCAGTTCTCTCACTTGTTGTAACCACATTTAGCTGCTCAGCCCATTATGGATCCATTCAGTTATCAATTTTGTCTGCACTTGTATTCTTACCTTAATAAATCACTAAGAACAGTGAATTCCACAAGACATTCTGGAAGGATTGATTTCCATTGAATGCCGTTGATGCAATTGGAGTGTAAGTGAACCCTTGCATGAGGAAGCTGGAATTATTTGAGTTGAGATGTAATTAGTTAATGTAGTGCTACGTTCTAAGAACTAATGAGAAGGATCTACTGTAAGCACACAGATCCAATTACAGTGGCTGACTTCACTTGCTGCAGCTTTAATGGGTTCTTTCTTGCATGATAATTCACAGTATGCTCACAGTATGTTGGCATTTTGTAATATTACATTACGTGCAACATTGAAGTAATGACTTCAGCGATGAAAAATTTTTAAGTTTTCCTACTTGTTAGTTAATATTGATTTCTTTCAGCTGAATCAATGCATACATTCTCAGAAAATGCAGAAAGCTGTGGTTTATCTCAACTCAACCGTTCTTCTTTTTTGTAACATATTCAGATTTGCAGAACTTGGAAAAATGCAGGCAGTTTGTTCTTTGATTTCATACAACCAGTGATCTGGGCACCACTCACATTCCAAACTAGGCAGAGGCAGCTCTCATTTGCATTCTGCAAGGCTCTCCCTTCTTGCTTTGAATGGAATCCTTATATTTTCAAATTAAAGATTAGATTTGCAATTGGGTTGCTTAAAATAACTGCAGAGACCATAGTTTGATTAGTTGCATTTTTGGAATTGTTAACTATAAAGTCAAGTGTTTCTTTACAACTCTAGCATTCAAATAAGCTTCGTCTTATTTTCAATTATCAATTCCTTTTCTATTTTTTATTTGGTATTAAACTTGGAATTTATTAACACTCACATTTATTTTTTTATATATAGTTGTCAGCTGGTAGATCAACGATAAACCCACAATGTTGCTATACTCTGAAGGATATTTCTATTTCATATTTTCTAGGTTCATTGTAGGAGGCTATTTGACCCATCAAGTCTGGATGGTAGGGGAGAGAAGAGAGAATTATTTGGGTGGGCTGGGTCTTTAATTATGTTGGATGCTTTCCTGAGACAAATTGAAGTGTAGACACAGAAAATGGAGGGATCTGGTTTTCATGATAGAGAGGCTACCTTTCTTTTTCCGTGGTTTCCAGTTGTCATCCCAAGATGTGAAACATCTGGAAAGGATACTTCCTGAGATGTATCCATACAAATTGATGTGGTCCAACAGGGATATGTTGAATTTCCTTAGTTTTCTGAGGAAGAATAGGTGGTATTGTGCTTTTTTGGCTGTAGTGTCTATGTGTCTTGATCAGGACAGATTGTTGGTGATACTTGTATCTGGGAACTTGAAATTCTCAACCACCTCCATATCTGGACCATTGAAGTACACTGGGGTGCATACTCTTTCCTGAAATCAATAACCAGCACTTTTGAGGATCTTGTGGGAGAGATTGTTGTCTTGACAACATGCCACTAGGCTCTCCATCTCCTTCCTGTACTCTACCTCATCATTGTTTGAGATATGGTCCACTCAGGTGGCGTCATCTGCAAACTTGTAAATGGGATTTGAGCAGGATCTGGCCATAGGGTCATGCATGCATAGGGAATAAAGTAAGAGGTTCAGGGGCAGACTTGTGGTACACCAGTGTTGAGGATAATCATAGCGGAAGTGCTCCTGCCTATCCTTGCTGGCTGCAGTCTGTTGGTTAGCAATTTCTTGACAGACTAGTTGCAGAGAGAAGTGCTGAGTCCTAGTCCTTTCGGAGTCTGAAGATGGTTTTGCTTGAAATTGTGATATTGAAGGTGGATCTACACTTAGTAAATGAGAGTCTGATGCGGGTGCCCGTGTTATCCAGAATTTCCAGAAATGCGTGTAGGGCCAGAGGGATTCATTTGCCATGGATCTGTTTCAATGCAGTGGGACATAGCTGCCTGGAGGTTGGAGGTTCTATGCTCTGTGATCAGTCTCTCAAAGCATGTCATAATGATGGATATCAGAACTATTGGGGAGTAGTTATTAAGACATGTCACCATATTTTTCTTTGGCACTAGATTGATGTTATTCTTCTTCAGGTGGGAACATCAGGTTAGAGTGATGAGAGGTTAAAGATGTCTCCAAACACACCAGCAAGCTGGTGTGTGCAGAATCTTACCTTCTGGTAAGATGGCAGAGCTTTTGATCACAGCAGCTGTAACGGGGTCAATCAAAGGTGATATTGTCCTTTCAAAATATTTTTTTTATGATCTCAAGAACCTGCTGGACATTTAGAACATAAAGTACTGCAGGTCTACCCCATCAGCGATTTGCTCGATGGTAGAGGTGGTGAAGGAACAGTACGTGGTGTGGACCATGCTGCTGCCTGCATCAGAGAGGCATTAGAGGAGCTGGAGCGCGAAGGAGGTGTGCAGTCTAACAGTGAGTGATCATCTTAGTCATTTTTCTTGTGATCACAAGACCCTGTTGGGCTCTGTTAATGTGGAATGCTGCAAGTCCGATTCACTGATTTATCAGTGGATGGCAGGGACGGTGCTGGGGTGACTGCATGTCCTCAGACATAGCCAGGACGAGGCCTCAAGCCACAGTGCTACCTGATTACAGCTGCCCAGGAGAGAGACATCATAGTCGGTGCACTCCACTGGAGCCGGTGTAATGCAGCTTTTAATCTGGGGCCGGTGCTGCCCCCAGTGTTCGCTCAGCAAAAGACAAGCTGTAGTGTGTTCAACTGCAGACTCTTGCAACGTTCATGGACTGTATTTTTTTGTGTGACTGTATTTTACCGATATCTATATATGCTTGCTGTCTAACATGCACTAAGTGTGCATTGTGCTGCTTGTGACTGTTAGTACTGTGTTTACACCTTAGTCCCTGCCTGAACCTGTTTTGTTTGGGGCATTCGTGTATGGTTGAATGATAATTAAACTTGAACTATTGTCAAGGTCTCCAGGGTGGTGAATCTGTGGAATTTGTTGCCATGGATGATTGTGGAGGCCAAGTCATTGGGTATATTTAGAGCGGAGGTTGAAAGGTTTTTGATTAGGAAGCCATCAAAGGTTATGAGGAGAAAGCAGGACAGTAGTTCTGACAAAGAGCTTGAAAAGGCAGCAAGTTTTCTGACGGGAATCGTTGATTGTAGTGCTGCACAGATGCAATGGGAGCATTCCCATGCAGGTCAGACAAAGATTTTCAATGGGAAACCTAGTCTCTATAAAAGAGAGGTATTGCTTAGCAGAACAGTCATCGTCAGAGTAGTCTGAGGCAGAGTAGTAAGGCTTTGGCAAGAACAGTCAGAGGTAAGGTAAGTAGGGAGCATGTCTACAGAGCTAGTGTTCTGTTCCGGGTGCCAGATGTGGGACTTTCAGGAGACTACCAGCCTCCCCGACAGCCACATCTGCACCAGGTGCGTCGAGTTGCAGCTCCTTAGAGATGGTGTTAGGGAATTGGAGATGCAGCTCGGTGACCTTCGGGTTATTAGGGAAAGTGAGGAGGTGATAGACAGGAGCTACAAGGAGGTAATCACCCCAAGGCTACAGGAGACTGCTAAACAGGTGACAGTCAGGAGAGGGAAGGGGGAATATCAGATAGTGGAGAGCATCCCTGTGGCTGTCCCCCTCAACAATGAATACTCCAATTTAAGTTCTGTTTGGTGGTGGATGACCTACCTGGGGGAAGCAACAGTGACCTTGCCTCTGGCGCTGAGTCTGGACCTGTGGCTCAGAAGGGGAGCCTAGGGAAGGGGCTATTTTAGATTGGAGGTTGTGTAATAACCCAGATCTTATAACAGAGCCTAACTTAAAGGAACCCTTAGGAGGCAGTGATCACAACATGATTGAATTCATACTGCATTATGAGAGTGAGAAGCATAAGTCACATGTATCAGGATCACAAAAGAATAAAGGGAATTACAGACGCATGAGAGAGGAGCTTGCCCAGGTGGATTGGAGGAGGATACTGGCGGGGATGACGACAGAGCAGACATGGCTGAAGTTTCTGGAAATTGTTCGCAAGGTGCAGGATAGATATGTCCCACAGAGGAAGAAGTTCTCGAATGGTAGCGGTAGGCAACTGTAGCAGACAAAGGAAATTAAGAACCGCATAAATGCTAAGGATAGACCATATAAAGTAGGAAAAGTGAGTGGGAACTTGGATGATTGGGAAGGTTTTAAAATCCAACAAAAGGTTACTAAAAAAGCAATAAGAAGGGAAAAGATGAAATATGAAGGCAGACTGGCCAATAATATAAAGCGGGATACCAAAAGTTTTTTTTTCAGCTATATAAAGAATAAAAGGAAGGTGAGAATTGATATTGGACCACTGGAAAATGATGCTGATGAGGTAGTAATAGGGGATAAAAAATGGCAGATGAACTTAATGTGTACTTTGCATCTGTCTTCACTGTGGAAGACACTAGCAGTGTGCCAGAGGTCCATGAGTGTCAATGAGCTGGAGAGAGTGCCATTGCTACTACAAAGGAAAACACGCTAGGCAATTTCAAAGGTCTTAAGGTGGATAAGTTACCTGGGCTAGATGGACTACATCCCAGAGTCCTGAGTGTGGTTGCTGAAGAGATAATTGATGCATTAGTCATGATCTTTCAAGAATCACTTGATTCTGGCATGGTCCCGGAGGACTGGAAGATTGCAACTATTACTCCACTCTTTAAGAAGGGAGGAAAGCAAAAGAAAGGAAATTATAGGTCAGTTAGTCTAATTTCAGTGGTTGTTAAAGTGTTGGAATCTATTATTAAGGATGAGGTTTTGTGGTACTTGGAGACTAATAATAAAATAAGTCAAAGTCAGCATGGTTTCTATGAACGTAAATCTTACATGACGAAGTAAGTAACAAGCAGAGTGGACAAAGGAGAGGCTCTGCATTTCATTAATTTGGATTTTCAGAAGGTGCCACAAATGAGGCTGCTTAACAAGATATAATCCTACAGCGTTACAGGAAAGATACTGGCATGGATAGCAGAATGGCTGACAGGCAAGAGGCAGTGAGTGGGAATAAAAGGGGCCTTTTTCTGGTTGGCAATGATTTGGATAACAGAATTGATGGCTTTGTGGTAAAGTCTGCGGATGATACAGAGAAAGGTGTAGGGGTAGGCAGTGTAATTGCATAAGGACTTAGAAAAATTGGAAGAATGGGCAAAAAAGTGGCAGATAGAATACAGTGTTGGGAAACGTATGATAATGTATTTTGGTAAAAGAAACAATAGAGCAGACTTTTATCTGAATGGAGAGGAAGCTCAAACATCAGAGGTGCAGAGGGACTTAGGAGTCCTCATGCAAAACAACCAGAAGGTTAATTTACATGTTGAGTCTGTGGTAAAGAAGACAAATGTAACGTTGGCCTTTATTTCAAGGGGAATAGAATATAAAAGCAAGGAGATAATGCTGAGACTTTAGAAGACACTAGTCAGGTGGCTCTTGGGGTATTGTCAACAGTTTCTCAGAAAGGATGTGTTGTTATTGGAGACAGTCCAGAAGAGGTTCCTGAGGATGATTCCAGGAATGAAGGGGTTAACATATGAGGAGCATTTGGCAGCTTTGGCCTGTACTCACTGGAAATTAGAAGTATGTGGGGGATCTCACTGAAACCTATCAAATGTTGAGCGACTGGATAGGGTGGATGTGGAGAGGATATTTCGTATGGTGGGGGTATCCAGAACTGAAGGGCACAGCCTCAAAATTGAGGGGTGACCCTTTAGAACAGAGGTGAGGAGGAAATTTTTGGTCAGAGAGTAGTAAATCTGTGGAATGCTCTGCCACAGACTTTGGTGGAGGCCAAATCCATTGGTATATTTAAGGTGGAAGTTGATTGTTTCCTGATTGATCAAGGCATCAAAGGAAATGGCGAGAAGGCAGGTGTATGGGCTTGAGTGGGATCCGGGATCCGCCATGATGCAGTGGCAGAGAAGACTTGATGGGCTGAATGGCCTAATTCTCCTCCTATGTCTTATGGTCTTACGGTCTAATAGGGTTGAAGGGAATAATAAGCCAACCATGATTAATTGGTGGAGCAAATATGATGGACCAAATTGTCTAATGTCGTATCCAGTCCAGTCACTTTTTCTTAAATATCCCTAATGCATCAACTTCTACCACTACCCTTGGCAGCACATTTCACCCACATACCACACTCTGTGTATAAAATGCAGTTGTGACATCCACCCTAATTCCCTCCGATCACCTTAAAATTATGTCCCATCTTATTAGCAAATTCCACGCTGGGAAGTCTCTCTTGCTATCCATTCGACCTATGCCTCTTATCATCTTTTATGCCTCTTTGAGGTCACTGCTTATCCTCCTTCTGTCTAAAGAGAGAACTCCTGGCTTGCTCAACCTGGTCCTCATAAGACGTGCTCTCCAATCCAGACAGGAACTTGGTAAATCTCCTCTGCATCCTCGCAAATGCTTCCACATCCTTCCTATAATGAAACATCCATAACTAAAATTAATATTCCAAGCGTGATCTAACCAGGATTATATCTAAGATATTGGCTTATGGGGAGAGGTTGTTGTGAAGGGGTGATATGCAAAGAATTTTTACACCAAGTAGCAGTGTTCTAGAAGAATGTTGGAGGTACAATGACAGGAGAAATTAGTCACAGAATTCGCCAGTTTCTGGAATAACTGTTTCATACAGAAACCTTGAAGTCAAGACAAAATCTTTAATCATCACTCCCAGTTGACCATAACAAAGCACCAAATCCTTGTAGAACTGCAGTTACAGACCATTAAAAATTCAGTGAGCAAATGGGAGATCAGCATTTATAAAGCACTGCAGCTGATCACATCTCTACTTATGCATAATTGAAAGAAACCAATAGTTACAGATTTGTACTCCAATTTGACAGCACTAGGGACAACCTTTTTACACTAATTGACATTTGCAGATGACAACATTGTAGAGAGCCAAATCTCAAATAAATTTGAATCGAACTAGTAGAGCGAGTTAGAGAGCATATCGGCGTGATGTCATAGCAACAACCTTATCTTCAATATCAACAAAACAAAAGAGCTAGTCATTGACTACAGGAAGGGATATGGTACAGATGCTCCTGTTCGCATCAATGGTTCTGAAGTGGAAAGTGTTGGGAGTTCAAATTCCTCGGAGGGAAAATCAACAATAGGCTGTCCCCGTCCAACTACATGGATGTCATGTCGAATCAAGCTCTCCAGCACCTTTACTTCCTCAAAAAGCTTAAGAAGTTCAGTATGTTCCCATTAACCATCACTTGATACATTACAGCTTGGTATAGCAATTGCTCTGTGCAAGACTGGAAGAAACCACAGAGTTGTGGACGCAGTTCATCACAAAAACCGACCTCCCTTCCATCGGGTCTGTCCACATTTTGTGCTGCCTGTCTGCAGCAGCCAGCATTCCCAAAGACTCCTGTTCCCATTGGGCAGAAGAATCAAAAGCCTGAAATGGCGTACCACCAGCACTTTCATTCCAGCAGGTCAGGCAGCATCGACAGGAGAGAATAAAGAGTTGATCTTTTGGGCCGAGACCCCAATAAAGATCGACTCTCTATCCCTTGCCACAGATGCTCCCTGACCTGTTGAGTTCCTCCAGCATTTTGTGTCTCTTACTCCGGATTTCCAGATTCTGTAGAATCTTCTGTATTTACAGTTTTCATGCCACTATTGAAGAGTATCCTAATATGATAAGATAGATTCTTGACCTCACAATCTACATGATCATGGCCTTCCACCTGATTGCCTGCCTGTATTGTCCCTTTTTATCTAGATGCCACATTTAATTTTGTTTTTCCATTTGAACTACCTCAACATGCTGGTGTGAAAAAAATAATCAGTATAGAAGGCACGTAAAATGAAGATTTTCACCGCACCTTGGTAGATTTGACAATAATAAACTAATTACCAAATACTCTTCTAAATTGCCAACTTCTGCAAGCAATAGCTGCACATGCCTGAACATTTTTGCTGGTTGCATGATGAGTACAAATCTGCAGGTGCATATTGGCCTGTATATCACAGCAGCAATGATAACATTCGTCATACCTGAATGAAGGTGGCAACAATGCCAGTTATATTCTCCTACACTTCTTGTGCAGTTCCACTGAAACAATAAAATTTATGGACTGCATCCAGGATGGCATTAGGGAATTATAATTTCAATGTTGTGTAATAATCTCTTAGATGATCACAACCTTATCATTGGTTTGGGAGGCCTGCATGCCTCGATGACCCAGAAAGCTATGTTGGCTGGAGTCATTGCATTTTGCTTCAGCTCTTGGTAGGGTCAGCCATGCCAAACAGGTCAAAGGGTAGTGGCCAGACTAAGAGTGGTTTACCACTCCTCCAGGTTTGGGGTTCAGCGCAGGGCTAACAACCCTGACTGGTAAAACAAAATTGTTAAGGAAACATCATGAAGAATCCTTCAATATCTGAGTGCGATAGTATTCCTGAGTCTCCCCCTGGGATTCGCATGACTGACAGTAGTGAAAAAGGAGAAGGAGCTACTGACATGACGAAGGAAGCCCTGAACACCACCAGTGATGGAGGACCTTCATTGCTGCCCTAAACACCATCAACATAACAGGCAGTAAGTAAATAAGTTGTGTAATAAGGCAGGTTAATTCATGATCTCACATGAAAGCTTCTTACAGCAAAGAGTGATCATAGCACAGTACTAATTCAGGTATATGAAGTTGAGAAGATGAGTTGTGAAACTAAATTAAAATAAATTTACTTAAAATGTTATGAGAGAAGATTTGGTGAAAGTGATTTGGGAAATCATATATAAGAGAATGGCTGACATTTAAGAAGATGTTTTATGAATCAGAGCAAAGGCATATTCCTATGAGAGTGGAAGCTCACTGGTGAAGCATGAATCATCTAAGGAATTTAAGGTTGACATTACATTCTAAGAAAAAGCCTGCAAAGGTACGATGATTAGTGGTGGAACAAAGTATTGGGACTATTTTAGAAATCAACAAATAGTAACTAAAATTGTTAGGCATGAAGAAGACAAAGAATGAGAGGAACCTAACAAATGAGGGAGTTAGATATGGCCCTTGTGGCTACGGGGATCAGGGGGTATGGAGGGAAGGCTGGGGCAGGGTTCTGAGTTGGATGATCAGCCATGATCATAATAAATGGCGGTGCAGGCTCGAAGGGCCGAATGGCCTACTCCTGCACCTATTTTCTATGTTTCTATGTTTAACACTATAAAAGAAGATAGTAAAATATTCCACAGGGATATGAAAAGAAAGAGCATAGCTGAAGTAACAGATAATGATGAATGAGACTGTTACAGTAATAGTTGGAAATAGAAAAATGGCAGAGATACTACAGAACTATTCTGGATTGGACTTCACACTTTAAGACACTAAGAACAACCCGATAATAATTATTATGAAGGGGAAGGGAGGAGGGTAAGAAAGAATAATATAAAAACAATGTTTAGCACAAGCTGAAAAAAACAAGCCAATTACAAGGTTCAGAGTAGTAACATTTTATCATCAAAGTATACAGATGTCATCATATACAACCCAGAGATTCATTTCCTTGTAGACATACTCAACAAGTCTATAGACCAGCAGCTGCAGCAGAATCGATGAACGACCACCAAATTAGGGTTTTCAACCAGAGTGCAGAAGACAACAAACTATGCAAATGCAAAAAGAATAAACAATAATATAAATAAATAAGCAATAAATATCAAGAACATGAGATGAAGAGCCCTTGAAAGTGAGTTCTCAGGTTCAACGTTTTCAAAGATTTCAAAGGTATATTTAATGTCAGAGAAATGTATATGATATTCATCCTGAAATTCTTTTTCTTCACAACTATCCACAAAAACAGAGGAGTCCCCCAAAGAATGAATGACGGTTAGAATGTTAGAACCCCCAGCTCCCCCCTCCCACACATAAGCAGCAGCAAAGCAATGATCTCCCCTCCCCCACCAGCAAAAAAATGCATCAGCACCCACCACTGAGCACTCAAGCATGTAGTAAAGCATCGATAACGACACAGACTTGCAGCACCACAAAGACTACTTTTTCACCTGGTATTCAACATACCGCAGGCTCTATCTCTCCTTAATAAGGGAAAAAGAGATGTCCCTGTTTCACAGTGAGAGGGGAGACATAACAAAACAACTTGCCGATTTATGGTGTTAAAAGTCTGTTGCGTCGCTTTTTCTCAGCTCTGTGCCTCAGGTCCCTGGGCACACAGCCAGAGGTTTTCCATCTCCAATGACACACCAATCTCCTGTGGAGGCACCGACCTCCAATCCATCTGTCTTCAAAGCTACGAGATCTGGGACCTCTGAAGGTGCACTAGTCTTCTAGGCTGCGTTCTTGGTATATTGAATAGCGGCCAGTCGTGAGACCCCGAGAGCGGGTCCCATTCCCGCAAAGAACTGAAGTCAGCATGAAACAACAGGTCAGGGTCATCAAAAGAACCCTGAAAGGGACAAATAGAGATATTAAAGATAGAAACAGAGCTGTGGGAACAGTTCGGTGATGGGGCAAGTGAAGTTGAGTGAACTTATCTCCTTTGGTTCAAAAGCCTGATGGTTGAGGGGTAGTAACTGTTCCTAAACCTGGCGGTGCTTACAGACCCTCATGGTGAACATGCCCCTGAATATGATGACCTGCACCTTTGGCTCTCTGAGGAAGTAGCTACAATGTCATGGGTAAATTAATTTTAAACTCATGGATTGTGTAGCGTTCTCAGAAGGCTGAAGAAGAACAGATGTAACGCTATTATTCAAGAAAATGGAAGAGACAGAAATTAGAAAACTATTGGTCAGCTGGCTGAACTGGTGTCATTTGGAAAATGCTGGAATTAATTGCTAAGGATTGAATGGCAGCTTAATAACCACTCTGTCTTAAAATGCTCTGATTTTCTATGTGTTGTCTGTTTACAAATAAATCTTTCAAAGGTTCTGAAAGTAATGAACTGCAAACTTGATGAATCCTTGCAATTCTTCTTGTCTCTTTTATACATTTCTCTCAATGCAGTTCCGCAAGAAACTGCATGCATAATCGCACAACTATTAAAAAAAACACGCTCACTGAATAAGCAGAATCTAATTGAATTTATTCCGTCAAGTTCTTTTTTAACTATGGATAATATTTACTTTAGTCTAACAATGTCATGTCATCTGGATGCCAAACTCACATCTCCCTTTACAATCCTTTACTCCCAGTTGAAGGAAGGTCAGCAAGTCCCTGGTGGGCAAAGGAAATGCTTCAAAGATAACATCAAAATCAGCCTGAACAAGTTCAACATTACATCTAAATACTGGGACCACATTGCACTCGATAGATTTACATGGAGGATACCTGAACAAGAGGGAGCTGTGTACAGAAGAAGGACCTCTGTTGTGCCGCAGAGAACAAAGCAAAGCTGTGGAAGTAGAGACTGATAAACTGAAAGATCCAACCAGTAGCCTCAACCTCCATTTACTGGTGCCCACACTACACTAGCATACAGTACTGTGCAAATATATTTTTTAAATTCTGTAAAGCAATTTTTTCAGAAAAATTGCATATATTTTAAAAATCTGTAAAATAAACATGTTTTCAAAAATAATGAATTGAAAATTGTTTAAATATTGAAAAAATACTATAAACAGTAAAAATACTAATTTAAGTCAATATTTGGTGTGACCACCCTTTGCCTTTCAAACCGTATCACGCCTCGTAGGTGCACTGCCATGTTGTTTTATAGGAAAATCGGTCGATAGGTTGTTCCAAATATCCTGGAGAACTTGCTTCTACAGACTTTGGATGCCTTCTTTGCTTCTGCCTTTCCAGGTAATTCCTGACAGCCTTGATGACATTGAGATCAGGATTCTGCAGAGGCCATACCATCTGAAACCAAATAAAAAATCCAGTGTGTCTAAGACCTTTGCACAGTACTGTATGTGTATTTTGGATCAGGCTTCTGAGGACTCTCCAATAGACAATCCCTTAGGTGAACATCATACTCAATTGAAGTGTTTGCACTACTAGTCTAATATGGATGGATTGATTTGGTATTTTATCAAATTATTTCCTTGAAAATAAATAGTTCCTTTTTCATTTTAATCATAAATATACCACTGATTTTGCACCATCTGTTGACATTTAATTCTTTGGATCCACCAGCATCCTATTGGAAACAAATGATGTTTACCCAGAGGATATTTTATTTACTTGGTGGCATTGATTACAACCACTGTTGCTCAGAAACAACGTATGTTCTATTATGTTCTTAATCATGTTCCCTTATTGAAAAGATGGTTCCTTCTGCCAAGGTGGTCTCAGTTCAAAGTTTCTGTTGTCACTACTTTAACTTGAATCATACTTCTCCATCTTACAGAATTAAAAAGCTGCAGAAGAAAAACAGTGAAGGTACTATCATTGTGGACTAGAAGCTGACATAATTAACCCTTTACTTACATTTCCCTTCAAAATCAGTTTTAGAACAGCTACGGCACTTAAACGTTGATTGATTTAGAAAATCTCCTTGCCCTAGTGTTCTAGAGAAAAACAGCAATTAGCAAGTGTCAGCAGGTTCTGGAGTTCCTCAATGGACAGGACATGCAAGCAGAATGTGAGCACATCTGACCTCCTGCTCTGACTTTGAATTCAGCATCGAGTCCCTGGGAATTCCATAACATTTTTGGTTGAGGGGCCAGGTATTTCAAATATCAACTTCACACCATCAAAAACTGGTCAAAACAGTTCAAACCTGTTCATTTGAACTTTCACTGATAAGGGAAGTGGTTTGTTTACTTGCCATATATATTTACATGTATTAGTAACTTCCTGTGTTATGTCAATCAGAGCATGGCATGCATCAAAAAACAACAACTATATCCAACAATTATAAAGAATAAGAATATAAAGAATTATATATAAATAAAAGCCAATAAAGTTAGGGGCAAAAGAATGGATATGGAATAAAACTTACGAAGTTTGATTCCTTTTTTAAATATAACAATCTTATTATTTTTAATTATTAAAGCTATTTTAATACTTCTAGCTGGTTTAACAGTTTTCAAAAAGTCTCTAATGTCCGGATTAAATAAGAAACAATGAAATTCAACTTGCACTATAAAGAGGTTAAAAGAGTGGGGAACGTGAGGGACCTCAATTTCTGAGGCAAGTTAATGCTCCATCTTGCTGGACAACCACAATAGTGAAGCTGGCAGGGCACTGGGAGCCAGGTGACTGCAAAAGGGAAATGAAACCATGGGCATCCTATAAGATGTAACGGCATGAAACACTGAGCTCAGTCTAACCCATCTCATCATGATTGCTCAACTACCTTGATCTATCCTGTTGTAAAAATCTCTACCTTTTTTCTGTTAAAATATGAGAATATCTCTTCTATTTTGCATAGGAAATACACACAGCAAAATTTTCATGCATGGGTGAAAGTTGCTTTGGTATTCCCTATAACTTTAGCCACCATGTGAATAATTTTACTTTTGTGGGGAACACATTTAAGTTGGTAGATTTTGATTAAATTTTTCTAACGTCAATGATTTAATCCAATCCTGGTTGCTTCATCAATTTTACTGGAAAAAAGAAAGTTTTGAACTGACAAAAAATGCTTTCAGTTTTTTGAGCCACGTGAACCTTTTCCTAGACATATTACCTCATCAGCATGCATTCTGTTTTCTGTTAGTTCATGCTTCTGCTCCTCTCACAGGGGATCATGAAAACATACTGTGACTCATGTGGAATGAGTCACACTTCTAGTCTTTAGTCTAAACAATGTGCTATCATGAGAGCTTGAACAATTTTGGGCTGTTTTCTCTGGAGCAGCGGAGGCTGAGGAGAGATCTGATCAAGGTTTATAAAATTATGGGAGGAATAGGTTGAGTTGACAGACAGTAACCTTTCCCTGGTGTTGAAATGCCTAATACCAGAGGGCATGCATTACAGGTGAGAGGGTATAATTTCAAAGGAGAAAATTGTTTTACACTAAAAGTGGCAGGTGCCTGGAATGCACTGTCTGATGTGGTGACAGAGCCAGAAACATAAGAGACTTTTCAGAGACATTTAGAAAGGCACATGAACAGGAGGAAAATGGAAGGATATGGGCATTGTGTAGGTAGAAGAGATAAATTTAGTTGAGAATTTGATTTCCAATTTAATTGGCTCGGCACAGCATCATGGACCAAAGGGCCTGTTCCTGTGTTGTATAGTTCTACTGTATGTTGTAATGGTGGTGTGTGTTCAGATTGCCATGTTGGCCAATTTGAAATGTTTTATATTTAGTGAAGGCAATGGCAACTTCCAGACTTCCCTGTTATTTTCAACATGAGAAAGTCTGCAGATGCTAGAAATCCAAAGGCAACACACGCAAAATGATGGAGAAACTCAGCAGGTCAGGCAGCATCTATGGGAAAGAATGAACAGTCAAAATTTTGGGCCAAGACACTTCTTTGGGACTACTATTTATCATTGTAAAAAACAAATTTCATACTTTTAATAGACAGCATGTTGATTCAATAGTGATTCCGTTTGAAGATCAATGCATTGGTGCTCAGGTCAATTATGTTACTCAGAAGAGCATTAAACTGTTCAGAAATCAGAATCAGGTTTATTATCACTGGCATGTGACGTGAAATTTGTTAACTTAGCAGCAGCAGTTCAATGCAATACATAATCTAGCAGAGGGAGAAAAAAATAATAAATAAAATAAAACATAATAAACAAGTAAATCAATTATGTATATTAAATACTTTTAAAATGTGCAAAAACAGAAATACTGTATATTCAAAAAAATGAGGTAGTGTCCAAAGCTTCAATGTCCATTTAGGAATCGGATGGCAGAGAGGAAGAAGCTGTTCCTGAATTGCTGAGTGTGTGCCTTCAGACTTCTGTACCTCCTACCTGATGGCAACAGTGAGTAAAGGGTATGCCCTGGGTGCTGGAGGTCCTTAATAATGGGTGTTGCCTTTCTGAGACACTGCTCTCTAAAGATGTCCTGGGTACTTAGCAGGCTAGTGCCCAAGATGGAGCTGACTAGATTTACAACCTTCTGCAGCTTCTTTCGGTCCTGTGCAGTAGCCTCTCCATACCAGACAGTGATACAGCCTGTCAGACTGCTCTCCACAGTACAATTTTAAAAGCTTTTGAGTGTATTTGCTGATATGCCAAATCCACTTCAAGCTTTGACATGCTGTGTTCAGAAATGCTCTTCCACACACCACTGTTGTAACACATGGTTATTTGAGCTACTGTCACCTTCATATCAGTTTGAATGAGTCTGGCCATTCTTCTCTGATCTCTCTCATTAAAAAGGCATTTTGCCCACAGAACCATGTATGAAAATCCCAAAAGATTGAGTTTCTGAGATAATTCAAACCACCTCATCTGGCACCAACAATCCCTCCAGGGTCAATATCACTTAGATCACATTTCTTCCACCTGCTGATGTTTGGTTTGAACAATGACTGAATGTCTTGACCATCTCTGTATGCTTTTATGCATTGAGTTGCTACCACATGATCAGCTGACTAGATATTTGCATTAATGAGCTGGGTTAGAGGTGTACCTGATAAAATGCCCACTGAGTAAATGGAGTCCCTGGCTAATACTTAATGAAATGAATTTATTTCCTCTACTATAAAAGTTTAGATACCTTATTGATTGCTTTTGAATTAATTGTATCTTTTCAAGATCAAGATGATTCCAGAAAAATTAGCTGGTTTCAAACTGAATCATCCCGACAAGATAAAGAATGGTAATTATTTTAAACTTTGAAATCAGGTGACTTGAGAACAAGTACACCAAGGTCAATTCCAGAACAGTTCCATTGTACAGTTTGAATCCAATAAATCTCTTTCTTATATGTAGGCCTGAATTTACAATAATCCTTTCTACATTTTCAAATCCCAAAGGCCTTGAAAAACTCCAATATAACCATAGTTTTCTACTTTATCTTAAATGTGCAGATAAGTTTTTCATCGTATGAGCTGGTAAACTGGTATACTATGGTCACAAGTACAGTGAACAACTGTCAGGGATAATGCTTATACAGACCAATTTGTTGCAACAATGCATTGAGGTTGTACAAACTGAAACAGCAACAGAGATTAAAGTGTTACAGTTACAGAGAAAGTGCAGTGAAGGTAGACAGTAAGATGCAAGGTAGATTGTTAGATTAAATACCCACATTATCATCCTAGGGAATAATTTAATAGTTTTACAACAGCACAATAGAAGCTGTCTTTGAGCCTGTGTACTTTCTGCCCAAGGGGAGGGGAGAGGCACGGCACAAGGAAGCCCAGCATCTGGAGAAAATTTGATAATGCTGGCTGTTTTACTGAGGCTATGAGAAATGTAGATAGCATTTATGGAGGTGGCACTAATTTCCATGATGTGCTGAGCTGTGCCCACAACTCTGGAGCAGTTGCAATGCCGAGCTGTGACACCTCCAGACAAGATGCATTCCATTGCGTATTGATAAAAGACTGGTGAGGGACAAAACAAACTGTTACAAGGATGTGGCTGGGGACAAACCCAAGTGCAGGACACAGATGCTGAGGCAGAGTAGTTAGGCGCAGCACCACCGCGAACAGGGAGCCGATATCCAGGAAACAATGCAAAGCTTAGAACTAACAGTCCTCAGGAATAGGAAACAAGGTTTACTCTCACAAGAGTTGACCAATGAACTGGCAGCTTCTTGCTGTGGTCAAAGGGTTTTTAATCCTGCTGTTTGATGGGAAGCAGGTGCATGTAGTTAGTGGTACCTGGGAATGGTTGGAATCTAAATGAGGTGATCAAGGCCCAAATCTTGAGGCAAATGGCAAGGTGGGGGACTGCCAGAAGGGACCATGACAGTACCTCCCCTCAATGGGAGTCTCCAGGCGATCTTCCTGGCCTGTCTGGATGGTCCCGATGAAAATCCTGGATGAGGGAAGGGTCCAGGATGAAGGAATGGGGGACCCAGGAACGCTCTTCTCGATCATACCCTTCCCAGTCTACCAGATATTGGAGACCCCTGCCCCGACGGCGCACATCTAGTAGTAGTCGGACGGTGTATGCCGGATGGTTGTCAATGATACGGGCAGGTGGGGGAGTCTCGGCAGGGGGACACAGTGGGCTGATGGAAACTGGTTTTAACTGAGACATGAAAGGTTGGGTGGATGCGCATGGATCTAGGCAGCTTCAGGCAGACCACTGTGGGATTGATTACCCTTTCCAACTTGAATGGTCCCAGGAAGCGAGGGGCGAGTTTTCTATGTTTGTTCTTGAGCGGGATGTCCTTGGAGGCCAGCCACACCATCTGCCCAGGTTGGTACTCCTGCGCCGGGATGCGGTGTCGGTCGGCTGTCTTCTTATTTCCATTTGTTGATTTCAGTAGGGCCGTACGCGTCTCCTTCCAAATCTTAAGGCACCGATTAATATGGTCAACAACCGACGGTACTGCAATCTCTTCTTGCGCGGGAAACAGCGAGGGTTGATACCCAAGGGAGCACTCGAACGGAGACCTCCCAATGGCAGAGCTCACCAGAGAGTTGTGGGCGTACTGAACCCACGGGAGGTGGTCGGTCCAGGTCGATGGGTTGTTTGCCGTTACACAACGAAGCGTCGCCTCCAGGTCTTGGTTTGCCCGTTCGTCTGGGGGTGGAAGCCGGAAGACAGGCTGACCGATGCGCCCAAGGCTAGGCAGAAGGCCTTCCATACTTGGGAGACAAACTGGGGACCTCGATCGGAGACGATGTCCGCGGGGATTCCGTGGAGGCGGAAGACGTGGCGGACGAGAAGATCTGTGGTTTCCTGAGAGGAAGGAGGTTTAGGGAGGGCCACAAAGTGCACCGCCTTAGAGAATCGAATCGGTCTACCACGGTGAGGACTGTAGTGTTTCCGCGGGAAGGGGATAGACCGGTGACGAAGTCTAAGGCGATGTGTGACCAGGGACGACCAGGGACAGGTAGAGGACGAAGTAGTCCCGCAGGTGGTCCATGAGACCTTTCCTCGGGCAGATGGATCAAGCTGAGACATAAAACGGGTGTCCCCCTCCATGGACGGCCACCAAAAGTGCTTCCTCATGAGAGCCAGGGTCCGATCACTTCCGGGGTGGCAGGCGAACCGGGATGTGTCTCCATTGGAGAACCTGGGACCTGACGGAGGCGGGCACGTACAGGCGATCGCCGGGTCCATTGGCCGGGTCGGTTGTCCCGCTGGGCTTCCTTTACTTTAGCCTCGATCTCCCAAGTGAGGGTGGCAACCACGCAGGAAGCTGGGAGGATAGTCTCGGGACTGGAGGTGTTATCCTTGGAGTCCTGCTGGCGGGACAGCGCGTCCGGCTTCCCGTTCTTGGATCCTGGACGGTACGTGAGGGTAAACTCGAACCGACCAAAAAACAATGCCCAACGTGCCTGGCGGGAGTTCAATCGTTTGGCGGTCTGAATATACCCCAGGTTCTTATGATAAGTCCATACCACAAACGCGTGTTCTGCCCCCTTCAACCAGTGCCTCCATTCTTCCAGTGCTAGTTTGACCGCCAGCAGTTCCCGATTCCCCACGTCCTAATTCCGCTCTGCGGGGGACAGTCGGCGAGAGTAGAAGGCGCAGGGGTGAAGCTTTCCGTCCGACCTTGACCGTTGGAATAGGTCCGCTCCTACCCCGGAGTCAGAGGCATCCACCTCAACAATGAATTGACGTGATGGGTCCAGATGGACCAGGATGGGAGTGGTGGTGAAACGCCTCTTCAGGTCGGTGAATGCCGAGTCCGCTTCGGAGTCCCAGCAAAACGGTGCGAGGTAAGCCGGGTAAGGGAGGCCGTCACTTGACTGTAGTCTCTGATGAATCTACGATAGGAGTTTAACATCCCCAGGAACCGTTGAAGTTGTTTACGTGTCGTGGGTCGAGGCCATTCTTCCACTGCCCGGATCTTGTCGGGGTCTGCTTTTACCTGCCCGCTTTCAGTGATATAGCCTAGGAAGCTGACCGAAGGAACGTGGAACTCGCATTTCTCCGCCTTAGCAAATAACTGTTTTTCCCCATAGTCTCTGGAGGACCTGACGGACGTGTTCTTGGGGTCTGCTAGAAAATATTCGGACGTCGTCAAGGTAAACAAGTACGAATCGATTGATAAAGTCCCTCAGTACATCATTGATCAGGGTTTGGGAAAATCGCGGGAGCATTAGTGAGGCCAAACGCCATGACCAAATATTTAAAGTGACCCTGAGGTGTATTGAAGGCTGTCTTCCATTCGTCCCCCTCTCTTATCCTGACTAAATGGTAGGTGTAGCGAACGTCCAACTTTGAAAAGATAGTGGCTTCATGCAGTGGCTCAAAAGCCGAACTAATGAGTGGTAGAGGGTAACACACATAAAAGTTGCTGGTGAACGCAGCAGGCCAGGCAGCATCTCTAGGAAGAGGTGCAGTCGACGTTTCAGGCCGAGACCCTTCGTCAGTGGTAGAGGGTACTCGTTCTTAACTGTTATGTTATTTAAGCCTCGGTAGTCGATACAAGGGTGAAGCGTCCCGTCCTTCTTTTCTACGAAAAAGAAACCGGGAAGGATGAAGACCTGATAATGCCCGCCGGGAGCGACTCGCTAATGTATTTCTCCATTGCTTCCCTCTCCGGTCGGGATAGGTTAAAAAGGCGACTGGTGGGTAGCGGGGTCCCGGGGAGAAGGTCGATGGCACAATCATATGGGCGATATGGAGGCAGGGAAAGGGCCCGTTGTTTACTGAACACCTGTCCCAAGTCATGGTACTCTGTGGGGACGCGGGACAAGTCGAGGAGTTCCAACACAGGCGGGGTCGCGGTAGCCTCTCTGAAGGATGGGGCCGACCGCAAATGGTTGGCATGGCAAGATCAACTCCATTTTGCTGTCCTCCCGATAGACCAGTCGATATGGGGGATTGTGTTGGGTCAGCCATGGATACCCTAGAACTATCGGGGCTTGAGGTGAATGAATGAGGTTGAATCTTACCTCCTCCCGATGGATGCCGGATTGGATTAAGGTCAGGGGCAGCGTACGGTGGGTCAACCGAGCCAGCAGCTTTCCGTCCAAGGCCCAGGCCTCCAGGGGGGTGGTTAGCGGCTTACGAGGTATTCCGGCCTGAGTGCTATCTCTTCGTCCAGCAGATTGCCCTCAGCACCGGAATCCACCAAAGCGGACAGGGACAGGGACAGTTGTTGGTAATTCACGGTTGCCGGGATCTGCATCCGAGTCTGGGTTGCTGAAGGGGAGGGTCGTTAGATTCACCAGCACAGGAGCCGGATCTCTGCGAGGAACAGGGGGAAGAGAGGTTAGTGCTGATAGAAGATGGTAAAGTGGGACGTTGGCTGACACGAGGAGCGAGGCGACGGGGCTTTTCTCTCACACGCTCCTGAAGTCGATAATCTAATCGAATGGCTAGCGATACTAACGAGTTCAGACCGTCTGTGTCGTCCCTCGCGGCCAGCTCATCCTTTATCTTGTCCGACAGGCCCTGTTGGAACACCTCCCGTAGGGCCTCGTCATTCCACCCGGAGTCTGCAGCCAAGGTCTGGAACTCAATGGCATACTGGGCACACTTCGTGAAGCTTGACGAAAAGTAACCGTTTCGCGACGTCCTTACCCCGACTGGATTGCTCGAATACTTTCCTCATTTCAGCAATAAATGAGGAGTAGGAGGAACAAATCTCTGGTCAGTTGTCCCATATCGCGGTTGCCCAAGCCAAGGCATCCCCTCGTGGCAGCCCCACGATGTATGCAATCTTTGATTTATCAGAAGTGTAGGTTCGTAGCTGCAGCTTAAAAACTAGGGAGCGTTGTAACAGGAAAGCCCGGCACCTACCTAGGTCCCTGGTGTAGGGTTCGGGCTCGGGAACATACAGCTCGCGAGGGGCTGGCGTTGCTGATTCCAGGGGTGAAGCCATCCCAAGCGGTGCAGTTTGGGTAGCCAGCGTTCTTGGAAGGAACAGAAGCAGAGAGCTAGTCTGCTTGTTCACTGAAATTCTGTACATTCGTGGACAGTTTCCGAAGGTTTACTGTGATTTCCCGAAGTAGTCGGTCGTGGGCGCCCAATAGGTAGCCCTGGCTGACCAGG
This sequence comes from Mobula birostris, assembly GCF_030028105.1. Taxonomy (NCBI): domain Eukaryota; kingdom Metazoa; phylum Chordata; class Chondrichthyes; order Myliobatiformes; family Myliobatidae; genus Mobula; species Mobula birostris. The sequence continues at coordinate 138,521,842 of NC_092370.1, forward strand.
GCCTGTTGCACGGAGTCTGTGTCCGCTGGGCTCATGCTTGGCCAGTTCGTTCTGTTGCAAGGACGTGGCTACGGATGAACCCAAGTGTAGGACACAAATGTTGAGGCAGAGTCGTTAGGCGTACCACCACTGCGAACGGGGAGCCGATATCCAGGAGACAATGCAAAGTTTAGAACTAACAGATCTCAGGAATAGAAAACAAGGTTTATTCTCACAAGAGTCGACCAACGAACTGGCAGCCTTTTGTCTGTCTGTCTGGCAGCTTTTTGCTGTGGTCACAGGGTTTTTATCCTACAGTTTGATGGTAAGCAGGTGCGTGTAGTTAGTGGTAGCTGGGAATGATTGGAATCTAAATGAGGTGATGGAGGCCCAAATCTTGAGGCAAATGGCAAGGTGGGGGATTGCCAGAAGGGACCATGACAGGAACTTGCTTAATTACTTCAGCCGTCAGAGGAAGTTGAGTTACTGGTGAGTTTTCTTGGCTGTGGTATCAATGTGATTGGACCAGGACAGGCCATTGGTGATGTTCTGGGAACTGGGAACTTGAAGCTCTCAACCCACTCTCCCTCATCTCTGTTGATGTAAGTAGGAGCATGCGCACTACCTCACCCCTTCCTGAAGTCAATGACCAGCTTTTATGTTTTGTTGAAATTGAGGAAAAGGTTGTTGCCATGATGCTATTTCACTCAACTTTCCTTGCAGGACTGCAACTCATTGTTATCTGAGATTTGCCCACTACAGTGGTGTCATCTGCAAACTTGTTTATGGAGTCAGAGCACAATTTGGCCCACTATTCTGGGTATATAGAGATTAGAATAAGAAGTTGAGGATGTAGCCTCATGGAGTAGCAGTGATGACAATAATTGTGGTGGAGATGTTGCTGCCTATCCTTACTTACTATGGTTTGTTGGTCAGGACATCAAGGATACAGTTGCAAACAGGGGTGTCGAGCCCTAGGTCTAGGAGTTTGGAGATGAGTTTGCTTGGAATTATAGTATTGAAGGTGGACTTGTAGTCAATAATCAATCGCCCTACTTTGTATCATCTGCAGACTTGACCACAAAGCCATTAATTCCATCATCCAAATCATTAATATATAACATGAAAAGTAGTGAATCCAATACCGACCCCTGTAGAACATCACTAGTCTCCGGCAGCCAGCCATAAAAGGCTTGTTTATTCCCTTTCTTTGTCTTCTGCCAATCAGGCAATCTTCTGTCCATGCTGGTACTTTTCCTTTAATGCCATGGGCTCTTGTTTATCAACCTCATGTGTGGCTCTTTGTAAAGACCTTCTGAAAATCCAGGTAAATGGCATCCACTTACTCTCATTTGACTATCTTGTCTATTATTTCCTCAAAAATTCTTACAGATTTGTCAGGCAAGATTTCCCCTCAAGGAAACCATGCTGACTTTTGCCTATTTTATCATGTGCCATCAAATACCTTAAAACATCATCCTTAATAGTGGACGCTAACATCTTGTTAACCACCAAGGTCAGGTTAACTGATATATAATTTCCTGTCTTTTGCCCCTCTCTGTTCTTAAAGGGTGGAGTGACATTTACAATTTTCTATCCTACTGGAACCGTTCAAGAATCTTAGTGATTCTTGGAAGATTATTAGTAATGACTCCACAATCTCTTCAGCTACCTCTAGCAGAAACTTGGGGTGTAGTCCATCTGGTCCAGGTGACTTATCCACCTTGAGACCTTTCACCTTCCAAAGCATCTTCTCCTTTCTTATAGCAATTAAATTCATTTCTGCCCCATTTTTCTAAAAATGCTGCCAGTGTCTTCCATAGTGAAGACTGACCCAAAATATAGGATGTAAACTATAACTTCATTGACCAGCCTGTAATGTACCTGTATATTTGTAGAAACCAGATTTAACCTTAAAATTAGGTACAGGACAAGAAGGTGAGATGCCTACCAAGTACTTTCATCTCCACACACCCATTATTTGTGCCCAATGGGAGGAGGTAGAAGAGAGAATATCTGGGATGCGTGAGTTCTTTGTTTATGCTGGCTGCTTCACCTAGGCAGCAAGAATTAGAGACAGCTTGTGGAGGGGAGACTCGTTTCTGTGATATGCTGAGCTATGTCCACAATTCTCTGCAGTTACTTGTGTTCATGGGCAGAGCAGTTGCCATACCAAACCATGATGTATCCAGGTAGGACAGTTTCTCTGGTGTGTCAATAAAAAACAATAAGGGTCAAAGGAGACCTGTAAATTTCTGTAGACTCCTGGGGAAGAAGAGCTTTTTTGGCTGTGGGATCTATGTGGTTACGTCAAGGCAAACTACTCTTTAGCCAAAGGGTGGTGAACTTGTGGAATTTGTTGCCACATGCAGCAGTGGAGGCCAAGTCATTGGGTGTATCTAAGGCAGAGATTGATATGTTCTTGTTTACATTACATCAAAGGTTACCGGGAGAAGGCTGGGAACTAGGGTTGAGGAGGAGATAGAAAGAAAGATCAGCCATGATGGAATGGCGGAGCAGACTCAATGGGCAGATGGCCTAATTCTGCTCCTATGTCTTATGGTCTTATGGTCTACCTGTAAAGTATCTGAATTAACCATAGGAAATCACTTATTCACTGTGATTTCCATCCTTTTGTCTGTTTCTTCTGTAATAATCTCATTTACAATCCCCCCACCAACAGGCACACCTTCTCTCCATCTATTCTATCTTGGACATTTCATTTCTTCTATTACATCTTCTCTCAGCCCTCTCTCCCCTAATGAAAGCTATCTTAGTAACTCTTTACAATAGTAAACAGCGTTGCATTCATCCCTACAAACACACTAGTCAGTCTTTTCTGCGCTCTTGCCTTGGCCTTCACATCTGGTGACAGAGCGGGGACCAGAATTTGGCAGAGGGTTCCATTTTTGGCCTAACTAGTATTTTGTCAAGGTTCAACTTAACACCATGACCCACAATGGAACCTGAGCTACCTTTATTTTTTTGTTTGTTTATTTATTTAGAGATGCAGCAACTAACAGGCCCTTCTGAGCCAATGAGCCCGTGACATCCATTAACACTGTGTGTTCAATTAACCTACCAACCCGCACGTCTTTGGCATCTGGGAGGAAACCGGAACACCTGGAGGAAATCAATGCAATAATGGTGAGAACGTACAGACAGCGGTAGGGATTGAACCTGTGTCAAGAAAACTAATAATGTTACACTAACCGCTAGGCTATATCACATAACCAGTACACAGCCTTACTTATAAGCTAGCTTCAGTTAAAATCCGTTGGAATCCGGCAGCAGAGAACCTGTGTTGCGGCCATCTTTCAATACAGATTTATTTGACATTGAGTCAGGTCGCTGAGCTTTTTTGGGAGCTAGTCGGGAGAAATTGAAACAGGGAATTGGGTTTGTCAGTCAGGAAAGATTTCTTTTTGAAGGTTGGGATTATCATGCAGTCTACATTTACCAGATTAATGGCAGCATTCAGTTTCAATGAGACCTTACTTCACTGAGTCAGCATCATGATAGACAGAGTGTTTGCTTTCACTTTTATCTACACCGTTATAGATTCCAAGCACTCTCCTGCTGCAAGGCATTCACACTTCCCTTGAGACAACATAACCAGCTCTCTACTTTGATAACCAGGTGTCAGTGAACGCTGCTGACACCTTACTCTCCCACAATCCAGAGTTGATAAAATTCAATTTGGATTTCGGGGAAATAGAGCCAAGTGTGCCAAATGTCAGTGTGGTAGATTTTGAAATCTTTTGCTTGATACATCTGCAGATGTAACAATGAGAATGTGGCATGCAAGTGTGACATTTGAAATTCTGCTGCTTTGCAGCATACATTTGTTTCATCCTGAGCACTGAGCAGAGCCTCACCGGTCAGACTTCAATGAAATATACTACCTCTGATGCCAATAATATATTGTTAATAGTCAGGCAAAGAATATGGTTGCAATGTAAAGGAGTGATAATGAACAGACTATTTTATAGAGCTCGTTATTGAAAATGAAATATACACTTAGTGGCCAATTTGTTTAGTACCTCCTGTACCTAATAAAATGACCACTAAGTGGATGTTCATGGTCTTCTGCTGCTGTACCCATCCACTTCAAGGTTCAACATGTTGTGCTTTCAGAGATGTTCATCTGCACACCATTATTGTAATATGTGGTTATTTCAGTTAGTTTCTGTCAATTTCCACTAATCTGGCTTTTCTCCCATCCTCTCTCATTAGCAACCCAATTTCTCACCCACGAAACTGCTGCTCACTGTTTTTACTTTTTGTACCATTCTCTGTAAACTCTAGAGACTGCTTTGCATGACAATCACAGTAGATGAGCTGTTTCTGAAGGCTGATTTATACTTGGGCGTACTGGCTTACACCGTAGCCTTCGCAAGTGGGCTACGCCATTGTGAGCATTTATACTTGTGTGTTGGTGTGTCTGCATCACTCTGCAATTCACCGCCAAAACGCTAGTTGGCGGGGTTTCTATGCCACTGTGTTGAGTTTCTTCATGTTGAAACTCAACACAAAGAAACTCAAACTTCAAACAATGGCGACTGAAATTGAAGGAGGGTGAATTTTCTGTGCTTGTCTGGCAACTGAGAAATGTGGACGAGGAAATGTATTTCAAATATTTTCGGATGTTGGCAGGTAGATTTGACGATTTGGTTCATCGTCTCCAACCATTTATTTTGCATCAGTGTACGCACGGTATACTCAGAGACTGGCAATCACCATTTGAGTTGGTGGAAATCAACAGGCTGTAGCAGCTAGCTACGAACTGGCATCAAGCACAGGGTCCTCCATAATTTCGGAGGTCTGTAAAGCTTTATGGAAAGCATTGCAGCCAGAGTTCCTTCCCTGCCCTTCAGTCACCCAATGACAAGCTATTGCAGTGTAGGAGGAAATGTGATGCTACCAAGCGGACCAATCACAGCTGTTGGCGGTCTGCGATGCCGCGACTCGTAGTTACATTTTGGGAGAGGTAGGCATTAGGCTATGGCGTAGGGTTCAGCATAGATACAGTGTAGGGTTTGCAGCTACGCTGTACCTACGGTGTACATTTAACACACAAGTATAAATCAGCCTTGAGATACTAAAACCATTCCATCTGCCATCAACAATCATTTCACGGTTAAAGTCACTTAGATCACATTTCTTCCCCAGTTCGATATACAACTCAGCTAATCTAGGAGAAGGAAAACTCTGATCTCAAACCTCTGCTAACTTGTGGCTAAACCAACTCATGGGGAAGTCTTTGGGGGTAAATCACAAGGGAAAACTCCAGAGCTGGAGTCCCCAAAGCTGTCCTAACCTGGGTTCAACACTGACTGAAAACTGCTGCTGGTGCCAAACTGTGTCAGTCTTTGCCATTCCTTTGGCTTCATCAGATGCATGAAGAGGGGGAGCTTGCTACGTGGGCAACAGCTTGCTCTCCATATTGTACTTCCCAGGCTTGCATACCTAGCCAGTTAGAATGCAACATTGATGGTCAACTAATTACTATGGAGAACATGTGATGAAGAGTCCTTGAAAGTGAGTCCATAGGTTATGGGAACTGTTCAGCGATGGGGCAAGTGAAATTGAGTGAAATTATCCTGTCTAGTTCAAGAGCCTGATTGTTGAGGGGTAATAACTGTTCCTGAACCTGGTAGTGTAGATCCTGAGTCTCCTGTACATTCTTCCTGATGGCAACTGTGAGGAGAGAGCATGGCCTGGATCTTGAGGGCCCGTGATGATGAATGCTGCTTTCCTGCAACAGCACTTCATATAGATGTGCTCTACCCCTGATGTACTGGGCTGTATCCACTACTTTTTGTAGGATTTTCCATTCAAGGGCAGTGGTGTTTCCATACCAGGTCACGATGCAACCAGAGGTATACTCTCCAGCACACATCAACAGAAGTTTGACAAACAAGACAAGAGAAGATCTGAAGATGCTGGAAATCCAAAACGTTGATTGCGCTTTTTTCCATGGATGCTGCTCAGCTTGCTGTTCCTCCAGCATTTTGTGTGTGTTGGTCAACAGAAGTTTGTCAAAAGATTTAGATGACATGCTGAATATTCGCAAACTTCTAAGAATGTAGAGGCACTGCTGTGCTTTCTTCAAAATGGCACTTACTTGCTGGAACAGGTCCTCTGAAATGATAACAGTGAGGAATTGAAAGTTGCTGACCCTCTCCACCTCTGATCCCCTGATGAGGACTGGTTCATGGACTTCCGGTTTTCCCCTCTTGAAGTCAATAATCAGCTCCTTGGTCTTGCTGACATTGAATGAGAGGTGGTTGTTGTGACACCACTCAGCTAGATTTTCAGTTTCCCTCTTACATACCGATACCCCACCACATTTGATTCGGCCACTGCCAGTGGGTTTCCTCAGCAAACTTAAATATGGCATTGGAGCTGGGTTTAGCCACACAGTCATGTGTAAAGTGAGCAGAGCAGTGGGGTAAGCAACGGCCTTGCACCTGTGCTGATGGAGATTGTGGAGGAGATGTTGCTGCCAATCTGAACTGACTGGGATCTTCAAGTGAGGAAATTGAGGATCCAGTTGCTCAAGGAGGTCTTGAAGCTTATTGATTAGTTTTGAGGGGATGATAGTATTCAATGCCGAGCTGTAGTTAATGAAGAGTCTCCTGATGTTTGCACCTTCACTGTGCAGATGTTCCAGGGTTGAGTGAAGAGCCAATGAAATGGAATCTGCTCTTGACTTCTGATAAGATGGGGGTGTGTTAAATTTCACTGACTCCTACAGGGGATCAATCAAAGGTGTTATTGTCATTTCTACCATATGTTTTTACAATTGCACAACCTTGCTTGTCATTAAGTACTGCAGGTTAACCCCATCAGCGAGTAGCGCATTGGCGAAGAACCTGAATGAACTGGATCTGGTGCAGATCGTGCTGTTGCCTACGTCAGAGAGCTGTTGATGCACAAATACAGTGTGCAGTCTAATGGTGACTGATTATCTTAGTTGCTTTACTTGTGAATGCAAGGCATTAGTGGTGCAGAATGCTGCAGGTCCAATTCATTGGTTTATTGGTGAGTGCCCGGGGAAGCTGCATGACCTTGGATGTCTCGAGGCGTCAAGCCATGGTGGCGCCTGTTTGCAGCCACCCGGAGGAGACTTTGGAGTTCGGTGCTCCACTGGAGTGCTGGACGTGGTGTATTATGGCGTCCATACTGGAGTCATTGCTGCCCCCAGTGGTCGCTTGGCAGAAGACAAGCTGTATTATGTTCAACTGCAGACTGCTGCAACATTCATGGACTTGTAATTGGACTATTTTTTGTGTGACTGTATTTTAGTCCTGTTTTATATGTGCTTGATGTCTCATTTTGTAGCCCGGGGAAAAAAAAAACACTCAGGGCAACAAATGCTTTTTCGGGTCTTTAATTCCTTTATCTGTTTTTAGATGTTTTAATGCAGAAAGAGGGCATCAAAATAAAAACAACAAAATGAGTTAAACAAAAGCAGTTCCTGCTGTTACAATCTCAGCTTAAATTTGGCCCACGCACTTGTGTATCAACTAGTTACATATGCAGTATGAAAATAAATAAAGCAAAATGTACTAAACCAATACAGTAGTGGCAATTCCAAATAGAACAATACAAACAACATTAGAATCCCCCAAACCTGTACCTTGTACACAACATCCCAAATATGAATAAAAACATCTCATCTTTACTAAGAGATATACTCATGTCGGCACACACGTGCTTAACTTCCAAACTCGTATAGACTAGACCCTGAGATGAGTATTCCTCGCTCACATTATGTGCACAGAGATTAACACATTCACATTACTCCGTTACACTCACATTCAGTCATGAAATAATAAAGTAAGACAAAAATAAACCTTCGTAAAACGTTTACAATATATTGCCTTGTAGTTAAATTACTAGAAAGACTAACCAACTAGGCTGATTAGGAACGTGCACAACCACGCTATCCAACGCCAACACCTTGCTCGTGAAAACTTAAATCATCCACATGTCAAATTATCAATATTCTTGGTTTACATGCAAGTATAATCGAATCTACATGAATATTATTGAATATTATTCACCTTTACTGACCATACGATCAGCACACCTGGGAAAAGCAGCTCTCAGCATTCCATATGCTTTCTAGAACATTGTCTCTCTTATTTTCTACTCTACACATGCATAATGACCTCACTGTTTCCTCTTAAAGGTACAGGCAGCTATTTTAGCATTACTAGGGTGAATATATAAGTGAATTTTTAACAATAAAGAATAATATTCAACAGTCACCTGGTTACATTTATATGTGCTATATATGCTTTCTGCTGTGCATGACTATTGGTACTGTGTTTTTGCACCTTGGCCCCAGATTAACGCTGTTTCATTTGGCTGTATTCATGGGTATTCATGTATGGTTGGAAGACAATTAACCTCGAACTTAAACTTGACCTGTTGTGATGGTAGGCAAATTGCAGCAGATTCAAGTCGCTTCTCAGGCAGGAGTTCATATGTTTCATCACTAGGCTCAAAAATCATTTCATCGCAGAGCGGTTGGATGATCGTCATTGAGGCAGATTACCACGTTCTTCTTAGGTACTGGCATAATTGAAGCCTGCTTGAAGCAGGTGGGTACCTCAAACTGCTGAAGCGGGAGGTTAAAAATATCGGTGAACACTCCAGCTAATTGATCAGCACAGGTCTTTAGTACTCGGACAAGTGCCCTGTCTGGATTGGATGCTTTCCATGGATTCTCCCCACTGTGGGATGCTCCCATGTTGGTCTCAGAGACTGAAATCACAGGATTATTGGGGGCTGTGGGAGTTTGTGAAGGTGCCTCTGACTTTTGACGGCCAAAGTGAGCATAAAATGCATTGAGCTCATCCGGGTGCGAAAGCCTTGTTGTTACCTGTGTTGCTTGGTTTCACTTTGTGGGAGGTGATAACATTCTAGCCCTCTCACAGCGGGCAGCCAGCCTTCAGTGATTCATGTGTGGTCTGGAATTGCCACTTTGCACATGAGATGGCTTTCTGGTGTTCATACCTAGATCTCCTGCATTTCATTTGGTTGCCAGACCTGAACGCTTCTGTTTGGTGAAGAGTCTAAATGATTTTCTGCAGACACACTCATCTGCAAATGTTTTTATGAAGTCTGTAACAACCGTAGTGTATTCATCAAATCCTCTTGAACCTTGAACCCAGCTCTCATCCACAATCCTTTGTCCACCATCAAAACAGCCAACCTCAGCGAGCTTCTTGTAGCCTTCAGTTACCTTATTGCCTTTTAACTACCTGTTCTCTCTTGTTTTGTCACCCCTCATGGCCTGTCATTTTGCAGTCTATTATTAAAGTTATTGTTGACTGCTCAATCATCTGCAGAAGAGATGCAGTGAGCCAAATGGCCTAATTCTGCCCTATATCTTATGGTCTTATGGACTCCACTGCTCTGCTTTTGGTTCAAAGCTCCTCTACATCTTCTGACAGGATGAGCAAACCAGTGATTGACCCAGCAGAGTATGCTTGCCTGAGGGAAGTTGTCCATCCACAGGAGCACACAATCCCGAAGCAACAGGAAACCATTGACCATCTGCTCATCTCTGTCCACCAACTTTCTGTCTCAGTATCGCAACCTCACACCAGTCAACCTCCTTCCCCAGAGCCCTAGATTCCAGTGCCTGAAAGCTTCAATGGATTCCCAACCCGATGTTACAACTCCCTCTCCCAGTGCGTCTCACACTCCGAGTCTCCAGCCATCTCTGTATGTTACGGACTCTGCCAGAATTGCCTTTGTCATCTCTCTCCTGACTGAGCGAGCTCTGACCTGGTCTGCCGCTAAATGGGATAACAAAACCATCATTTGCGGTAAATATGAAGAATTCTTTGCTGAGGTGCGTTGGGAAGAGGAAGGGAGGCAGTGGAACAGATACTTGGCCTGCATTAGGGCTCACGCTCGGAGCTGGATTTCTCTGTGGATTCAGGACCCTCGCAGTGGACTATGGCTGGAATGTGGAAGTCTTGCTGGCCCATTATCGTCACAGACTCCTGGAACACTTGAAAGGTGAGCCGTCAACTTTTGAGGTGCCCACTGGACTTGAAAACCTCATCTCTCTGGCCTTCTGAATTGATATGCAACAACACTCCTGGTCATCATCCAGAACCCCAGGTTCATTCACAGAACTATTTCAGGCTGTAGGACCCTCATTATCAACACTCCAGAACCCATGCCGTTATGGAGAACTCCCTCTACTCCCCAAGAGTGTGAGTTTTGTTTGAGGAAGAACTTGTGTGCTTACTGCAGAGCCGCTGATGCACCCACACATCAAATGCCCACTGCATCCGGGAAAATGGCACCTCTAGGTAGAGGCGAGGGGCCTTCTATCTGGTAAGCTACCCGCAGCCTCTCATGCCAGCACCATAGCCCAGCTCACTCTCCCTGTCCTGCGTGCACAGGAAGCTCTGGTGGTTTGCAGCGTAGCAGGCAACTTTCTGGCCCGGAATCTGTATGTGCAGCCTGCATTCCCTTCTGAGTCTATCTCTCACCCTTTCCGCACCACGGCCATCGACAGGCGTCCCTTGGGGTCTGGCTTGGTTAGAGCACGCACAAGGCCTATGCACAGAGCATTGCAGAGAATGGCGAATCCATCCAATTCCCCCTTAACGACTCACCCAACACTCTTCTCATTTTGGGTTGCCCCTGGATCACCACTGTCAGCCATCACTTTGCCTGTTTATCTGCTTCATTGCTGAGCTGGGGACCCTCCTGCTGGACCACCTGCCTACAACCTCATCTGTCATCACCTCATTAATCCATGGAGACAGAGGAACTCTCGATCTCACCAAACTCCCACAAGAATACCACGACTTAGCCATTGCCTTCAGTAAAAAGAAAGCCAGTGCCCTGCCACCTGACAGACCACACAACTGTGTAATCCACGTCTTCCTGGGTACCACTGCTCCTAAGGTCCTTTGTTCTCCCTCTCCTCTCCTGAGCCCCAAGCCATGAGTGACGACATTGTCAAAGTACTACAACAAGGCTTCATTCGCCCATCCCTGTCCCCACTATTACGTCTCATAGTGTTGCTTGGCTGAGCCACCTGTTGGAATTCTGTTCGACGTTGACTATATAAACTCTGGCTGCTGTTTCTACTTTGGAGCCTGTCTTTCCTCTGCACTTGGGTTCTGACATTTGCCAGCACGCACCGTGACAGAGTGATTCCACCAAGACATCAAAGGTTGAACAGTGGTGATTTGACATCAGTTATCTATAGGTGAGAATGCCATTGATTCTCAAGTCCACATTTCGAGATTCACAAGTTTACATTCATAATGTTTGTAGTCTACATTCTGCGTGGTTCTAGTATACGTTCCACATTTCTCAAGTCCACCTTCCAAGTCCACTTTCTGAAATTTTCTTTGCAACGTTCTGAGTTTCTCAAGTCCAGATTCCAATGTTCTCTAGCCTATTTTTAAGGATATTTCAAGGTCAACCTCGACACGGCAATTCGCCTACCAGAGCAACAGGTCAACGGCGGATGCCATCTCTCTGGCCCTACATTCCTCCTTAGAACAACTGGAGAATAAAGACGCATATGTAAGGCTCCTTTTCACTGACTACAGCTCTGCCTTTAATACCATCATTCCAAATAAACTGATTCCTAAGCTCCAGAACCTAAGCGTTAGCACTCAGGTCTGCAGCTGGATCTTCAACTTCCTCACAGACAGGACCCAGGCTGTAAAAATAGGGGACAAGCTCTCCTCTACAATCACTCTGAGCACCGGTGCCCCACAAGGCTGTGAACTCAGCCCTCTGCTGTACTCAATGTACACCTATGATTGTGTAGCCAAGTTCCTAGCAAACTCAATATATAAGTTTGCTGATGACACCACAATTGCAGGCCTTATCTCGGGTAATGATGAGTTTGAGTAAAGAGAGGAAATTAAGAACCTGATGGCACGGTGCGAAGACAATAACCTATCCCTCAACGTCAGCAAGATGAAGGAATTGGTTGTTGACTTCAGAAAGAGTAGCAGACCACATGACCCCATTTATATCGGTGGTGTGCAAGTGGAACAGGTCAAAAGCTTTAAGTTCCTTGGGGTCAATATCACAAATGACTTGACTTCGTCCAACCAAGCAGAGTCCACTGCCAAGAAGGCCCACCAGTGCCTTTACTTCCTGAGAAAGCTAAAGAAATATGGCCTGTCCCCTAAAACCTTCACTAATTTTTATAGATGCACCATAGAAAGCATTCTTCTAGGGTGCATCACAACCTGGTATGGAAGTTGTCCTGTCCAAGACCGGAAGAAGCTGCAGAAGATTGTGAACACAGCCCAGCATATCACACAAACCAATCTTCCATCCTTGGACTCACTTTACACCGCACGCTATCGGAGCAGTGCTGCCAGGATAATCAAGGACACGACCCACCCAGCCAACACACTTATTGTCCCTCTTCCCTCTGGGAGAAGGCTCAGGAGCTTGAAGACTCGTACGGCCAGATTTGGGAACAGCTTCTTTCCATCTGTGCTAAGACTGCTGAACGGATCCTGACCTGGATCAGGGCCATACCCTCCAAATATCTGGACCTGCCTCTTTTCTTTTTGCACTACCTTACTTTCCCTTTTCTATCTATGGTTTATAATTTAAATTTTTATTATCGACTTGTACTCCAGGGAGCGCGAAGTGCAGAACCAAATATCACCGTGATGATTGTACGCTCTAGTATCAATTGTTTGGCGACAATAAAGTATAAGGTCTAGACATCCCCAGTTCTCAAGGTACTCAAAGTTCAAGCAACACACATAACATGCTGGAGGAACTCAGCAGGCCAGGCAGCATTGATGGAAAAGAGTACAGTCGACATTTCGGGACAAGACCCTTTGGCAGGACTATATTTTGTGTATGTTGCTTTGATTTCCTGCATCTGCAGATTTTCTCTTGTTTGTCCTCCAAGTTCACCAGGGTTTTCAAGGTCAATTAGGTTCTCTAGGTTTTTCCATGGCCTTCTAGGGTTCTGAGGACTATTCAAAGTTTCTGAGGTTTTTCAATGCTTCTGATGTTTATTCAGTGTTTCCAAGGCTTCTTCAAATTTTTCAAGGTTTTTGTTATGTTCTCCCTGTCTTGAGGTTATCAAGTCTTTCTTGAGGTTCCCAAATCCTTCTTGAGGTTTTCCAAGTACCTGTCAAGATTTCCAGGTCTTTCTACAGTTCCCCGTTCTTTCTCGGATTTCCAAGTCTCGCGGAGTTCCCTGTTCTCTCTTGAGTTCCCAGGTGTCTCTGAGTTCCCCATTCTCTCTCAAGTTCCCCATTCTTTCTCAAGCTCCCATGTTTCTCTTGAGTTTTCTGGTCTCCCTGGCTGTCAGATGCCAACCATGGGGAGGGGTTAGTGTAATGACCTCTTTGGGGTTGTGTGGAGGTGAAAGAGCATTGGGCTCCAAGGTTTTCAGAGCACATTAATTGGTTAATTGTTGTTTAATGAGAGCCATTAATCATTTCAAAGTTCAAAATTCAAAGTTAAAAGTACGTATACAGTATACAACCTTGAGATTTGTTTCCTTACAGGCAGCCACAGAACAAAGAAACCTCAAACAAACCCATTAGAAAAGACTGCCAAACACCCAAATATGCAGAGAGAGAGAGAAAAATAACAAATCATGTAAACAAAAAAAATAAGCAAACAGCTTCAGAACTGAAGTTTAGAAAGACACAAAGCCAGGCATCACTGCAGTTGTAGTGAGCACAGCCTCAGTTCATCATAGAGCCAAATGAACATTGTGAGACCACAAATGCAATGCCAGACATCACTGCAGTTGTAGTGGGACACAGCCTCAGTTCAGCACGGAGTTGAGAAAAACATTGTGGAGCAGCGAACAGAACTGGGCAGAACCAGTCCTCGCCTCACCACCCATCCCAACACCCTGACCTTTTCAATCTGCTTAAATTATCCCAAAATCAGATTGTTCTTGTCTCTTGGACCTCTGTTACTCATACCTGAACTTTCCACTTCGGACTTGCACTTAAATCGATGTTAGGACTTACCTCACTCTTGCGGATGCCACAACTCTGCCTTAGCTCTGCTTCAATCCTGTCTCCACCTTCACTTACCGTGAGCAGGCCTTCCCTGCACCTCCACAACTGCCACCACTCTCCTCTCTGTTGTTAGCAATGGTCATTATTAATAAAGTGTATTCAGTAGCTTTCTTTGCTTTATTTTTTTTTGCTGCCAATAAGTAGTTGCTGGGCATAACCAGTGTAATCTTAAACTGGAAGCATTTGGAGTTCCTTGAGGATTCCTTGTTAGTTGTGTTATATAAGCAGACACCCAATTGGTGCTAGTCATGGGATCCTAGTTTTGAGAATGATAAGCCTCACTGTGCCGCTCAGCTGAGCCTCCTATGTTCTGTTGGATAAACTCTGGTTGGTATCTCTACATCGGAGTCTGTCTTTCTTCTCCACCTGGGTTCCGACATTGCCAACGCCAGTCTTGACGATGGAGAGCCATCATAGCTACCAGTCATGCCTACTGCTGCTAGGCCTACTGCCATTGCCACTTTGGCAGAATACTCCTTCCTGGGTACTCATCTGGCTGTCCACCTGAGATCTGTCCCGTCGCATTGACTCCCACAAGCTCTTGCCTCAGTTCATTGGTCCCTTTAAAACTACCCATTGCATCAACCTTGTTACCTAGCATCTCCAGCTGCGACCATCTCTCAGGATCACACCTACATGTCCTGCATCAAGCCCATTGTCCATGGACCTGTCAACCTACCTAGGCTTGCATCTTTCAGAACCAATGAAGATGGTCCAGTGTACATGGTCCGCCAGTTGATGGATACATCATTGTGGATGGGGTGTGCAGTACCTGGATGACTGGGTAGGTCACGGCCTGGGGGTGAGGTCTCAGGTGCCATCCTGTTTTGGCTTGGATTCAACGCTTATCAAGGAGTTCTACCGGACCTATCCAGCTCGTTCTGCTGGCTGCTGGATGAGGGGTCCTGTTAGGCCTGCAAAGACAGTCACCTCCCAGTCTCCACCCAGCAAACAGGAGTCACCTGCTGCTCATTTTCTAACTCATCACTTGCAGCCTTTTTAAACTTTGTCCAATGTTCTTCATTCATTCATTGAACCAGCTGGCCTCAAGCAATTGCATCTAGCCTTCATTTACCTTGTTGCCTTGTCCTTTAAATGTCTGTTCCCTTCTGTTTGGTGGGTCCTTGTAGCATTATTTTGCAGTTTATTAGTAAAATATCATTTACTGCTAATTCATTTCCTCAGCTATACTTTCAATTCAAGCTTCCTCTACATTTCCTGACATAGATAGAGCAACATCTTGCATGGTGACTTAATAGCACCTTAGGGAGATGGAACTTTGAGCAGCTGTCTTATTCTGTCTCTGCTCTATTAAACAGCATACAGCCATCCTGGGCATGAATAACATTCCTGTTCCAAATATTTGGATGATTTTGTGTTTTCACTGGAGGGAGCCAGGATCAGTATCAGTATGAGTAGTCTGCCTTGTTTTCTCTTACATCCTTCCTATAATGGGTCAAACAGATGTGGCCGAATGTCACAAATGGAGAGAAGATGTAAGAGACTCAGCACCTTTCCTTGCACCTCCTCCCTTTCTAGAATCCAAACAGTCCTTCTAGGTGAGGCCACAATTCAGTTGCACTTCTTTCAGCCCACTGTACTCTTTACGTTTCACAATATGGCCTGTGCTGCGAAGGAAGCAAACATTTTGGTGAAGACTTGGAAAAGCAACTCTGTTCAGAAGTGACCTTGTGCTTCTGATTGCCTATCATTTTATTTTCCCATTCCCCTCCCATTCTGATCCATCTTTCTGTGAGCTTTGAGTGAAATTCAAAGGAAGTCTGAGGAAGAGCAATTCATCTTCCATCTTGGCACATTGCAGCATACCAGACTCAATCTTTCTTTTGTTCTGCTTATATCAAAACCAGCCATTTCTGCCAATCATCCATGTGTGGTTTTTGCTCTTTTTATTTTCTCTTTCTATTAGTATTGTCTGGCCTGCTGGTTATGTCCCACAGGCTTGTTGTCAGCAACAGACCACACAGACAAAGCAGCAAAATCTGATTCTACCTGCCGCAATAGTACATTTGGTCTCACCCTATTAGGGAAATGATTAATTTCCTTGTCCCTACTCCGCTTGCTTTGCTACTGAAAGTTAACTTTTGTCTTCCCTTCTTCCACTTCTGATGAAGGGTCTGAAATCTGAAACATTGAATCTGCTTCTCTTTCTGATGCTGTTTGATAGTTTTTCCAGAACATTCTGTTTTTTTTTTAATTGCAGATTTCCTGAGTCTGTTGTTATTCTTTGATTTTTTTTTCAATTGAGAATAGATTTTGGAACAAAGTATCACGACATTCACAGTTTAGTAAATCAGTTGATTTATAAAGGGTGACACCTAAGCCAACAGCTTTGCTTATGAAATTCTCAATGAAGTGAATAAAAAGTGAATTCTTTCTTTGTGATTTTTCTGGTAAATTCCACTTAAAATGTTAATGTCTACAAATTTCAGTTTCTAGTTACTGATACTACTAATGATGGTTTAGTGAAGAGTGAGCACTGGGGCAGACTTCAGGCTGGTTTAAAGCATTGAGGCCCAAGAGTGGTAAATAAACCAATGTTCAGGCCTACTAATTTGTGCCAGCTGCTCTTTTTTTAACACGCTATTTTATTCACCCTTCACTTTGAGTTCAGAACAAAGAAGTAGGCAGATAAAATTATAACTGACACTACCCGCCCAGCATACTGCCTTTCCCAAAAGCTCCTTCCTTGGAAATCAGTAGAGGACTATTCAGACAAAAAAAACTTCACACCATCTTAAAAGTTTCTTCCACCACGCAATCAATCAGATTAACTATTCTAGTTATCTCCCTTCTCCTCTCTATCTATTGCCTCAGTCACTGCACTGTCCTGTAAATACTTCAAACTACTTTTTATAATGCTGTTTACCTTGAAAGTACATGCTGGTATTTGTGTATATACGTACATTTTATTCCATATTCATATGTATAACTTTATTTTTTTATGATACTTTATTTGATATAGTGTTGAATGTTAATGTTTCTTGTTGCTTATTAATGTAACACACCACAGCAACTGAACAATACATATATAATTGTACTGTACATGCTGAATAAACTTGATCCTTTCCTCTTTTCCAGTCTGAGCAATCATAATTTTAATTCAGGGATATCAGAACCCTCGGAATAAATAAATGTTCCATTTTAGTTGGAAATGTGCTTGGCCTTATTCTGGGATTATACCCCTATTTGCAGCCTCTCCAGCCACTAGAAATGGCCTCCCACCATCTCACCATGTCATCAATGTGAGGGTGCAGCTTCAGAATAGAAGGACAATCCTTTAGAACAGAGATGAGAAAGAATCTCTTTAATCAGAGGGTTCTGAATCTGTAGAAGTCGTTGCCACGGGTGTCTGTGAAGGTAAAGTGACCAAGTGAAGCAGCTCTGCTCCATCTGCCTAAAGCTGAACTTCCCGGTGCCCAAACATTTTAATTCCCATACTCATTCCCATTCTGACATGTTGGTCCATGGCCTTTTCTTATGCCAAGATGAGGCCACACTCAGGGTGGAGTAGCCAAATCTTGTATTCTGTCTGTGTAGCCTCCAACTTGATGGCATGAATATAAATTTCTCCTTTGGTTTAAAAAAAAATCTCCCCCACTCCCTCTCCCCTCTCTTTCCCCACTCTGGCCTTTTACCTCTTCTCTCCTGCCTAAAACTTCTCTGCATCCCCATCTCCTTCCCTTTCTCCTATGGTCCACTCTCCTCCCCTATCAGATTCCTTCTTCTCCAGCCCTTCACCTTCCCACCCATTTGGCTTCACCTGTCACTTTCTAGCTAGCATCCTTCCCCTCCTCCACCTTTTTATTCCAGTGTCTTCCACCTTCCATTTCAGTCCTGAAGAATGGTCTCTGCCTGAAACATTGACTGTTTACTCATTTCCATAGATGCTGCCTGACCTGCTGAGTTCCTCCAGCATTTTGTGTGTGTTGCTCTGGTCTGTGTCTTCCAATGAATTTTCAATTGATATTGACATCTGAGGAAAGATAGTTTTCCTTGCTTTATTTATTTACTGTCAGTACTCCCAATTGAACTCTGTCTTTTCATGTGTTTCCCTCTAGCTGTGAGTCAGTGGTTTTGTATTGCCATGTGCTCCTGTCCTCACTCCTGCCCTACTCCAGCCTCTGTAAAAGTACTCCATCTCTCATTTGCCTCTCTGTTTATTGCTCAGTGTATTTCAGTCCTGTGTTTTCACCTGTTTCTTGCCAGGTTGTGCCAGTGAGTTTTCGTGAGCCTTTCCAACATTTGTATCTGTGCTCTATCTGAATATTGACTCTGCCTGATTCCCAATTCTGGCTTTTGAATTTCTCTGGATGTTTTGATCTCTGCCTGAACTTTGACGCCGGCTTTGTTTGCACCTCGGAATTTGTTACTCAATTAATATCACTGTGTGCACAGTACTGGGTGTGCAATTGGATCCCTGATCCAGCGACCTGACAACTTACATTATTTAGATATACAAGCGTGGAATATGTTCTTCCTGTTGTTTGAGCCGCGTCACCC
This sequence comes from Mobula birostris, assembly GCF_030028105.1. NCBI lineage: Eukaryota > Metazoa > Chordata > Chondrichthyes > Myliobatiformes > Myliobatidae > Mobula > Mobula birostris. The sequence goes on from NC_092370.1 coordinate 138,540,417, forward strand.
AGCAACCCCCAGCAACCTCAATTTAACCTAACCTAATCATGGGACAATTTACGTTGACCAATTAACCTACGCAGTCCTTTGGACTGTGGGAGAATACTTGAGAACCCAGAAAAAAGCAACACACTTCACAAAGAGGGCGTACAGAGACTTCTTACAGAGGATGCTGGGATTGAACACTGAGCTCCAATGCCCTGAGCTGTAATTGTGTTGCACCTACTGCTACACTTCTGTCTAGAGAAACCAATAGGAGCAACAAAAAGTATAACTTCTACTCTCTACTCAGTTGTCTCTCAGAATTCCTCCTAAAAAGGATGAATCTGTCAGAATTGTTGAACAGTACATCAGTCAATTGCTGAATACAAATAGGCTTGGTACACCGATGAATGCCAGCAAAATAACCCGGTGGCTGAAATAACCTGATAGTTAGGAAATTGATTGTCATAGTCAATTTTACACCTTCAGACCCATTGGCAGAGCAATTTGAGCCACTAAAGAGACCTCCAGATTGGATGCAATCAGCTGACTTAGTTTTGTTGTTACCTACCTGGAAAGTGTGACAAGCCATGGACAGTAATTAATTTCCTGAGATATGACAGGGTTCTGCTACTCTCCACTATTAGTTCTTCAGTATGCTTATCATATTCTCACAGACTGATTAATATTGTGCATGATACTGAATGTATTATTTGTCATAGATTGTGCAGAATTTGTCATTCAGCATACCTTTAGTCAGAATAATTCAGTTGACTTAAATTCACCCTATTGTATTTAACTTAACTGACCCATTGTGGAAATCTTCCAGTCATAGAACCATACAACATGGAAAGAGGCCCTTTGGTCCAGCTTGTACATGTTGTAACTGTGAATGAAGGCACAGGAGAGATGCAGCTGGAAGATAGAAAAGTCCTTAGTCAGGATACCCACAAGCTGGCAGCCTCTGGAATCACTCAAGGGTGTGAGAAAGTGAGTGAGAGAGAGCAAGAGAGAGAGAGGCTCCCCGACCCAAAATTACAGCACATTTTTGCGTGTTTATAGAACAAAGGTAACAGGACAACTTCAATAGTTACAATGCTTCACTATGCTTCTTTTGAGCATGTATATAGGCATCTGTTAGTCTTGTGAGACCATGGATTTGTGCCTTGGAAGGTTTCCAGGGCGCAGGTCTGGGCAAGGTTGTATGGAAGACTAGCAGTCTCCCCTCCCCACCGATGTTGTCCAAGGGAAGGGCATTAGGACCCATACAGCTTGGCACCAGTGTCGTCGCAGAGCAATGTGTGCTCATTTAACCACTCAGCCAAGGCTCGAACTGGCGACCTTCAAATCATTAGACAAACACCTTACCACTTGGGCACACGCCATTTGCATGTAATTTTTCAAATACTTCAGTCTTCCCACCAATACACCTCAAATGAATGTTAATTACTGTTGTCTCTGAGTCGTATGCAGACATCTTAGGTCAATAGGGTGTTGATTGCATTCATGCATATGCAGACATCTCAGGTCAATTGGGTGTTTCCTGGTCTGCAATTTACTCTAAAATGCAGCTTCAGGAAGACCATTTTACTGAGCTGCATCTTAAATTGAAACTATAATCTGTATTCAGATCTGAAGACTAGCTGCTATTGAAATTAATACTTGCGAGATTGCATATCTCTGGAATATACCTTAATAGCCTAATAAGCAAGTCCCATTACTCAATTTTTGAAATATAGCTCTCTGAACCTCTTGTACTTTTCATGACAGTGTTCAAATGTTGCTTAAGTGCCCACCCCAACCATTATCTCTGATAGCTTGTTCCAAATATGGACTATGATTTCCATGAAGTAGCTGCCCATGATTGTCCCTTTTAAACCTCTTGCCTATGACCTTAAACCACAGTCCTCTTGTTTATACCCCCCACCCAGGTTAAAAAAAAATAAATCTATGCTCACTCTGAAAGTGCTGTTCAAGGTCTTGTATATCTCAATCAAGTCATCTCCCTCAATACCCGTACGTTCCAAAGAATGAAGTACCAGTTTGCTCAGCCTCTCCTTGTAACACAAGCCCCCAAGTCCAGGCAACAACCTGATAATGAACTCAAGGACGTCTGCAGATGCTGGAAATCCAAAGCAACACCTATAAAATGCTGGAGGAACTCAGCAGGTTAGGTACCGTCCCTGGAAATGAATGAACAGTTGATGTTTTGGGCCAAGACCCTTCTTCAGGACTGGAAAGGAAACGGGAAGCTGCCAGAATAAAAAGGTGGGGGTAGGGGAAGAAGAATAGCTAAAAAGTGATAGGTGAAGCCGGGTGGGTGGAGAGGAAGGGATCTGCTAGGAAAGGAGAGTGGACCATAGGAGAAAGGAAAAGAGGGGACTCAGAGGGATGTGATAGGCAGGTGAGATGAGGTAAGAGGCTAGAGTGGGAATAGAAGAAAGGGGGAGAGAACGGGAAAACATTTTTACCAGAAGGTAAACATCCTAATAAACTTTTTCTGCACTATTTTTAGTTTAATGATATTTGTGCTATAACAGATCTCACAAAGTGTAATACTTTAGTGTTATCAGAATTGAAAGCCATTCAACAATCCTCAGCCCACATGCCTAGCTAATCACAATTTTACAGCCTTCTACACTATGTACAGCACTGCCTATTTTAGTATCATCCATAAACATATTAATCATGCCTTGCACATTCGCAATCAAATTGTTTATATAAATGGGAAAAGATAAAGGTAGATAAAGATTAGCTTTATTTGTCACAAGTACATCAAAACATACAGTGAAATGCGTCGTTTTTGCATCAAATCAAATCAGTGAGGATTATGCTGAGCAGCCTTTAAGTGTTGCCACTGTTCTGGCAGCAAGGTAGCGTACCCACAACTCAATAAATGTAACCCAAAGCATATGTGTTTGAAAAGAGGGAAGTAGAGGGAGCACCTGGAGGAAGTCCACCTGGTCACAGAGAGAATGTACAAACTCCTTGCAGACGGCAGTGGGAATCGAACCTGCTGCTGTAAAGCATTGTGCTAACCACTACACTAGCATGTTGCTCTGTTTTCTTTTAAAGAGTAGGTGCCAGCACCAATCCCAATAACACCCCATCAGACAGTCCTCCTGTCTGAGAAAGAACTATCAACTATCACCTACACCTGAGGCAATTATGAATCCGTTCTGCCATTTCCCCTGGATCCTATTCAATCCTAGCCTGCCATAGGGGATCTTATAAAAAGCCTTGCTAAACTCCAAACAGACAGCATCCACTGCCCTATCCTCACCTACCCTCATAGTTATGTCATCATGGAGCTCCAAGGAAATGGTCAGGCACAGCTTCGCATGTACAAAGCCAATCTGACTGTCCCAAATCAGATCCTGTCTTTCTGAATGCTGGTAGATCCTATCCCTCGGTATCCACTGCAACAATTCGCCCAAAACTGATGTCAGACTCACAGGATTGTAGTTTCCTGGCTTTTATTTGCTACTATTTTTTTTAAACAATGGTATATCACGTTCCAGTAATAACAAACCTGATTCTGACATTGGCCACACTCTAGTGCTCTGGAACCTGGCCTTTGGCCATAACTGAAGCCAAGATCTCTGCACTTCCTGCAATAAAGCAAACAGGAAGACTTCAGCAAGTTTGACCAATCTGGAACAAGTGATGCAGCAACATGCTAATATTAAGTGTATTTAGTATGACTGGCATGAAAAGCATTATTTCTTCCTGAATCCTAATGCCAATAATGAGCCATGAAATGATGACTGTGAAGATGACTGAGACAGCTGAAGTGTTCTTTTTACAGCTAAGTAAGTCAACACGTTTGAAGTTGACTATCTGATATGATAATCTCATTTAGCTCTGTTTCTAAGCCAGCACACTGCCAAATGAGCAGACTGATTGTGGGCGGCATAGCAGATGACTGCAATCTGGAACTTTTAGGGCAATTCCTAGCAATTAGGAAATTGGAGAGGACCCACGGTTGGAGATGACAGGATGCCAATGAACAAGACAGGCAGGACTGATAACACTAGGGAGAAGATATCTTTTGGGAGGGCTGGGGAATAGAAGTATGCCAGATTGAGAAGAGGTAAGTTATCAACAATGTTTGAAAAAACCTCCTGGCAGCAACCACCTCTTCTTCATTGCCATGTTTTGTGACTTCTGGAAAACAGGTAGCTTTGTGCACACAACAGGAAAACACTCAGATTATTGCTGCATGCCTGTTCCCAGGCAGGGGACATTTTTTTTTTTCGGGAAGCATGGTAGCGCTGCAGTTAGCACAATGCTTCACAGTGTTGGCAATCACCGATTGGCGTTCAAATCCCGCCACTGTCTGTAAGGAGTTTGTACATTCTCCATGTGACCATGTGGGTTTTGTATGGTAGGGGTATTGAGTTCTGGGCATGCTATATTGGTGTCAGAACTATGGTGACACTAGTGGACAACCCCAGTACAATCCTTGGACTGTGTTTGTTCGTCATTGGCACAAATGATCCATTTCACTGTATGTTTCAATGTATATGTGACAGATAAATCTAATCCTTAATCCTATCAATCTTTTAACATGTTAGTTAATTACCTTGCTTCTTGACTGCAATCAGGCAATATCTGCTGCTGTGAAAATATGGCAAACACTTATTGGCGCTTTGGAAATCATTTTTAACTCTTCTAGGTAGATACTTTTCAATTGTGGGTCTGAGACGGGCAGATTAAATTGTTGGAGCTGTCATCAAGACCATCCTTAGGTGTCGGAGGAGTGAGTTTTAGGGAGAGTTTTGTGAGATTTTTCTGCACCATAAGACCATGAACATAAGAACCGAGTTATCCCATTCAACACATCGAGTCTGCTCTGCCATTCCATCATGGCTTGTTTATTATCCCTCTTAACCCCAATCTCCTGCCTTCTCCCCACAAACTTTGATACTATTACTAATTAAGAACCTATTAGCCTCTGCTTTAGGTTTACCCAAATACTTGGGCAAGTCAGCATGAACTCTACAGATACACCACCCACTGGCTAATGAAATTCCATCTCATCTCTGGTTCTAATGGTGCCTCCTTGTAATCTGAGGCTGAATCCTTCGGTCTGAGACTCCTCCATACAGGAAATATCTTCTCCATGTCACCCTCACCAAGTCATTCACACCCTGCTTAAAGAACGTTGACTGGAATCTGGTGCATGCTCTGTGCATGGCCTGACCAGTATTTTGTACAGTTTAATTGTAAGTTTGTGTCTTTGTGGCGGAACTTAAGTTGCATTCTATGGATTCTCTTATGTGATTACACTACTCATTGATGATACAAGTTAACATCAGCCATATTGTGTTGGAGCCTTAAAGCATTAATCTAGGCACCTTATTGCTTTTTAAATGGGAAAAAAAACAGGAGAGGAGTTCATTTCTGGTTTGTACCTCTTGCAACATACAGAGATTCTGAGACACGTTTTTATGGTTGAGGTGACAACATCTACAGAAGCTGCTTCCAATTTAGCCTGTTTTAGATCTTGAGCACTGAAGAGCAGAGATCACTGCATGCTGGGTGGCTGAACTGTATGGATAGCGAGATTGAAAGTCAGGGGGTGCTGGGGGTGGAGAATTGAGGTGAGGGAATCTTAGTTAACAGACAATAGTGAAGGTAATAGGCAGCTATCTCTGTAGCCATAGATGTTCCCTTCCTCATGCTGGGGTCAAATAATGCACAGAACTATTGAAAGACATTCTACAGGAGAGGATTAACTGTCAGAGGCTGTGAATCACAGTACAATATAAATAAAAAGAAAATTACCTCTTTTGTTATAACCCCTGAATTACTTCTGGTGCTGCATGCTAATAAATATGGGAATTGAAGGGTAGGTAAAATAAATGTATAAATATAAATAAAAAATACCTTTATTTGTCACATGCACATCAAAACATACAATGAAATGCATCACTGTGCTGGGAATCCAGCAAGTGGTGCCACATTTCCAGCACCAATAACTTACTAAACCTAAACACAAGTCTTTAAATGTGGGAGGAGACTGGATCATCCGGAGGAAACCAATGCAGTCACAGGGAGAACATACACGCTCCTAACAGGCATTAGTGGGAATTGAACCTTGACCTTACATTTAGCACTGTTATGGTGTTACCTTACCATTACACAACTCTGTCAAAATCTGTGGCTAAAGCGTTGGAGCAGGTGGCAGGTCTTTATATTTCTAGATCACTGCCATGATTTCTGTAGTATCTGGAAACTACATGAACTGGATAGATTGTACTTAAATCATAACTGATTCATCATCCTTGCAGGGAGATGTGAGAGGCCGCAGATGCTGAAGCTGGGAGCAACAATCTGCTGGGCGAAATCAATGGGTCAAGCAGAGTTTGTGGTGGAGAAAGGAATGGTTGACGTTTTGTGTAGAAACACTGCATTCTTACAGGAAAGTTTGCTTATGCTGTTGGATGGGATTTGAACTAATTAGCCATTGGAGTGGGACACAGAATAGTCATGAAGTTGATGTGTGGGCTTGGTGGTGGAGGGGGACAATGTAGTCAAACTCAGAAGGAAGACTAAGTTAGATAGGAACAGTGCACACACAGGGCTTAAAAGCTCATGGGAAAACACAGGGTAAATGACATTTATTTTAATACCAGAAGCTTTACTGGTAATAAAGATGAACTGATAGAGTTGATGATCAAACTGGAGTATTTTATTGTTATTATGGAAACTTGGTGGAAAGAAGGAAAGGACTTCGAATCTTCAGGTATGGTGTGTTGGAGGCAGATAGAAGAAACAAAAGAGGAGGTGACTTTGCAAAATTGATTAAGGAGAGCAACACTACAGTGAAGCCTGTTGTGAATTAGCTTCAGGCAGTCCATACACAGATTATTGGTGTCATGGTGGAGATGAACACTAATGGTGGGAGGGAATGTTGGCTTACATTTACTCAAAAGGACATGAAATTACTGGTCATTGGGTGAAAAGACCCAGAGGCCTATGCTGGCTGGAATCAGAACCCTGTGCTTTAGCTCTTGGTAGGGTCACCCATGCCTAACAGGTCAAAGGGTAGAGGCTAGACTAAGAGTTGTCTACTGGTCCTCTAGGTTCGGAGGTTCAGCTGACAACCCTGACTGGTCAAAAAAAAAATCGATTTGGAACCAGCAATGAAGTAACCTTCTGTATCTGTGTGTGACTGCATGGACAATCAGAGATGGAGGATCTTCAGCGCTGCTCTAAATGCCAGTGGAGAAAGGGGCTGTAAATAAGTAAGTGGTAAGTCAAAAGAGGATATATGAGTGAGTTTAGGAGCACAAGAGGAGGATGATCACATTACTGGAGTACACTATAAAGCTCCAAACTTTTACTGGGAGATAGAAGAATGGACTAGGAGGCAATTCACAGAAACTTACTTACAACCTGTTACACCTCTGACATTTAGTGTAGCAGTGAAAGTCCTCCATTTCTGTCTGTCCTTGGCCATCTTCTCTATTGTGCCCCACGTTTGGTTCAGGATCTTTGTTTCTGCCTCTGCAGTATGGCCCCAATTTGTCATTGGACTTGCACAATTTTTCCACCTTCAGGGGTCCAATGAAATGCACTCTTGATGATGGAATTGCCCTGTCTTCTCATCACGTGCCCAATCCATCTCCAGCGCTTCCTCATGATGATTGTGGCCATGTCCTCTTGATCACATTGAAGGAGTAGGGTCTGGTTAGAGATCTTTCTTGCCCAGAAATACAGAGGATCTTCTGGAGGCTAGTGCTGTGAAATGACAATAGCTTGGCAAGGTTGCCGTCTGTCATGCACCAGAACTCCAAACCATACTAGGGCATGGACAGAACACAGAAAGCAGTGAGAACAATGGGATTGAGTAGGAGGGGATTTCGGCTTCTTAACTGTTAACTGGGATTGCCTCAGTGTGAGGATCTTAGAGGGGATGGAGATTTTAAAGAGGAGAGCTTTTTGAGCCAGTATCAACACAGGCTGCAAGAAACTTCCCAACAGAAGAAGGCTTAGCAAATGGGCCTGTAAAAACTATGCACTGTATTGCAAGCCATAACATTCTGTACTTTCCTATCATGACCATCAACACAGAGCTGTAGTAAGCTGTGTACGAAAGCCCAGATCACACATTAAACTGCACTGGCATGTGAAATACTGTAATTCTGATCCCAATTAGCAAATAGAATTACTTCAACTGTATATCTCTCTGTACTGAGGAATAGCATCTCACCAAAATACTCAAGGAAAAGCATTTCCTGTTGGGATCTACATTCAACAGATCTGAAATGAGCATGGAGTTCAAACGTATCTCGTGAGGACATGCAAGTTTAAAATGAAAGTAAGTTGATTATCAAATATTAAATTTATTATATGTCACCATATACTTTCTTGCAGATATTTGCAGCATCTTGTTTAACTTTGGTCCATTGAGTGAGGGTTGTCACTCCCTGGGCAGTCTATTCTTGTACAATATCTTTCCAACCTCCTCCTTGTTGGGGCTGGTAGGCTTCATCGAAAAGCTATGAACTGGGAGACTCATCTGATGTTTCAGTGACCTTTTGAATACATGGGGGGATGTGCGGTTGGTGAATGTGAATATTGAAGCATTAGCAATTTAATTTCCTTGTACCTCAGAACAAAAGACTTTGCTAATTAAATCCTCAGAGAACGCATGGTTATCTGTTTTTACTAATACTGTGGGTGAAAGTTGAACACATTTGTTCATGGAAAGAGTCCAGGGTTTACACTCAGAGGAAGTATTCCCTGTATTACAAGCTGACGTCAAGAGGGGGGTCAATCAGACTGGAATGAATGCTCCCAGATCCAAATATCCTTTATTTTTATACTATTTCTTATTCACTCCTCCTCAACGTCGCACTCAGTCTACCCTGCATGCAGTGTGTACGTAGAGTGAGGTGAGCCCTTTGCAAGCTCAAGCTTCAGCATCTATGTGCCACATGAACTGTCTTACTTCCACCCCTCATGTGCTTACGTGAGCTGTGAGCAGTTCTTTCTTGATCTTAAATGTACAATGGCAAGCTTCCACCTGGAGTTTATGGGATTGCCATTGGGCTGGTAAACAGGAATGTATTTACTATAAAGCAGTACCTGCAAAATGCTAGGGGAACTCTGCAGGTCAGGCAGCACCTATGGAAAAGAGTAAACAATCAATATTTTGGTCCAGACACTTAAGGACTGTGAAGGAAGGGGGAAGATGCCAGAATAAAAATGGCCTCAGCTTGAAATGTTGACTGTTCATTCTTTTTCTTAGATGCTGAGTTCCTCCAGTGTTTTGTGTGTGTTGCTTGGGATTTTCCAGCTCTGTACCAACTCTGAGGAGATCTCCAACATGCTTATCCCCCTGTTATGTATTGCAGTGCACCAGAGCCATTTCACTGTTCGCTGGATGTGAATAAATCTTGAAGATCAACTCAGCTGCAGAGAAAGTCCATGCCAGTAGCCCATTTGACATTAGCCATTGAACTTGTGCAGGTCTGGATTTGACTCTCCAGATAAGAAGTGGTCTGGTACTTAGTATCAATACAACTTGTATCAGAACCTTTAAGAAGTTATAAATTACATTAATGTAACATGTGCAGATTAATATCACTGTACGTGCCTGGAAATACAAGCAGAGCAGCTAAATGTATTTAGTGACTGGATTTTAAAGATAAAAGGAATTAGCTTTATTTGTCATATATACATCAAAACATACAGTGAAATATATCATCTTGTGTCAAAGCAAATCAGCAAAGATTGTAGCAACACACATCAAAGTTGCTGGTGAACGCAGCAAAGATTGTGTTGGACAAGTGTTCAAAGTTTAAAATATATTTACTATCAAAGTATGTATACTTTATACGGCCTTGGGATTTGTCTCCTTACAGGCAGGTACGAAACAAAGTAATCCCAAGGAAGCCCGTTCAAAACAAAAGAAGAACGTCAAAACACCCAGAGAAAAGAACAAGTCATGCAAATACTAAAAGCAAGCAAACAGCATTCAGAGCTGAAGTTCAAAGCCAGTCACTGCAGCTGATCCAGAAGTCCACCAGCTGTAGGTCACAGCCTCGGTCTAACGTAGAGATGAGCCATACTTCCGGTGCCATTATAGCAAGCACACTATTCACTAACCCTAACCCACGTGTCTTTGGAATACGGGAGGAAACCAGAGCACCCAGAGGAAACCCACACAGTCATGGGCTGACCGATTGAACTCCTGATAGACAGGATTGAATCCGATCTTACAGTTAACGCTGTAAAGTTTTGCACTAATTTCCATGCTAGGTTATCATAATGCATGAAAAAGAGCCTTGGGCAAAACAATTCTTATCCCAATGGTTACCTCATTAAAGTGGGTACCTAATCATTAAACACAGAGAAAAGATTCTGGATTCAAAGTAAATTTATTACCGAGGTGTGTGTGTAGTATACTTCCCTGAGATTTGTCTTCTTCACAGACAGCCACGAAGCAAAGAAACACCACATGCACAGCCTCAGTCAAAGTAAAACATCAACCCCCTGCCACATGGAAAAAAAACAAATTGTGCAAGTGACAACAAAAGAGAAACGAGTGAAAAATACAGAACGTAAAACATTAAATAAAAAGTGTCCTGGCATATTGAGTTCAGCTCAATGTTCATTATCTGTAGGCCGCCCCGATTCAAAATCCCCCAAAATAGCAACAAAAAAAAGGAGTGACCAGAAAACATAGTGGGAACTACAGAGTCCAACCCACAAACCGCAGACTCAGAACCTCTCCCACAGAGTCCAACCCGCAAACCGCAGACCCAGAACCTCTCCCACAGAGTCCAACCCGCAAACCGCAGACCCAGAACTTCAGCATTAGGAGAGAGAGAGACCATTCAAATGCTGGAACCATCCTTTGAGAGCAGGGAGAGAGATGGAGAGAGAGATTGTCACACACAGATATCTTCCTCCACCAGCAGCAAGCAAGAGGCTGTTAGGCAGCACCAAACTCAAGTCTACAATAATTTCTATATTATGGTTTTGTAATTCATTACTTTATGGTAAAGCCCTAATTTTTTATAAATGCCATGGAGTGAGCATTGAAATCTTACTGACTTATTACTCTCTTTCTTCTCCTGTCTTTTATATAAATCAGGAAGTGAAAGTTCCCACTGAGAAATCCATTTCATTGTCAAGAAGACAAATGCCTTCATCAATCTGTTTTGATGCCAGGTGAAATATTTTATTGGATTTAAGGCACACATTGACAATTAGTTCTTTGATGCAGAAAACAAGGTGTATATTGATGCCAAGGATTGAGGCCCGAGGGTCAATCAAAAGTACATTAACCAGAGCCCTTAATCTGCAAATCTGTGTAAGTCTTTTGGAAAGCCGAAGTCCAAAGTCTGTGAGTCTGAGTCTGAATTCATGTTGAAGGCCAATGTCTGTGAGTCTGAGTTTGAATCCACTGGAGGCTGGAGATCAAAGATGGCGTACCCTGGAGATGAAGAACTGTGTAACAGCACGTGCACGGATGGGTGTGTGGGAGGAACTAGGCTTGTTTTGCTGTTGTTATTTTGTGTTCTGTTTTGTTGTATTCTATGCTGTTTTGCCGAATACCCCCACTAGTATTAAAACTGATTAATGAAGGCATTTGTCTTCTCTTCAGAGAAATGAATTTGCCGAGCATTGTGGGCACACTATGTTGGTGCAGGAATGTGTAATGGCACTTGTGGTCTGCCCCCAGAATACCCTCAGGTATGTTGGGCATTAGTGCATCTCACAGTATGTTTCAATGCACAAGTGATAAGTAAATTTGAATCTTGAATATTCCACAATGTGTTCACTGCCTTGTCACTTCACTGTCATTGCCTCATGACACAAGACATTTTGAGGAGAAACAGGTGATCAGATCTATCCATCCAACAATCACCTCTAGAAGGATGAATTTAAGGCACATATTAATTCTAAGTGGCTACATCAGAGAGCAGAACAGTAATGGACACTTTTTCAGATTGGATTACATTATAAACAGCCCATCCCACCACCTAGACTTAATTTCCTAGTTCCTCACCTTTGTCTCTGGAAATTGAAAATGACAGCAGTTCAAAGGAATACTCAGCCCTATAATCATAACTTGAAGAGGCAAAATAAATAAAACATATTTTTCTTTTTTCCCGTAACTACATTAATATTTAGACTGAAATAACTTAATTAATGTTGCATTTGATTAACATTTCTGTTGTCTACTGGAAATGCAAAATATGATTATTTAAATCACTATGCAATTTTTAATTGAAATATATTATGCACAATAGTATAAAACAAAGATGCAATTTAATCATAAATATGTAAACTAAATCTGGAAACTCCTAATGTTTAATGTCCGATGTAAAATCTCTACATACCTAATATTTCTAACTCAGAGCATAATTGAGTACTCTAGTGGTGAAAGTTGAATGCTTATAAATTAAGTTGGCCTTAAATGTAAAAAAGATGCTTGGAATCATCTTTATTTAATGTAGTAATTTTTCAGGAAATACTTTTACCTATTTACTTGCATTTCTAATGATGTCACCTTTATCAGAACATCAGATAAGTATGTCAGTCTGCCTACAATGTACGAACATGCTGTATAATACCAACCATTTGAAAGCATTGTCAAACCTCTTTGTGAACCCACTTGGGCAATCAGTTTAGTGTCTCTGAATCAATGAAGCACAATGGGCCTTGTAGATGTTTCATGTGTGATTATGTCAAGTGCGTTATTTTTGTCCTTTTCAAAGTAGTCAAGAAGTATACGAAGTGACAATTTGAGCTCGAGTTGACGTTCCGGCAATATGTTGGATATTACCATGGTATTTTCTACAATTCGAGAGGATTAAAATGTATTTGCTGTGAAAAAAAGTAATGGATCAGTGATTATACTTTTATGCATGGAACAGACTCATCAGCTAACTAATCTATGCCACCCAAGATAATCCCATCCTGAGCTAATCCCATTTGAATGCACTGAGCCCATACCCCTCTGAATCCTTGCTACCTATGAACCTGTCTAGGATTTGTCCACCTTTAAGTGCCTCAACAGTGCCAGCACCTCTTCTGTTATAATATTGATATTGTATGTTTCAGGGCTTTATTTTTCTCTTCCCTACCTTGCTTGACATTCTCCACAGTAAATACAGTTGAGACATACTCATTTAAAGCCACTTCCTTTTGCTCAACACATAAATATCCACTCTGATTCTTAAAGAGGTCCTATTCTCTCTCCAGTTGCCCTTTTGCTAGTTCCCAGCTGTCCTTACATATGCCTGTTTCTTTTTCTTGACAAGAGCCTCAAAATCCTTTGTTAGCCAAGGGTTCTCTCATCCTGGAAGTCTTCCCCTTCACTGTAATAGGAACATGTTAGCACCAAACTTCCCCTATCTCCCACTCATCGGGCATCCCTTTAACTGCTAATAGATTCCTCTAATTAACATGTGCATATTCCTATCACCATCAAAATTATCTTTGCCTCAAGTTAGGACTCCAGCTTGTCGACTTGTCCTTATTTTTCTGTAACTATTCTAAAAATAATGGAGTTTATGTCCCAAGGTGTTTCCCTACAGTTACTTCATCCATTTCCCCTGCATCATTGTAACTATCGAAAGTGTATTGTTTCACCTACTGTTACCTTTGATCTTAAGGGTATAAAAATGTGATACAATTTGTGTTTGAGAGACTTTATAGACTCTACAGAGAATGTCTCCAGAAGAACATTGGTTGTCATGATGAATTAGACTTCAATATCACCAGGTTCATATCCCTCTGGTGACTTAGATCACAGTCACAACACAACTTGTATGACCTCACCAGCCATTTCTCCCAGGAATATTTTCTCTGACTACTACTGTGCTGTTCTCCCTAATCAAAATGTACTCCAGAAACCTGAGCTGCCAGTCTTACTCATCCTTCCACATGTTTCCATAATAGTTATGATATCAAAATCACATGCATCGTTGTGCCCTACCCTCACCTGCCTCACCTGTCAGACTTCTTACTTTAAAGTAAATGCAGGTTAGCCTATCAACCCTTCCTTGCTCCCTGTCCTGACCCTGCCTGGTCCTGACTACTGAACTTGCTCACTTTAATTTCTTTATTTGACCCTAAAGCATTAAGACATAGGAGCAGAATTTGTCCATTGAGCCCATTTAGTCTACTCCTCCTTTCCATCATGGCTGATAAATTATCTCTCTCAACCTCGTACTTCAGCCTTCTTCCTGTAACCTTTCATAAGCTATCAACTTCTGCTTTAAGTATACCCAATAACTTGCCACCATAGCTGTCTGGCAATGAACTCCTCAGGTTTACAACCTCTTACTAAAGAAGTTCCTCCTCATCTCTTTCTAAAGTAGAGGTTCCCAACCTTTTTTTTATGCCATGGACCCTGACCATTAACCAAGAGGTCTGTGGATTGCAGGTTGGGAACATCTGTTCTAATGAGATATTCCTTCTATTCTGAGGCTGTGCCTTTTGGTTTTAGATTTGCTTTAACTTTCTCATGTGCCACGTGCTTACTTTGGGCCTCGTCCCTTGCCACACTAGTTTAAACCCCCTTGACTAGTTTAACTACCCCCCCCCCACCTTTTCCCTAAACCTGTATTGGTCTCCCTCCAAATCAGATGCAACTTGTCCTTCATGTCCAGGTCCCTTTTGCCCCAGAAGAGTTCCCAATAGTCCAGGAAATCAAATCTCTCCCTTCTGTTCCATCTCCTCAGACACACTTTCATCTACCCTATTTATATCCCCATTACAGCATGGAAAGGAACTTACAACAGTTCAAATATGAAAAATTTTACTGTTATGCAAATTATCAATGACCATTAATCAGTTCCTCTCCCTGGAGAGTAGTAGAAAGTGGAGGCCCATCCTTTAGGAAAACTGGTATTGGGGATTTAAAAAAATGTCAAACTCTGCTTTTGTTTGCATTTAATTGCTACATTTTTTGGCATCTTAATCTAATCATTATCATTGTGTTTCACCTGATACTGAATTTACTCCCTGGTTTACCTTTTTCTCAGCCATGGCAGAGTTTATTTGTCAGCCCCTCAGTCTTTGAGGTTAAGCAGATGCAATATTGGACCCATCATTCACCAATGTCCCCGATGCTGGGTAGCTCTCACTTTATCATGATTAGTTTGCACTCCAAGCAAGAAATTGAGCAGATTAGCTTTCAGCTGAAAGGTACAGGAAAAGAAATCAAGCAATCACACTGCAAATTCATCTCCTATAAATCTGGCCCCGCAGGTTACTGATGTTCTAGTGTTGTATGGTGTTTTTAGTTATTTGTATTTTAAATTATTCTTTGCTTTCTTTTATAGAAACTGGTCTGAGATCTTGCTTCAATCCCCGGCTAACTTTCACTTAAGATGTTTAATTATTTTAATTTGTCTCCAAGTCAGAATCAGGTTTAATATCGTTGATGTATCAAGTGTTCAAAGGTTCATTTATTATCAAAGTATACAACTCGAAATTCTTCTTTTCCAGGTAGCCATAGAACCAAGAAAGAAAAGAACGGCAGCACTATCATCAACCTCCAATCCCTTCGCTCTGCACAAAAAAAAATGAATGAACACAGAACAGGCACATCGACCCCCACATCCCCTCTTCTAGCACACAAAAAATAAGGAAGTTCTATAAATATGTTTTTCTTGCCTTTTATGTTGACAGGAACATACAAACTATGTACTCTCAAAATTTCACACCTGCCAGAACTTTTCTAATACCATCAAAGTTGACCTTTCTCCAATTTAGAATCTCACCCCATGAACCAGACCTGTCCCTTTTCCATAATTACATTGAAACTAATGGTATTGTGATCACTGGATATAAAGTGTTCCTCTACACAAACTTCTGTCACCTGTCTTGTTTCATTTGCAAATTGGAGATCTAGTATTGCATTCTCTCTCATTGGGATTTCAATGTACTGAGTAAGGAAACTTCCCTGAACATGTTTGGCAAACTCTCCCATCCAGCCCTTTTACAGTATTGAGTCTCAGTCAATACGTCATTCATTCATTCAGGTGCCTTGCTGTTCGGCGTGGGCGATCATGTCTCTCCATCTATCACAGTCCCTGACCCTTTGAATTGTAGTTGTTGCCTCCCCTGTTTCTAACCATGATGTTATTCCATCTGTCATTTTCATTCTCTGTCTGCCTCTGCTTCTTTTTCCTTCCAGCCTTCCAGTTGTAACTAAATGTTCTAATGTCTCTTTTCACATGATGTGCCCAAAGAATTTGATTGCTGCTTTCTGATTTTTTAAAGTAATGTATGTTTTGTTTTCATCCTCTGTAGAACTTCTTCAATGGTTATCCTGTCTATATACGGTATGCATAGCATTCTTCTGAGAAACCACACCTCTGCTGCATTGATTCTTTTTTCCATTGCATTTGTGATGGTCCATGACTCGCAGCCATACATCAATATAGGAAGAATGTAGCTGCTGAGAGTTCTAACGCGGATGTCAATTGCTATTTTCTTGTTCAGTTAGGATGTTTCTTATTTCTGCAAATGCTGTTCTTGCCATTGCTATTCTTGCTTTTATGTCTGTTTTGTATTTGCCATCAGATGTTACCCATGATCCAAGGTACTTGAAGATGTGAACTTGTTTCAGGATTTCATTTCCCAATACGATCCTATAGTTTGGGATATCAGGTTTCATTGATATTACCATTACTTCAGTTTTCTTTTTATTTTAGGTTAAGCCAAGTCTTTTGCTCTCTGTGTTGATGGTAGATACTAGTTTCTGTAAATTTACTTCACTGTTTGCTATCGGTACTGTATCATCCGCATAGTGGAGATTGTTGATATTGCATCCTCCTATACTTATTCCAAGTAGGTCTTGTATGGTTTTAATGATGTTTTCACTGTACAGGGAGAACAGGTCTGGTGATAGAACACAATCCTGTCTGACTCCTCACTTTATTGACTGATATTCACCCAATCTTGTTGTCTATCCGTATGGCTGCACTTTTTTGCCAGTAGAGATTCCTGATTATTCTTAGATCTTTTCCGTCGATATTAAAATCTTTAAGCATTTTCATGATGACTTGGTGTTTCACTGTGGCAAAGGCTTTTGTGTAGTCAATGAAACAGAAGTATGCGTCTTGTTCTACTTCTATTGACCTTTCGATAATATTCCTGAGAATATTAGTGGCGTCTGATGTTTTCTTGCCTTCGACAAAGCCTCACTGTTCTTCACTGATCTCTGATTTAATTTTTTTTCTTATTCTGAGCATGATGATTCTAAATAGAATTTTTGTCAATATGCGGAAAGTTAAAATCACCACTACCTCAACACTCTGTGATCTCTCTGCAAATTTGCTCCTCTAACTTCCCCAGCCTGTTGGGTGATCTATAATATAACTCCATTAACATGATCGTACCTTTTTTGTTCTTCATTTATACCCATAAAGCTTCACTAGACAAGCTCTCCAGTCCGTCCTGACTGAGCACGGCCATGACATTTTTCCTAACTAGTAATCATCCCTCCCCTTTTAATCCCTCCTGCTTGATCATGTGTGGAACCCTGGAACATTGAGCTGCCAGTCCTGCCCCTCCTGCAACTAAGTCATAATGGCTACAATGTCATATTTCCACGTGCTGCTCCATGCCCTAAACGCATCCACCTTTCCTAGAATACTCCTTGCATTAAAATATATGCACCTCAGAACATTATGTTGGGAGGGGAGGAGAAGATGGCGGCGCGACGCAGCCTGGGCGGCCACTCTGAAATGATATTGTATTTGTTAAATAGGTAGCGTGCACAATCCTGATTTGATGGAGACGGACATGAAAAGCACAGAGGAATATCTGGAGAAACTTCTGAAATGCCTGCTTTGCTGCCGCTGTTACTGTGCGATCGAGAATCTCCGGAGGGGAAGGCCCCAAATCCTCGGCTTTGCCTATTGCCTGTTGCCGGGGCCGGGGTTGAAGCACTCGGCAGAGGTGGTGCTCGGTGCTCAGTGTCGGGCGGCTGGTCGGAGGCTCGAAGTTTTTGGACGGACTCAAGAGTCAGCTGTGGTCGGGTGTTTCCAGGGTGCTGCATCAGCAAGTTTGCGGCGCTGGAAGCTCATGGCAGGAAGAGAGTTTCTCTTCCTTCTACCGTCTGTGTGAGATGATGGGACTTTCAAGAGACTTTGAGACTTTTTTTACCGTGCCCGTGGTCTGTTCTTATCAAATTGTGGTATTGCTTTGCACTGTTGTAACTATATTTTTTAATAATGTGTTTTTTGTCAGTTTTTTTAGTCTTGGTTTGTCGTGTGTTTCTGTGATATCTTTCTGGAGGAACATTGCATCATTTCTTAATGCATGCATTACTAAATGACAATAAAAGAGGACTGCGTGTCCTCATAATCTAATCTAATCTAAACTTTAGACATTTCAGAGTGAGAATCCTCTTACGTTTCTGCACCATACACCATTATTTGTGCTGGTGCCCAACCTAACTGCCCATGCAGCATTACCAAACCTTTCCACTAGGTTATTAGTCCCCCTCCAGTTCAGATGCAAATCATCCCTTCTGTACAGTTCTTACTTTCCCTGGAAAAGAGCCCAATGATCCAAAAGTCTGAAGCCCTCTCTCCTGCAGCAACCCCTTAGCCACATGTTAAACCGTTGTTGTCACCAGCACTATACTTATTATTGATTGGAACAGCCACAGGGGTACTCTGCTCTGGCGGGCTATTCCCTTTCCCTATCCTGACAGTCACACAGGTACCAGTCTCCTGCAGTTAGTTTAGTGGTGACTGTAGATTCTATCTATCACTTCCTCCTTCTCCCATATGAGCTGAAGGTCATTGAGCTGCAGCTCCAGTTCCTTAACACAATTTCTAAGGAGCAGGCAGTCGTAGTTATCAGGGAGACTGCAGGTCTCCTAAAGTTCCTGTATCTTACACAAGGAACATACCATTAACTCCGGACCCATTCTTAGCACACCAGCTCTGTACTAACAGAGAGAAAAAACACTTACTGGAAACTTACTTAGAGTCTGCATTTATGCTTGCTTAAACCTGTTCTTGCCTAAGCCTCCTGAGCCAAAGCCGGACCAATCTAACACAGCCCCACTCCAAAAATGGCCACTCTGCTTATACGTCTTTATTGGCTCAAATAAAACTCAATCCCAACATATCTCTAAATAAATAAAGTTCTGAAATGTGTTGTTTTTCAGCAGCATTATGTTAAAACTATAAATTATAATAAGGAGTATGCATATAACAATAAATAAGTAGTGCAAAAAGATAGGAAAAAATAATGGTAGTTTTCAAGCAGGGGTTCATTATCTGTTTTGAAATCTGATGGTGGAGGGGAAGAAACTGCTCCTAAAGTGTTTAGCGTGTATCTTCAGGCTCCTGTACCTTCTCACTGATGGTAGTAATAAAAAGAGAGCATATCTTGCATGATGGATGCTGCCTTTTTGAGGCATCATCTTTTGAAAATGTCCTCGATGGTGAAGAGGCTAGTTCCCATGATAGAGCTTTTTCTGATCTTATGCATTGACTCCTCCGTTCCAGACTGTGATGTCACCAAACTCCTATTGACATGAGGTGATATCATAAGTAAACAGTTCAATCATAGAAGAGCCATAAATCACGTCATGAAACAGCCAAAAACCTTCCTGTCCGAGGTGCTATATGTCCCTCTGCCATTTGATCTTCAAATTGCATTAGTTCAAAACAAATTAAGCCTCAATCTACACTTTGCAAACAAATACATGCAGAACAGGTTAGGGGAAAAAAGAATACCTTCTACTTCACAAACACATGAAGATCAAGCACAATGCTGATTAAGTTTAAAATATGAAGATATGTGTTAAGTGGAAAACGATTGGTCATTTTATAGACCAGCTCAGTATTAGTCACTGAAGAGGATAGTCGCTTATTTATTGGAGCTAACCAACATTTGCTTCCATTGACTTTGGTCGAATGTGCTTTGGAATACAAACAGTGGCTAATAGTCCCATATGTACTTATCACAAGTGACTGTGGATAAATTTATCACCCACTCACACATATTAAACCTAAAAAACTGCAATGTAAGCATTTTCTAAGAAGTCACATTCAGAAAAAAATGATGAGCACATGTGAACAAATTGCAGTCATTACCTGCAAGGGCAGATGTAGCTTCTCCAGGCGAGAGATCAGACAGTTGGAAGAATGACTGAGTTCAAAGATTAAATGTTCTTTAAAGATTAGCTTCATTTGTCACATGTACATTGAAACATGCATCAAATTAAATCAAAGCAGTGGGAATTGCAAGTGTTGTTACCCTTCCAATGCCAACATAGCATGTCCACATCACAGTAAACCTAATCTGCACGTCTGGAATGTGAGGGGAAACCGGGGTCCCGTGCAGTCTCAGGGAGAATGTACAGACTCCCTATAGACAGTGAGAGGAAACAAATACCAATCTTACAGCTGGCACTGTAGACAACTATGCTACCATGCCGCCCTCAAGAAGGTAACGGAGAAAATACCAGGAATTACCATGGACAAAGAAAGATATGAGACAGAAAAATAATACTGTGAAAGGATGGAAAGCAGAGCATTGAATCATTAAAGTAAACTACAACATAGGAAAGCAAATAGCTGAAAATACACAGAAATCAGATACCATCTGTGAAGAGAATTTCAGTGATTCAATTCAATCAAAATGGAAAAAGTTAAGGGCTAAATATATGACTGCAAAAAAGTTAGGATAGGAGGAATGAATAAAATTGAAGGTTTATTATAGGATATTGAGCTAAAACTTAAACTATGCCTTGCACTCAGATGCTGCTTCATTATTTCCAGCAACTCTTTTATGTTTCAGATTGTCAACATCAACAATATTTCATTTTTGGATTATTTAAAGTTCAAAGTACATTTATTTCCAAAGTATGTATACATTATACAATCTTGAGATCTGTCTCCTTACAACCAGCCACAAAGCAACTACCCGAATCAGAATTAGGTTTATTATCGCTGACATGTGACGTGAAATGTGTTAACTTAGCAGCAGCAGTTCAATGCAACACATAATCTAGCAGGGAGAGAGAAAATAAAAAAAATAATAAATAAATAAGTAAATCAATTACAGTATACATATATTGAATAGATTAAGAACATGCAAAAAACAGAAATACTGTATATTTTAAAAAAGAAGTGAGGTAGTGTCCAAGGGTTCAAACTCCATTCAGGAATCAGATGGCAGAGAGGAAGAAGCTGTTACTGAATCGCTGAGTGTGAGCCTTCAGGCTTCTGTACCTCCTACCTGATGGTAACTGTGAGAAAAGGGCATGCCCTGGGTGCTGGAGGTCCTTAATAACAGATGCTGGCTTTCTGAGACGCCGCTCCCTGAAGATGTCCTGGGTACTTTGTAGGCTAGTGTCCAAGGTGGAGCTGACTAGATTTACAACCTTATGCAGTTTCTTTCTGTGCAGTAAACCCTCCCCCGCCCTCCCATATCAGACAGTGATGCAGCCTGTCAGAATGCTCTCCACAGTACATCTATAGAAGTTTTTGAGTGTATTTGTTGACATACCAAATCTCTTCAAACCCCCAATGAACTGTCATGCCTTCCTTATAGGTTAGGTCCTCAGAGATCTTGACACTCAGGAACTTGAAACTGCTCACTGTCTCCACTTCTGAGCTCTCTATGAGGATTGATATGTGTTCCTTTGTCTTACCCTTCCTGAAGTCCACAATCAGCTTTTTCCTCTTAGTGATGTCTTAATAAACCCAAATGAATCCATTAAAATAAAGGAAGCTGTCAAACACCTAATGTGCGGAGAGGAATAAAAACAAATGGTGCAAACAATAAAAGTAAGAAAATAGAATGCAGAACTGAAGTTTTATGAAGGCAGGCATCACTGTAGATGGAGCAGGCTTTAGCTCAGCGTAGAGCCAAGTAAACATTGCAAGACCACAGACACGAAGCCAGGCACCTCTGCAGCCAGAGAAGGTCGCAGCCTCAGTTCAGCACAGAGCCAAGTAAATGTCATGAAGCAGTGGGCAGAACCGGCCCATCCCTCACCTCCAGTCCTGACCTCTGACCTTTTCAATCTGGCCCAGCACTTAAATGGTCCAAATGTTGGGTTGCTCCTCGCTCTTGGACTGCTCTGGGGTCTAGACCCTACCACCATGATTCAGCCCACCCCTGACCTTTCCAATTTAGGCCAGCGTATACATTAATCAAACATCAGGTCTTTCCTCCTTCTCAGGGATGCCTCAACTCTGCTTCAACCCCACCTTGACTCTACCTCAGATTTGCTAGTTTCGAGTCTACTCCTTTGCCTGCCTCTTTGTTGTAAGCGGTGATCGTTACAAATAAAGTGTTATGAGTAAAGTATTTCAAAGTTGCTGGTGAACACAGCAGGCCAGGCAGCATCTCTAGGAAGAGGTACAGTCGGCGTTTCAGGCCCAGACCATTCATCAGGACTAACTGAAGGAAGATTTATTAAGAGATTTGAAAGTGGGAGGGGGAGGGGGAGATCCAAAATGATAGGAGAAGACAGGAGGGGGAGGGATGGAGCGAAGAGCTGGACAGGTGATAGGCAAAGGGGATACAAGAGGATCATGGGACAGGAGGTCCGGGAAGAAAGACAAGGTGGGCGGGGAACGCAGAGGATGGGCAAGGGGTATAGTCAGAGGGACAGAGGGAGAAAAAGGAGAGTGAGAGAAAGAATGTGTATAAAAATAAATAACAGATGGGGTACGAGGGGGAGGTGGGGCATTAGTGGAAGTTAGAGAAGTCGATGTTCAATCTCTTACTACTCTTTCTTCAGTTAGTCCTGATGAAGGGTCTCGGCCTGAAATGTCAACTGTACCTCTTCCTAGAGATGCTGCCTGGCCTGCTGCGTTCACCAGCAACTTTGATGTGTGTTGCTTGAATTTCCAGCATCTGCAGAATTCCTGTTGTTTGAGTAAAGTATTTCATAGTTTTCTTTGTTTTGTTTCCCGTCACTAAGTAGTTGCCATCTTAAACTGGAAATAGGAACTGGGGTGAAGGGAAGAAGGTATTAAATGATCAGGGGGACAATATCAATACAAAAGATGTTCATAATGGTTCTAGAACGAAGCAAAAGATGGATCAGGAGGTCAGGAGAAGTGTGAGGGATGATCAATATCTGAAATGCTGAAATTATAAGTCTATATAATTACAATATACCCACATTAGTATGCTTTACCTCTAGCCAATGTTGAGTTTATTGAAACTATCCAGAAGATCGTGGGATAGAAGTTTGGACTGAGAGTTATATGATTAGCAACTGGAAGATCATATTTTTACTTGTGGACTCAGTGGATGTTTTCTGCAAAGTGGTCACTCAAAAATGAATATAACCACCTTGGAACTGAAATAATTAATTACGATTTTATATTTTAAATACATATAAAGTCATTTGCGCATACATTAATGTGATTTTGCTAGTGTCAGGTTGATGTTCTCTCCATCAAGAAACTGGATCGGGCAGCTCAGAGCACTGTTCACCTCAGGGTGGCTGACACTTGTACACACAACATAACATGCCATCAATGTGATAATGCTCAAGTCTTCGTTAATGGGTGAGAACAATGCAAATTGTGCAACCTATGACCTGCATTTTTCACTCACTGTCAAAGCGTAAAAAATAAGCTTGTACCAAGTTATAAGTGATGCAGTCTCCACTAGACCATTAGCATTTTGTTTCTTCTGTCAGATCACTAATCTTTGCATGTAGGAGTTCATTTCTCTGTTTGAGTCCCAGCACTGGCTTTTCATTGCAAAGAACACTGCTCTGATTTCTGTCAGGATTACGATAGTGCTTCATAATGACTCAGGTTCACCTGGGTTCTGTGACTTCTAGCAACACGGACATGGTTGTTGTGATCTATGCAGCCATCCGGAAGCACAGGGTTATGTTTTCAAACATCAAAGTGGAAACACACACAAATGAATTTTTAAGAGTAAGTTTTCCCCAAGTACATCTCTTGATTGAGAGCCACTGCAACAAAAAAGGGTGAAATCCCATTTCTAGTCAAGACACTTTATATTGCGCCTGGGTGACATGAAAATTGATTTCCCCTTCTGGTAAATAAATTTACCCCCACCCACTTCTTCTATTCCCCACTCTGACCTTTTACCTCCTTTCACCTGCCCAATACTTTTTCCTGGGTCCCCTCCTCCTTCCCTTTCTCCTCTACTATCAGGTTCCTCCTTCTTCATCCCTTGACCTTTCCCACCCACCCGACTTCACCTAACATCTTCCAGCTAACCTCCTTCTCCTTCCCCCCCACTTCTTTATTCTGCTATCTTCCCACTTCCTTTTCAGTACTGAAGAATGGTCTCGGCCTGAAACGTTGGCGATTTATATATTTCTGTAGATACTGCCTGACCTGCTGAGTTCCTCTAGCATTTTGTGTGCTGCTTCTAGTCAAGAGTTGCCAGAAGGAGTCACGAGTAGCAAATGTATATAAAATTAAACAAAACACAAGTGCATCATGTTTTACATGAAAAAAAACAATTAGAGCTTTGTATTGTGTGAACCAAGTCTAAAATAAAACTGGCAGGTGTTACACCTGGAATGGCATGGGACAGTGTTGTGGAAACTGAGACTGTAACTGGAAGAGAGATCTGTAAAACCATGAAAGTAGTGGCTACTTCAGAACACAGTGGGGAGGCAGTAGGAGGGAGATGGAAGCACTTGGAATGTGCTTGGTAATACATATAATTGGTGCAGGGTCCATGTTCTTGTGGTATTTTGTGTGGGGGGAGGGGGATTTGGAGACTGCTGTTCTTGTGTTTCTGTTAGTTTTTTGTGCAAGGCAAGGGGATTTGGCGACCTGATGTTCTTGTTGCACTTCGTGTGGCAGGGGGAGGGGGAGGGGGATTGTTAGGAATGACAATTTAATTGACACAGTGATGTGGTGACAGAAAGGAGAAAACAAACTTATTTCTTAATCTTCAGTATCTATAATGGATGACCCGTTCGTCTGCAACTCATTAGTATGTACTTTTGGTTTGCAAGAACTATACCAGTGTTTGAAAATCCCTTGTAGTAGTTTATAAATCCTTTGAAATTTGGAAATCTTCTATAAATCAGAAGCTCTCTATGAGTTTTAAATGTGTATTAAGAACTACAGTACTTGTCTAAACTTCAGCTTATATCATTAAAAATAAAATAAATTGTGTTTAAACTACTTTGTTTGCTGGAAGCATATCCTCTTTGGTAGTGACAGAGGACCCTCCACTCAAATAGTGGGTATTGGCAGCTTCCCTTTGTAGATTAGACAGTTAATTGTTGAAGAGTAGATGAATATAGAATAACCTCCCTACCATGAAGGTACCCATAGATACCTGTATCAGATGGGGCCTAAAATGTTTTGAGTTTGGAGCTTCACGGAGACTGAAACCAATACCATCACAGAAGGAGAAAAAAAACGGGAATTTATATGGTACGTTAGCCTGCATTCAGTGATTGGCAAGTTGTAAAAGTCCATTAATGATGAAGTTTTCTTAAGGGAAATCTTGCTTGATGAAACTGTTGGGATTCTTTAAGGGAGTAACAGGTAGGATAGATAAAGAAGAGTCAGTAGATGCTGTTTACTTGGATTTTCAGAAGGCCTTTATCAAGGTGCCGCACAAGAAGCTGTTAAAGAAGATAAGAGTCCATGATACTACAGGAAAAATTCTGGCATGGATAGAGATTTGGCAGAAGACAAGTGTGGGAATAATGGGGGCCTATTCTTGGTGGCTTCCAGTGACTAGTGGTGTTCCTAAAGGGTCAGTGTTCAGTTCACTACTATTCACGTTGGATTAATAATCTGGATGATGCAACTGATGGCTTTGTGGCTAAATTTGTGGATGATACCAAGATAGATGGAAGGGCTGGTAGTGTTGAGGAAGCAGGGAGCCTTCTGAAATACTTAGACAGATTAGGAGAATTGGCAAAATTATGGGAGATGGAATATAGTGTAAAGAAGTGTATGGTCTTTGACAGAAGGAATCAAAACATAGACCAATTTCTAAATGGGCAGCAAATTCTGAAATTGGACAAAAGGTCTTGGGAGTCTTAGTGCAGGGCTTCCTAAAGGTTAACTTGCAGATTGAGTTAATAGTAAAGGACTAGAATATAAAAGCTAGATTGTTATGCTAACATGTTATAACGTATTGGTCAGAACCCATTTTAAATATAAGATTAAAGATTAGTTTTGCTTGTCACACACACATCAAAACATCAAAACGTACTTCATTTGCATCAACAACCAACACAGAGACAAAGATGAGCTGGGGACAACCCACAAGTCTCACTAGGCATCTGGTGCCAACATAGGATGAGCCACAACTTACTAATCCTAAACTGTGCATCTTTTGAATGTGGGAGAAAACAGGAACACTCTGAGGAGACCTATGCGGTCACGGGGAGAATGTACAGACAGTGGTGGGAATTGAACCCGGATCACTGGTACTGTAAAGTCTGTATATTTGGAATATTGTGAACAGTTCTAGGCCCCATACCTAAGAAAGGATGCACTGTCGTTGGAAAGGGTCCAGAGGGAGGTTATGATGATGATCCCAAGAATTAAAGGACTAAGCTATGAGGACAGTTTGATGGCTCTGGACTGTACTCACTGGAGTTTAGAAGAATAAAGGGGATACCAAATGAAAGCTACTAGATTTTGAATGGTCTAGATAGTGAGGATAAAGGGAGAATGATTCCAGTCATGGAAGAGGTTAGGACCAGAGAGCACAGTCTTAGAATGAAAGGGTGTCCCTTTGGAACAGAGATGAGGAGAATTTCCTTCAACCATAGGATGGCAAATCTATGGACTTCATTGGCACTGATGGTTGTGGAGGCCAAGGGATTGGGTATATTTAAAGCATAGTTTGATAGGTTCTTGATTAGTAAAGATGTCAAATGTTATGGGGCAAAGCTGGAGAATGAGGGTGTAAAGGAAAATAACTTGATCAAATGGTAGATTAGACTATTGGACTGAATGGCCTAATTCTGCTCCTTTGTCTAACGGTATCGACGAGTGCTGACAGAGCAGTCAGACTCAGAATCTGAATCAGAAAAGGTTTAATATCACCGGCACATGTCATGAAACTTGTCTTTGCAGTAGCAGTACAATGCAATAGATAATAATAGAGAAAAAATGAAATTACTGTCAGTATATGTATATTAAAGAGTTAAATTAAATAAGTAGCGCAAAAATTTTAAAAATAATACTGAGATAGTGTGTATGGGTTTATTGTCCATTCAGGAATCTGATGGCAGAGGGGAAGAAGCTGTTCCTTAATCACTAAGTGTGTGCCTTCAGACTTCTGTATCTCCTTCCAGATGGTAGCAATGAGAAGAAGGCACGTCCTGGATGATGGGGCTACTCAGTGCTCAGCCCGGTACTCAGTGGACTTAAGGACCTGTATCCACTCTCTATCACTCTAATAATTTAATGGTTAGGGGAAAAATAAAGAAGGCTTGTCTTGTGACCACGTATTTTACAACTGCTACAATTCTGCTCGACACTTTTGCCCTTCAACAGACAGAGGTCGACCTATCCTACCAGCTTTCATATTCAAAGGGTACTTTGTTGCCATTTAAGGTACTTAAAACATCCAGTTTTATTTATTTATTACAAGGCAACATTCATTTTATGAACTGGATTCAGCTCTGACTCACCAATCATAGTGCTTGCACTAACCTGATTCAGGTACCATTTGCACCAACGTGATTTGAATGTATAATGCAGAATGGGCTGCGGTGATGAATCTTGAGGCCTTGTTGTTATAGTCTTCAGACAATTTGCCGCTGTCAATAGCTTTTTTAAAATGTCTCGATTAATCAAAGACATTTAAAAATAATTCAAATTGCATTACGTATGTAATGAAGGAATAAATCAAAATCGTTCCCTTTTTTCTCCCATTTCTACTTTACAAAGGGTCTGCTCACTCCATGGCACATCAATTCACTCGTTAAACCTTCTCCTACCCATGACTCCTTCAGATACAATTCCAGGGGAATAAATGCCTGGTCTTTTGCTGCCTCCTTTAAATACAGCAGATTGGTATGTATTGTTGGGCGGAGAGGAGCATGAGGCACATATACGACAATACCTGCACTCCACTGGCCATTGTGGACTGCTATTTCATGACTGCAACAGTAACGAGGTAGTGGACTGTGGCACCTTCATGGGGGCTGAGGTCCTGTCTTTGGAGAGGGTGGGGAAATAGGGCATGTTGATTAAGATTAACAACATTGATATTGAAAAAAAAGGGATCATTTTCTTCTAGTGTTCCCAGTTTGTACAATCTTACATTTCAGATAATTTTGCCCAAATTAGCTAGCAGTTCTTCCTTAAATTTGTTTGGGATATTTGTTGGCATACGTAACACCAAGAAATTTCCTACATGGATGTGAAGAAATCTTCACAGAGTATTGAACTTTCCTAAGCGTAGACGGTTTTCTATTTAAATGCAGGGCATCTCTTACAGTGCATGTTAGAACTAATTACTCTGTTTCCCTATGCTACACCTCTGTGACTTTAGATGGAATATTATTTACCTCATGAACTTGGATTATTTAGGGGTAAAGCTGGTTCAACTGTATTTGGATCATGGCATTCAATTTTAGCATCAGATATCAGGAAAGGTAAACTGACCTTGGAGGAGCCACAAGAGATTCTGCAGATACTGGAAATCTGGAGCAGCACATAAATGCTGGAGAAACTCAGGAGGGATAGGGACAGATAATGGTTAGTATAATTGGGTTGGATCAAAGATACAGTTTTTTTTGTGTTAATCTCGTAACAAAGCAAAACATGTATTCCATATTATCCCTGATGGCTGTTACTCAAAGACGTTAATGAGCATCATGATTAGCCTACTGGAGAGTATTAAGCCACCTCCACTGTATTTCATTAAAACATTTCTCCCTCCCTGTTACGTAAATTCAAGCCTTTGTGAGATGTGAACATCTTTCTCCCAGCTTGCCTGTTTTAATACATTCAGTTTTATTTATTTATTACAAGGCAACATTCATTTTATAGAAACATAGAAACATAGAAAATAGGTGCAGGAGTAGGCCATTCGGCCCTTCGAGCCTGCACCGCCATTTATTATGATCATGGCTGATCATCCAACTCAGAACCCCGCCCCAGCCTTCCCTCCATACCCCCTGACCCCCGTAGCCACAAGGGCCATATCTAACTCCCTCTTAAATATAGCCAATGAACTGGCCTCAACTGTTTCCTGTGGCAGAGAATTCCACAGATTCAGCACTCTGTGTGTGAAGAAGTTTTTCCTAATCTCGGTCCTAAAAGGCTTACCCTCTATCCTCAAACTGTGGCCCCTCGTTCTGGACTTCCCCAACATCGGGAGCAATCTTCCTGCATCTAGCCTGTCCAATCCCTTTAGGATCTTATACGCTTCAATCAGATCCCCCCTCAATCTTCTAAATTCCAACGAGTACAAGCCCAGTTCATCCAGTCTTTCTTCATATGAAAGTCCTGCCATCCCAGGAATCAATCTGGTGAACCTTCTTTGTACTCCCTCTATGGCAAGGATGTCTTTCCTCAGATTAGGGGACCAAAACTGCACACAATACTCCAGGTGTGGTCTCACCAAGGCCTTGTACAACTGCAGTAGTACCTCCCTGCTCCTGTACTCGAAACCTCTCGCTATAAATGCCAGCATACCATTCGCCTTTTCACCGCCTGCTGTACCTGCATGCCCACTTTCAATGACTGGTGTATAATGACACCTGGGTCTCGTTGCACCTCCCCTTTTCCTAATCGGTCACCATTCAGATAATAATCTGTTTTCCTATTTTTGCCACCAAAGTGGATAACTTCACATTTATCCACATTAAATTGCATCTGCTATGAATTTGCCCACTCACCCAACCTATCCAAGTCACCCTGCATCCCCTTAGCATCCTCCTCACAGCTAACACTGCCACCCAGCTTCGTGTCATCCGCAAACTTGGAGATACTGCATTTAATTCCCTCATCCAAGTCATTAATATATATTGTAAACAACTGGGGTCCCAGCACTGAGCCTTGAGGTACCCCACTAGTCACTGCCTGCCATTCTGAAAAGGTCCCGTTTATTCCCACTCTTTGCTTCCTGTCTGCTAACCAACTCTCCATCCACACCAATACCTTACCCCCAATACCGTGTGCTTTAAGTTTGCACACTAATCTCCTGTGTGGGACCTTGTCAAAAGCCTTCTGAAAATCCAAATATACCACATCCACTGGTTTTCCCCTATCCACTCTACTAGTTACATCCTCAAAAAATTCTATGAGATTCGTCAGACATGATTTTCCTTTCACAAATCCATGCTGACTTTGTCCGATCATTTCACCGCTTTCCAAATGTGCTGTTATCACATCCTTGATAACTGACTCCAGCAGTTTCCCCACCACCGACGTTAGGCTAACCGGTCTATAATTCCCCGGTTTCTCTCTCCCTCCTTTTTTAAAAAGTGGAGTTACATTAGCCACCCTCCAATCCTCAGGAACTAGTCCAGAATCTAACGAGTTTTGAAAAATTATCACTAATGCATCCACTATTTCTTGGGCTATTTCCTTAGGCACTCTGGGATGCAGACCATCTGGCCCTGGGGATTTATCTGCCTTCAATCCCTTCAATTTACCTAACGCCACTTCCCTACTAACATGTATTTCGCTCAGTTCCTCCATCTCACTGGACCCTCTGTCCCCTACTATTTCTGGAAGATTATTTATGTCCTCCTTAGTGAAGACAGAACCAAAGTAATTATTCAATTGGTCTGCCATGTCCTTGCTCCCCATAATCAATTCACCTGTTTCTGTCCGCAGGGGACCTACATTTGTCTTTACCAGTCTTTTCCTTTTTACATATCTATAAAAGCTTTTACAGTCAGTTTTTATGTTCCCTGCCAGTTTTCTCTCATAATCTTTTTTCCCCTTCCTAATTAAGCCCTTTGTCCTCCTCTGCTGAACTCTGAATTTCTCCCAGTCCTCAGGTGAGCCACTTTCTCTGGCTAATTTGTATGCTGCTTCTTTGGAATTGATACTATCCCTAATTTCTCTTGTCAGCCACGGGTGCACTACCTTCCTTGATTTATTCTTTTGCCAAACTGGGTTGAACAATTATTGTAGTTCATCCATGCAATCTTTAAATGCTTGCCATTGCATATCCACCGTCAATCCTTTAAGTGTCATTTGCCAGTCTATCTTAGCTAATTCACGTCTCATACCTTCAAAGTTACCCCTCTTTAAGTTCAGAAACTTTGTTTCTGAATTAACTATGTCACTCTCCATCTTAATGAAGAATTCCACCATATTATGGTCACTCTTACCCAAGGGGCCTCTCACGACAAGATTGCTAATTAACCCTTCCTCATTGCTCAAAACCCAGTCCAGAATAGCCTGCTCTCTAGTTGGTTCCTCGACATGTTGGTTCAAAAAACCATCCCGCATACATTCCAAGAAATCCTCTTCCTCAGCACCTTTACCAATTTGGTTCACCCAATCTACATGTAGATTGAAGTCACCCATTATAACTGCTGTTCTTTTATTGCACACATTTCTAATTTCCTGTTTAGTACCATCTGCGACCTCACTACTACTGTTAGGTGGCCTGTACACAACTCCCTCCGGCGTCTTCTGCCCCTTAGTGTTACGCAGCTCTACCCATATCGATTCCACATCTTCCCGGCTTATGTCCTTCCTTTCTACTGCGTTAATCTCTTCTTTAACCAGCAATGCCACCCCACCTCCCCTTCCTTCATGTCTATCCCTCCTGAATATTGAATATCCCTGAACGTTGAGCTCCCATCCCTGGTCACCCTGGAGCCATGTCTCTGTGATCCCAACTATATCATAATCATTAATAACAATCTGCACTTTCAATTCATCCACCTTATTACGAATGCTCCTTGCATTGATACGTGAACTGGATTTAGCTCTGACTCACAATCATAGTGCTTGCACTAACCTGATTCAGGTTAAATATGCACCAACGTGATTTGAATGTATAATGCAGAATGGACTGCGATGGGGAATCTTGAGGCCTTGTTGTAATAGTCTTCAGACAGTCTGCTGCTGTCAATAGCTTTTGTTAAATGTCTCTACTAATCAAAAACATTTTAAAATAATTCAAATAGCATTTTGTAATGAAGGAATAAAAGTAACTTTAAAAAATTATATACCCGAAATTAATCTTAAACATTAACATGAAGTAAAAATAAGAATTAAAGAAATATAAATGGTACTCCCCTGCACTCAAAGTAATTTTGTTATCAAAGTACGTATATTGTTACCATATAAAGTTCAAAGTACGTTTATTATCAAAGTATGTACACTATATACAACCGTGAGATTCTTCTTCTTACAGGCAGTCACGAAACAAAGAAACCCAATAGAATACTTTAAAAATAAAAGACCATCAAACACCCAGTGTGCAGAAAAAAACCAAATCGCGCAAACAAAAATAGTAAACAAATAATATTAAAAACTGGAGTTCACAAAAGTGAGTCCACAGCCATGAATCCAGTCACAGCCGATCCAGGAGCCAGTTAATTTCAAGGCACAACTAGCTTCAGCGCAGAAATGAGTAAACCTAATGGAGCAGTGAGCTGAACACTGGTCTGTGCCTCACTTCTGGCCCCCAAACCTTGACCTTTTCGGTCTGGCCCAGCGCTTAAATTGGCCAAATCTTAGATCGTTCATTGAGATTCATTTTCTTGCAGGTATTTACAAGACAATAAAGAAATAGAATAACATTTATGAAAAAGATAAATACAAAGATTGACAAGCAACCAATGTGCAAACGAAAACAAGTAGTACAAATAAAATATAAATAATACTGAGAACATGAGTTGGAGAGTGTTTGAATGTTAGTCTGTAGTTTGTGGAATCAGTTCAGAGTTGAGGTGAGTGAAGTTACTCCCGTTTGTGCAGGAGTCTTTTGGTTATAGGATAATAAGTGTTCCTGATGCTGGTGAAGTGGGACCTCCTCCCCAGTGTAGTGGCAAGAAGAAAACATCGTGTAGATGGTGGGGGGTTTGAAAATGGATGCTGATTTCTTGTGGCAGTGCTCCATGTAAATGTGCTCAATGACAGAGGAGGGTTTTTCCTGTGATGGTCTGGGCTGTATACACCATTATGTGTAGACGTTTCCACTCCTGGCCATTGGTGTTTCCATGCTAAGCCATGATGCAACCAGTTATGATACTCTCTTCTGTGCATCTACAGAAGTTTGTCAAAGTTTTAGGTGATGTGCCAAACCTACGTAAACCTCTAAGAAAATAGAGGCATTGTCGTGTTTTTTTGTGATAGTACATTACTCAGCCATTTTACTGAGGCTAGATGATCCCATTCAAGCCACTGCTGAAGTACTGGGCACAAACTGCTGACCAATATTAGAGTCAGATTCAGATTCAGGTTAGTTCATTGTCATTTAAACTAGGGTGCAAATAAACTCTTAGCTCGCATGATGAAACTTTCAGTCTAAACAGTATACATAGTAATAAGTACACTTACTAGAGTAGAGCAACATAATGGTGTTGAAAAACAGAATGTAAAAAGTATTACTTCAGCTTCAATACTGGGCTTCTTTTTCACACACTTCTGTGTGCGGGTGTGGAAGTCAATGGTAAGTTCTACTAAGCAGTGTTTCACCATCATGTACTTTCAGCACTGTGACTGTCCTTTCAAATCAGTAGTTCATGCCAGGTTTTCTTCAGAATCCCAGACTCTCATCCTTCTTCATCTGACCGCATTAATGGATTCTTCTATTGCTTCCTCCCCATCGATGGTTAGTGATTCCCTTACTGTTCCTTACTCTCCCCTGTTGCTGTGAAATGCATGATACGTTTCTCTCCCTTGTTAGTGAGAGAGAGAGCCTGTGGTGTGTCAAACTGTTTGTTAAATTATAGTTTTTGTTGAACGCTGAACTTGGTCTCTCTTTGGGGGCTTTGCTAGTGCCTGCTTTGTGGGTGGTGGGCACTGACATTTTCTGCTGAATGGGTGTGGGGTCGGGGGAGGTTGATGCTTTGCTGCTGCTTGTGCGTGGGAGGGGGGAGAGGGGGCTTTGAGACTCTAATGTTTTTCTGTCATTCACTGCTTTGGGTTCTCTCTGTTTTCGTGGATGTCTCTGAAGAGTAAGAATTTCAGGTTGCATACTGTATACGTTCTCTGATATTAAAATAGAACCATGTGAATGATCTGAAAATGCACCTATACCGATTTTCTCAACCTTTAGTTCTTGTGCTAGCGAGTAATCATTATTACTCCCTGGGTAAAGTTGTGTAACGTGAATTCTTTGTAGAATATCAAACTGACAAGGCACATTTTTGCTCTCAATGCAAATGTCTTCTCTGTCTGATAATCTTAAAGAGCACTGTCATGTCATCTTTCAATCTTTTCTGGAAATAAGGTCCTACCCTTTTCAATCCTTCCAGGTAGGTATAATCCTTTAGTTCTGATATTATGCTAATTCTTTTGTACCTTAAATGCACCAAGTATAATCTAATTGCAGTTCCAAAGAATTTTATTCAGATTCTATCAGTTCAAGAGGAATCTCAGTATTTTATTCACATTGAATAGCCTTATTAATCTAATAGACTTCTTTTGAAATATCTGTACCATCTATCACTCAGTTACTCCAGTCTTCCACATTTATTTTCAAAGATTTATACATTCAACTTATATTTTGACATAAGTCAGAATCAGGTTTATTATCACTGTTTTATATGATGTGAAATTTGTTGTTTTGTGACAGCAGCACAGTGCAGAAGCGTAAAGTTACTATAAATTACAAAATAGATAAACAGTACATTAAAACATCAACACAGTATTGTTCGTGAGTTCATGGACCATTCAGAAATGTGATAGCTCCTTAGTCATTGGACTTCTGAATGGTCCTTGAACCCATAAACGCAGGCAATGTTTCTGAGTCATTGAGTGTGGGTCTTCAGGCTCCTGGACCGCCTCCCTGACAATAATAATGAGACAAGGGCATACCCTGGTTGGTGATGGATCTTAATGATGAATGCCGCCTTCTTGAGGCACTGCTTCTTGAAGATGTAGTTACACTTCTGAAAATTTGCAGGAGTCTTTTGTGAGATACCTTAATGTCTGAGTGAAGTACAGCTACTGGTGTGTCTTCTTGATCGTGTGCATATATTGGGCAAAGGACAGATCCTTTGAGACATTGGCATCAAAGAACTTCAAGATAGTCGCCCTCCCCACCACCAACCTCTCAATGAGGACTGTTGTGTGTCCTACTGACTTCTCCTTCCTGAAGTCCGCGATCAATTCCTTGGTCTTGCTGATGCTAAGTGCGAGGTTGTTGCTCAACCAGCCAATCTGTCTCTCCCCTATATGTCTCCTCATTGTCATCTGAGATTAAAGAACAACAGTAGGGTCTTCTACAAATTTATAAATGGTATATGAAAAACATACTGAAATTCAAATGCATTAAAGCTATAACTACCAAAAAGTGCAACTAGACTCTTGTCCACAGACTTCCAAATCATACAATAGTGGCTAGTTTGTAAATATATTTTTAAAAATTTTTGTTTGGAGATACAGCACTGTAACAGGCCTTGCTGGCCGATGAGCCCACGCTATCCAATTATGCCCATGTGACCAATTAGCCTACTAACTAGTTTGTCTTTGGAATGTGTGAGGAAATCTGAGCACACAAAGGAAACCCATGCAGTCACAGGGAGAATGCACAGTCTACAGCAGAAATGAACCTGTGCCGTTGTCACTGTAATCTTGTTACGGAAACTGCTACACTACCGTGCAGCCCCTCCCCACCCCCTAGTACCTAGTTAGTCAATTAATTAACTAGCTTCAGTTTTTGAGCAAAAACTTAAGATCTGGATTTTATTTAACTGGCACATTTAGCTTAAATTCTAACTTATTTGTAGTTTGTTGACCTTATTTTTCTCCAAGATGGCAGCACCACTAGTTGCTGTGGCCACCCAAGTTCCAATTAATGGTTTAATTCTTCACCCTTTAATTCTTTCTTATGAACCCAAGATGCAGCTGGATATTAAGAACACAAGTACTGTAAGTCTACCTCACCAACAAGTTGCTGATAGTGAAGATGCTGTGTAGTGTCAGTTCGTTGTGTGCTGTGCTGTCGCCTGCTGTAGCTACCCAGGATAGAAGGCACCAGAAGCGGTGCACATGGAAACAGAAACATGGGAAGCATGCCGGTGTCCGTGGGAGACTAAAGGTGAAACGTGGCAGGACAACTCTCCCATGGATTCCGCTTTCAAACTTTGATGGTGATAGAGATGGAGTGGCAGTGGGGGGAGGGCATTTAGTAGCAAGGGGGCAGCTGAGGGATTACAGGCTTACTTTAAGAAACTGATTGCATGTTGTATGTATTTGATACACAGTGCCTAATAACTAATTACAATGATCACGTAAACAGCTCAGTTCTTGTTAACCCACCGTTCTCTTAGACTTCGCTCGAAACGTGTTACAGCTGTTGAAAAGCAATGTGATACTTACGAGAATATCATGAAAAATCTGGATAGAAGAAATTGTATTATTTCCAGGCCCGGCCCTCATAACATTCCCTTTCACTACTGTAGTACAGTGTTAGCTAGTATGATTCCCCTATTCTAATCACACGGTGACACCGTTTTCTGTGGATTAGGGTATGGTATTCAATGGGGTAACATTTGGAATCTGCTGTTTTGAATGGTTTTTACTGCATTTCTTTGGCCCACAACCTTACCAAGATATTGCTGTCCCACTTTGTGTTTCTTCAGGCAGAGTCACGTGTCACGGTGTTCACTAACAAATGACAGAACCCAGGGGAAGAGAAAATACAGACTCCCTTGTAGAGACAGAAGCAGGAGTTTCTTCATAAGAATTCCAAAGGAACATCGATGGCTCAACTGAGTGACATTGTGAGGCGAATCACACTAGAAACACAAAGACCGCACTGTAAACGCTAATTGGGAGTCCACTTCAGATAATCACAGTATGCAAACAACTTGAGCCAGTCAAAATAAATGGCAAGATTATACAGAAAGCACAAGGGCTTAGAGTCTCTAGATGAGACAAAAATGAACAAATGCAGGCGCACAGGCAGTAGGGTTCATGACAGTACTTCCCCCCCTAAGGCTGGAACCTGACGGCCCAGGGAGCTTGGGGAACTTGAGACAGGGCTGGTAAATTTGAGACAGATCTGATGCTCTTGAGACTGAGCTAGTAAATTCAAGACAAATCTGATGCTCTCGAGGCAGGGTTGGTAAACTTGAGACAAGCATGATGCTCTCGAGACAGGGCTGGTAATCTCAGGAACATTGCAAATAACTCAGAAACTTAGAATAAAACTCAGGAAGATAGAATCAAACTTGGGAACATAGAATAGTCCCTGAAAGCCTGGAATAGTCCTCAGAAACCGGGAGGGCTATGGGAGAACCAGGAAACCTGGATAACCTTGAAGCTCAGAACGTGGAACTCAGAAGGTAGCCTCGGGAAACTTGGAACATAGCCTCTAGACAAGCACTGAGAATAGAAGGCACCCGTGCCTCCAGCTAACTGATGTCCAAGCTGCTGTTGAAGCTGGGTCCATTTACGTCGTGGCCTTCTAGTGGCATGGTGTGAGCTGACAAACGATTGAACCCAGGTGCAGAGGAACAACAGATTTCCAGGTAGAGCCAGAAAAGTGAAAAAGCAATGAAGTTGGACTACTAATGTATACTTTAAAATTGTTGATGAAAATTGTTTTACTGTAATTAAATAAAGAAATTATTTGTTGCTTTAAATAGATTTGAATTTTTTTTGCAAAATTATTTGTATGGCTTTCAATTTGCAGTTCTTACTTTCTTTCACTGTGCTTCGTAAATCAAAATTCTTATAGTTTTTACATAATGGTTGGAATAAAAGGGGGAGACACTGAGGATGTGGTCTGGAAGCCAAGAGAAAGTTCGGGAACCACTGGTTTATACCAACATCCATATACTTACAAAGCAGCTCCGCACCCTCACCTCAAATACTCTGACAACTTATCTGTTCAAAGGAAGATCAGACCCTGGCCAGAAGAAGGAACCTCAGCATTGCAGGACTGTTTAGAAAGCATGTTCAGGGTTGTGCCTACCTATGAATATCACATTAACATTGATAAATATGTGGGATCTGTAACTGGCTGCATAGAGAAGTGCATAGAGGATATTATCGTTATTAAACACATCTCTGCAAGGGCAAATCAGAAACCATGGTTGACAACAGAGATCTGGACACTTCTGATAGATTGGGATGCTGCCTTCAGATCAGGGGTTAAGGTGACTTTCAGGTCAGCAAGAGCTGTGCTTTTCCACGTCACCAGGAAGGCAAAATGGTATTATTCATTGAGAATATACAGACATATCTGTGACACCAGAGACACGAGGCGCAGAGCATTCAGAACATAAGGGACAAAATTTCACCCTGCACGTCAACGACAGTGACACCTCTCTTCTTGATAGGTCAAATGCCTTTTGCACGGGGTTTAAGGCACAGAATGATGTGCCAGTGAGAACGGGTGCCCTCCCCTGAGGAGCGGGCACTCTATCCGGCCACAGCTGATGTAAGGAAGACCATAGCTGGGGTCAACTCACATAAGGCTGATAACATACCTTGTTGGGTGCTAAGGGGCTGTGCAGCCTAGTAATCAGAGGTTCTCACAGACATCTTTAATATCTCTCTGGAGCAGTCCACTGTCCTCACAGGCCTCAAGGCAGCCACCAGCATCCTGGTGCCCAAGAGAGTTGGAGTAATCTACCTTAATGACTGCCATCCAGAGGAAGGAGCTCTGACAACAATGGAGTGCTTTGAGTGCCTTATGATGGCTCACAATCATTCCCATCTTCCTGCTGCGTTTGACCTTTTCCAGTTTGCTTATTGCTCAAATTGGTCCGCTGATGATACCATAGCCTCTGCTCTCCACTCCAGCCTGACTCACCTGGGAAATACTTTATTGTCGCCGAACAATTGATACTAGAACGTACAATCATCACAGCGATATTTGATTCTGCGCTTCCCGCTTCCTGGAGAGTGCCTCATTCGCCAAGATGCAGTTTATTGACTTCAGTTTGGTGTTTAATATGATCATCCATCAGAAGCAGGGGGAAGAACTGCCCTCATGGAGTCACAACATTTCCCTCTGTAATTGGATCTTGTCAGAAAGGCCACAGTCAGTCCGTGTTGGCAGCAACATCTCTAGCTACATCATGCTGATTACTGATGGCTCTCCAGGCTGCATGCACAGCCTGCTGTCGACACATGACTGCACTGCTAGATCCCGTTCCAACTGAATCATCAAGTTCGCTGATGACACAGCAGTGGTTGGCCTCATCAATAAACATGACGAGACAGCATGAAGAGAGAAGGTGGAGCCTTTTGCTGAGATCTAGTTACGAGCAGAACAACTTAAGTCTCAATGTGGACAAGACTAAAGAGATGATTGTAGACCTCAGGAAAGTGAAGGTTGACCATTTCCTCATCTGTAGAGAGAGCTAGGAGCACCCAGTTGCTGTGAGTGCACAGAACGGACAATCTCACCTAGTCCCTCAACACCACCTCTTTAGTCAAGAAAGCACAGCAGTGTCTCCACTTCCTGAGGAAATTGAGGCAAGTAAGGACCACCCCTAACACTCAGTATAACTCATTTTTACAGGGGCACCGTTGAGAGTGTCCTGGCCAGCTGCATCACCATCTGGTACAGGAACTGCAAGATATCTGACTGCAAGACCATACAAGGGATTGTGAGGTCTTCTGAGAGGATCATCGGGGTCTCCCTTCTACCCATCTGAGATATTTACCTGGAGACTTGCATACACGTCCGTCCAACAATCTCTTTGACCAACCCCCCCCCAAACCATCGGGCATGAGGTACAGTAGCATTAGGACAAGGAATACAAGGTACGTTAGGCTAGGAAACAACATCTTCCCTCACGCCGAGAATCTACTGAACTTCCTGCCACCACCTAGGTCTCACCACATATGAAGTACCAGTAGCATTATCCTGTTTACTTTTTAACTTGTGACATAAATGCACCATATTATTTGTTAATTTGTTTGTGGAAATACTACTTTACGTGTTGTGCGTGAGTTACTTATACTGTCTTGTGCACCTTGGCCTGCAAGAACGCTGTTTTGTTTGGCGGTATACATGTATACGGTTGCAATGACAATAAACGATTTTGAATCTGAACTAGAAATTATTAATTTATTAGCATTACTTCCCACATTCTCTATATTATTTAAATATGGGATATGTAATTTTTATGATATTCAGAAGAATTTATCTTTAAACCTATCCCTTTCATTCTAATTAATTAAGATCATCTTAATTATGATATACGTAAATTGAATTAACTTAATGACCTAAATTCATGACTCTTGAATCAATTATATATTAGATTTTAATAAATCATGTATTCTGAAGTTTGTCTTTTAACCCTTTTGTAATCTGCATATATGAGAATGAAAGCACTGGAAAGGTGCCAAGAAAAGTGTGTGTCTGTGTAGGTCAGGGGGTGGATAGTTGGTAGGATTGGGGCATGGGTAGAAAAGCATAAATCGGATGGCCAAGGATAGGATGAGAAACAGGTGAGACTAGATGATGGAATGGATGGTGATATGGAGATACAAGGGAAATAAAAGGTGGTATTAAGAATAAAATCTGAAATTACTGCAACTCTGAGAACACAGGTGCATAGCTCATTTAAAGTGGCATCACAGGTAGATAGGGTCATAAAGAAAGCTTTTGGCACATTGGCCTTCATAAATCAAAGTACTGAGTGCAAGAAATGGCATGCTATGTTGAAGTTATGTAAGACATTGGTGAGGCCTGATTTGGAGTATTGTGTGCAGTTTTGGTCAGGAAAGATGTACAAATGTAAATAAGGTTGAAAGAGTACAGAAAAAAGTTACAAGGAGGATGCCAGGACTGGATTA
Organism: Mobula birostris; assembly: GCF_030028105.1. Taxonomy (NCBI): domain Eukaryota; kingdom Metazoa; phylum Chordata; class Chondrichthyes; order Myliobatiformes; family Myliobatidae; genus Mobula; species Mobula birostris. The sequence goes on from NC_092370.1 coordinate 138,581,297, forward strand.
ACTGAGTTATAAGGAAATACTGAATAGATTAGGACTTTATTCCATGGAACATGGAAGATTGAGAGGTGATTTGATAGAGGTACACAATATTATGAAGGGGAGAGGTAGGGTAAATGCAAGCAGACTTTTTGCACTGAAGTTGGGTGGGACTTCAACCAGAGGTTATGGGTTAAGAGTGGAAGGTGAAAAGATTGAGGGGAACATGAGGGGATACTTCCTCAATCAGAGGGTTATGAGAGTGTGGATCGAGCTACCAGTGCAAATGGTACATGCAAGCTCGATTTCAATGCTTAAAAGAAGTTTAGATAGGTACATTGATAGTAGGGGTATGGAGGGCTTTGCTTACAGTTCAGGTGGGAGTAGGCATTTTAAATGGTTTGACATGGACTAGATGGGGAGAAGGGCCTTTACCTTTCCATGACTATGACTCAGTAGATTAGGTAGCATGCGTTGAAATGGAAGCAAAGCTCTGAAGTCTGAGGCTCTTTATTGGAAGCAGAATGCGAGATAAAAATGGGACTTTTAAGTTGTCGAGAAGCTGGGAGGACGGATGGATAGGACAAAGGGAATATCTCTGAAAAGGTGAGACCAGGTCAAATGGATTAATAGGGCAATTGGAAGGTAATGTTTTTTTAACAGCAGGGCTCTGGGACATACTGAGCAATTTGGGCGATACTAATGGAAAAGACAAAAACTGAGTAAGTATCACAGATAGATTATTTATGACAGGATTAGCCAGTTCTGATACAGAGAAAGAAAGAATTACATAAATTGAAGAACTACCTGTTGAAGCCAGAAAGCGGCCCTGTACCCAGACAAAAAAAAAGAGGCTCACATCTTCAAGTCTGCATAGGGCCTGTTTCTAACATTGTGAGAGGCCATAGACAGGCAGATCAGAATGGGGGTGGGCTGTCAATTTAATGTAGCGTGTAATAGGGAGCTCAGAGTTGTCCTTGTGGACAGAATATATGTAGGTGCTCTATAAAGCAATCACTCTAGTCTTCATTTGGTTTCTCCAATGTAGAAGGGACATGCGCTACAAACACTAAGTACAGTGACTAAATGGAAGAAATGCGAGTGAATTTCTGTCTAATGAGGAAGAATTATCAGGTCTCTGGATGGTGGAAAATGTTATTTAAAGAGTTAATAGCACTTAACCAGCGTCTCATACCCAACCTGCTGCTCACCACCCTACACACTGAAACACAACTCACCCTCACACCTCCAAGCGCTTTGTTGACATCAAGACTGACGTACAAAATCTAATATTCTTTTTTCTGAGTAGAACAGGATGGCTCTCAATTACCACAGGTATTTCATGGGAGGTTTTATGGATTCAGCACTAACAACTTACTCACTCACAAGGAAGCCCACTCACTCTGGCTTCTACTTATCTACACATCTTAGAGGACAATGCCTGCAGAATCTATGGTTCAGAAAACGCCAAGCTGCCCCACTGGCCTCACAGTCAAAGTCAACATTGGTAGCCTTGGGAGCTTTGTGTATTTCACAACATAAGCATATTTCACAATTTGCTGCTCACTGCTGCATTGAGGACAAAGGAGGTGAGTGGAGAGAGTGGTGTCAATGAAATCTTTTACTCCACAAGATCAGGCTTTACCTATTTTTTCACTAACCCACAGGAACAGTCAAGTCAGCCACGGATATTTGGTGCCCCTGTAGGTTTTTCCAAAATGCAGCACTCAAAGACTGACCAAGTTCAGATACCTTCCTGGCAACCACCTGGCAGGGAAAAGTTGATTATTGTCTACTGTGGCTTGAACATCAGCAGATCTCTGTTAGATGTTTTGAGTTCAGACCCCCTATCAGACCCTTGCAGTCCTGATGACTCAAAATGTTGACTGTCCATTTCCTTCCTTCTCCTTCTTGGTCTGTTTACTTTCTTTGTTGTTTGGAGGAGAGTTCTATTTGAATAATACTAAATTTAAAAAGATAAATTATAAGGGTAGATTATATAAAATTGGACTATACTCAAAAAATTTAGAAGATTGCTATCTTTCCATTACTATCCTCTCTATGTTTTGCATTGTTTCTGTATTTTCTTTGCTTTTTGCTTAAAACTTAATTTTCCTCTGCATATTTTTACCTATTTAATCTCTTGTTCTTATTTTCTAGGTTTACTTTTATTATCGTGAGGTCTTTGATCTGTTTCAATATTAAATATTAATCTGTGTTTATGACGGCCTTGTCTATCTTTACAATGTCAACTTATGTAATCATCCTGTCTCCGATGTAAGTTAATCACAGATTTCTTCAGTAAAGTCTGGGCCTACATACAGAACTGTGCAAAAGTCTTAGACACGTATAAGAAATTCTGTAAAGTGAAGATGCTTTCAAAATAATGAAATGTTGCTAAATATCAAAAAAATGTACTATAAAGAGCAGTAAACAGTAAAAAGCAAAATCAAATCAATATTTGTTGTGACCACCTTTTGCCGTTAAAACTGCATCAATTCTTTTAGTTACACTGTCATGCAGTTTTATAAGAAAATCGACTGATGATTCTTCTTCAGACTTCGACAGTCTCACTTGCTTCTGTCTTTCCAGGTAATCCACTCAGCCTGAGTGATGTTGAGATCAGGGCTCTGTGGATGCCATACCATGCGAAACCAGATAAAAAATCTAGAGTGCCCAAGGTTTTTGCACAGGACTGTATATAAAAAGAATGGACGAAAATTTGTGCAGTAAAGACAGGAATTTACGATTCTATTTTGATGATGAAGGAATATTCTGTGGCTGCAGAGGCAGCAACATTGGTACCATCAGAAAGAAACCTTCTCTGTCTAACAAAGTACCAGAGACTTGATAACAGAACAGCTTTTAAAGCTTTTCTACATAAATGAGGATGTCATTAAATCATATCAGGGCCACTGTGTCCCCATCCAAGACCTTAACTGATAATATTGGTGATGATGGAAAACCAGAATCTCTGTTTGTGCATCAAGATTTATGTTTGAGGAAACTGAAGAAATTATCTCTTCAACTTTGACACATATGATATTTGGCTTTGAACTATAACTGACTTTAAACAAGTTGGATCTCAGGTATAAATTATAACATTTTTTTTATCAAAAAGAGATACCCACTCCATAAACAACAGTGGGAAAATGAGTCCTTCCATTCAGTGTATTGAACATATCACCCACTTATTATACAATAGCAGGTGCTTTTCCCTATTAAGCCAGCTTCCTACAAGAGACACATATCACACATCTATCAATTAGAATCAGAATCGGGCATATGTTGTGAATTTTATTGATATGCGGCTGCAGTTCATTGCAATACATAATAATAAAAACAGTAAATTACAGCAAAAAGTATATACCATATGTATGTTTATAAGGTTAAATTAAATAAGTGATGCTAAACAGAATATAAAGTAGGGTGGTAGCATTCATAGGTTCAATTTTGATTCAGAAATCTGATGACAAAGAGGAAGAGGCTAGTCCTGAATTACTGCATGTGTGCCTTCAAGCTCCTGCACCTCCTTCCTGATGGTAGCAATGAGAAGAGGGCATGTTCTGGGTGATGGGGGTCCTTAATGATGGATGCCAGGACCCGACAGGATGTACGCCAGGTTACCGTGGGAAGCGAGGAAGAAGATTGCTGAGCCTCTGGCGATGGTCTTTGTATCATCAATGAGGATGGGAGGGGTTCCAGAGGATTGGAGGGTTGCAGATGTTGTTCCGTTATTCAAGAAAGGGGGTAGGGATAGCCCAGGAAATTAAAGACCGGTGAGTCTTACTTCAGTGGTTGGTAAGTTGATGGAGAAGATCCTGAGAGGCAGGATTTATGAACATTTGGAGAGGCATAATATGATTACGAACAGTCAGCATGGCTTTGTCAAAGGCAGGTCATGCCTTACGAGCCTGATTGAATTTTTGAGGATGTGACTAAACATATTGATGAAGGTAGAGCCATAGATGTAGTGTATATGGATTTTAGCAAGGCATTTGTTAAGGTACCCCATGCAAGGCTTCTTGAGAAACTGAGGAGGCATGGGATCCAAGAGGACATTGCTTTGTGGATCCAGAACTGGCTTACCCACAGAAGGCAAAGAGTGGTTGTAGACAGGTCATATTCTGCATGGAGGCTGGTGACCAGTGGTATGCCTCAGGGATCTGTTCTAGGACCCCTACTCATTATGATTTTTATAAATGACCTGAATGAGGAAGTGGAGGGATGGGTTAGTAAATTTGCTGATAACACAAAGGTTGGGGGTGTTGTGGATAGTGTGGAGGGCTGTCAGAGATTACAGCGGGACATTGATAGGATGCAAAACTGTTCTGAGAACTGGCAGATGGAGTTCAACCCAGATAAGTGTGAGGTGACACACATAAAAGTTGCTGGTGAATGCAGCAGGCCAGGCAGCATCTCTAGGAAGAGGTACAGTTGAGTTACAGTCAGGCCGAGACCTACCTCATTTTGGTAGGTCAAATATGATGTCAGAATATAGCATTAATGGCAAGACTCTTGGCAGTGTGGAGGATCAGAGGGATCTTGGGGTCTGAGTCCATAGGGCACTCAAAGCTGCTGACTCTGTGGTTAAGAAGACAAACAGTGCATTGGTCTTCATCAATCATGGGACTGAGTTTAAGAGTCGAGAGGTAATGTTGCAGCTATGTAGGACCCTGGTCAGACCCCACTTGGAGTACTGTGCTCAATTCTGGTCGCCTCACTGCAGGGAGGATGTGGAAACCATAGAAAGGGTGCAGAGGAGATTTACAAGGATGTTGCCTGGATTGGTGATCATGCCTTATGAGAATAGGCTGAGTGAACTTGGCTTTTTCTCCTTGGAGCGATGGAGGATGAGAGGTGAGCTGATAGAAGTGTACAAGATAATGAGAGGCATTGATCTTGTGGATAGTCAGAGGCTTTTTCCCAGGATTGCTTGGAGGTAGGTACAGAGGAGATGTCAGGGGTAAGTTTTTTACGCAGAGAGTGGTGAATGCGTGGAATGGGCTGCCGGCGGCAGTGGTGGAGGCGGAAACGATAGGGTCTTTTAAGAGACTCCTGGATGGATACATGGAGCTTAGAAAAGTAGAAGGCTATGGATAAGCCACGGTAGTTCTAAGGCAAGGACATGTTTGGCACAGCTTTATGGGCCGAAAGGCCTGTATTGTGCAGTAGATTTTCTATGTTTCTATATTTCTATACCATGTAGGCTAGTGCTGGTGATGGAATTAACTACCTTTACAACTCTCTGCAGCTTATTTCAATCCTGTGCAGTGCAACCCCCCCCCCCCAATAGTGAACAGTGATTCAGCCAATTAGAATTCTCTCTATGGTACATCTGTAGAAATTTGTGAGTGTCTTTGGTGACATTGCAAATTTCCACAAACTCCTAATGAAATATTGTCACTGTTGTGCCGTCTTTAGTACTGCATTGATATGTTGGGCCTAGGAAAAAATCTTCAGCGATATTGACACCCAGGAACTTGAAACTACTCACCCTTTCCACGTCTGATCCCTGTACGAGGACTGGTGTGTGTTCCCTCGTTTTACTTTCTGAAGTCCATAATCAGTTCTTTGGTCTTACTGAAGCTGAGTGCAAAGTTGTTTCTACAACATCCCTCAACCAACTGATCTACTTCATTCCTGTAAGCCTTCTGGTCACCTTGTTTGGTCTTTTCATTGACTACTCTTTCAGTTTTGGCCTTGGTGATGCAGAAATTCAGGCTTCGATACCTTCTGTCTGCTGATAGCTGCAAGAAGATGACATGGCTTCCACGGGCAGCATCCTTGATGACAGGTGGTGCCTTCTTGAGACAGTACCTCACGTAGGAAGGATGTACCTGTGATGTATTGTATTGGACTGAGTCCACTACTCTCTACAGTTTCTTAGTTACTGTGCATTCAAATTGCTGTATTAGACCATAATGCAAACAGTCAGGATGCATTCAACAGTACATCTGTAGAGGTTTGTTAGCATTTGGGGTCAAACTGAACCTCCTTAACCTTATGAGAAAGTAAAGACTCCAGCACACCTCCCTTGTGATTGCAACTACAGCACTGTACAAAAGTCCTCGCACCCTTGATTGTTCATATAAATTTTGTTTTAGATGTTTACTTCTTGTCTTCTGCTTTAGTGTGTCAGTAGAAAAGGGCAAACTGTAGATTTCCGAACATTCCTTTTCCAAAAAATTAAATGTTAGAGATTTTTGTATTTTGTTAAAGAAAGGAACATATTAAGTAATAGACCAATATTCAAATAAAAACCTGCTGACTTTATAGTTAGTGCATGATTAAACAAAGATAACAAACAGGTGGCCAATGATCAATGACACAATGAGTTGAATAAACTAATCTGATAAACGGAAACAGAAATAAGTGTAAACGTAATCAAACTGGGTGAAGTACAACCAAACTAGAAGTTGAGGGTGTGGCAGATGAAACAGTTTAACCTTCAAATCATCAGTTCTTACACAGTAGCAAGAATGAGCATAGCAACAAGGCACAGGGTGATCATTCTGTATCAGTCTCTCTGAAGCAGAAATTTTGCATCTGACAAGACTTTCAAAATGTGCTGTTCAAACTCTTCTGAAGATGCATAAAGAAACAGGCAAGGGTGAGGACCTGAAATGCAGCGGTCAGCAATGGAACTGAGTGCAGCAGATGGGAAATACATCAAAAGGCGACCCTTCTACATCAGAAGAAGTCCAGCTCTGCAGTCAGCTCTGAATTCATAGATTAGATTAAATAGAATATGAGGACATGCAGTCCTCTTTTATTGTCATTTAGTAATGCATGCATTAAGAAATGATACAATTTGTTCCTCCAAAATGATATCACAGAAACACAAGACAAACCAAGACTAAAAAAACTGACAAAAACCACATAATTATAACATATAGTTACAACAGTGCAAAGCAATACCGTAATTTGATAGAAGAACAGACCATGGGCATGGTAAAAAAATTCTCAAAGTCTCTCGAAAGTCCCATCATCCTAAGAGACTGCATTAGGGAACTGGAGCTGTAGCTCGATGACCTTCGTCTGGTCAGGGAGAGTGAGGAGTTGATAGAGAGGAGTTACAGGCGGGTGGTCACACCAGGGTCACAGGAGGCAGACAAATGGGTCACAGCTAGGAGGGGGAAGGGGAAGAGTCAGGTAATAGAGAATACCCCGGTGGCTGTGCCCCTTGATAATAGGTACTCCTGTTTGAGTACTGTTGGGGGGGGGGACAGCTTACCTGGGAGAAGTGGCAGTGGTCGTGCCTCCGGCACAGAGTCCAGCCCTGTAGGTCAGAAGGGTAGGGAAAGGAAGAGGAGGGCAGTTGTAATAGGGGACTCGATAGTCAGAGGGTCAGATAGACGATTCTGTGGACACAGTCCGGAGACCCGGGTGGTAGTTTGCCTCTCTGGTGCCAGGGTCCGGGATATTTCTGATCGTGTCCAAGATATCCTGAAGTGGGAGGGAGAGGAGCCAGAGGTCATAGTACATATAGGTACCAATGACAAGGTAGGAAAAGGGGAGAGGTACTGAAAGAAGAATATAGGGAGTTAGGAAGGGAGTTCAGAAAAAGGACCGCAAAGTTAGTAATCTCGGGATTACTGCCTGTGCCACGCGACAGTGAGAGTAGGAATGCAATGAGGTGGAGGATAAATGCATGGCTGAGGAATTGGAGCAGGGGGCAGGGATTCAAGTTTTTGGATCATTGGGACCTCTTTTGGCGCAGGTGTGACCTGTACAAAAAGGACAGGTTATATGTGAATCCTAGGGGGACCAATATCCTGGCGGGGAGATTTGCGAGGGCTACTGAGGTGACTTTAAACTAGAATGGTTGGGGGGTGGGAATCAAATTAAAGAGACTAGGAGAGAGGAGGTTAGTTCACAAATAGAGAAAGCTATTAGACAGTGTGTGAGGGAGGATAGGCAGGGGACAGAAATCAGGAGCACTCAGACCAAAGATGTAGGGGACAAAGAAGAAAAAGATAACAAAGTTGTTTGTTCCATTAAGGATAAAAAGAGAGTAAGAGGTGGAAAGTTTCTTAAATGCATCTATTTTAATGTTAGGAGCATTGTAAGAAAGGTGGATGAGCTTAGAGCATGGATTGTTACCTGGAAATATGATGTTGTAGCTATTAGTGAAACGTGGTTGCAGGAGGGGTGTGATTGGCAACTAAATATTCCAGGATTTTGGTGCTTCAGGTGTGATAGAGTAGGAGGGACAAGAGGGGGATGTGTTGCATTGCTTAGCAGTGGTCCTCTGGCAGGATAGATTAGTGGACTCGTCCAGGGAGGCTATTGGGGTGGAATTAAGGAATAGGAAAGGTGTAGTGACACTTATAGGGGTGTATTATAGACCACCTAATGGGGACTGAGAACTGGAGGAGCAAATTTGTAAGGAGATAGCAGATATTTGTTATAAGCACAAGGCTGTGATTGTGGGAGATTTTAATTTTCCACACATAGACTGGGAAACCATTCTGTAAAAGGGCTGGATGGTTTGGAGCTTGTCAAATGTGTGCAAGTTAGTTTTTTGCAGCAATACATAGAGGTACCAACTAGAAAAGGGGCAGTGTTGGATCTCCTGTTAGGGAATGAGATAGAGCAGGTGACGGAGGTATGTGTTGGGGAGCACTTCGGATCCAGTGATCACAATACCATTAGTTTCAATATAATTATGGAGAAGGATAGGACTGGACCCAGGGTTGAGATTTTTGATTGGAGAAAGGCTAACTTTGAGGAGATACGAAAGGATTTAGAAGGAGTGGATTGGGACAAATTGTTTTATGGGAAGGATGTAATAGAGAAATGGAGGTCATTTAAAGGTGAAATTTTGTGGGTACAGGATCTTTATGTTCCCGTTAGGTTGAAAGGAAAGGTTAAAATTTTGAGAGAACCATGGTTTTCAAGGGATATAGGAAACTTGGTTCGGAAAAAGAGAGGGATTTACAATAAATATAGGCAGCTTGGAGTTAATGAGGTGCTCAAGGAATACAAAGAATGTAAAATGAATCTTAAGAAAGAAACTAGAATAGCTAAAAGAAGATATGGGGCAGCTTTAGCAAGTAAGGTGAAAATAAATCCAGAGGGTTTCCACAGTTATATAAATAGCAAAAGGATAGTGAGGGATAAAATTTGTCCCTTACAGAATCAGAGTAGATGGCTGTGTGCGGAGCCAAAAGAGATGGGGGAGATTTTGAACAATTTCTTTTTTTCGGTATTCACTAAGGAGAAGGATATTGAATTGTGTAAGGTAAAGGAAACAGGAAGGGTAGTTATGGAAAGTATGACGATTAAACAAGAGGAAGCACTGGTGCTTTCAAGGAATATAAAAGTGGCTAAGTCTCCGGGTCCAGACAAGATATTCCCTAGGACTTTGAGGGAAGTTAGTGTGGAATAGCAGGGGCTCTGACAGAAATATTTCAAATGTCATTAGAAACGGGGATGGTGCCGGAGGATTGGCGTATTGCTCATTTGGTTCCATTGTTTAAAAAGGGTTTTAAGAGTAAACCTAGCAATTATCGGCCTGTGAGTTTGATGTCAGTTGTGGGTAAATTGATGGAAAGTATTCTTAGAGATGATATATATAATTATCTGGATAGACAGGGTCTGATTAGGAACAGTCAACATGGATTTGTGCATGGAAGGTCATGTTTGACAAATCTTATTGAATTTTTTGATGAGGTCACTAGGAAAGTTGACGAGGGTAAAGCGGTGGATTTTGTCTATATGGACTTCAGTAAGGCCTTTGACAAGGTTCCACACGAAAGGTTAGTTAGGAAGGTTCAATCATTAAGTATTAATATTGAAGTAGTAAAATGGATTCAGCAGTGGCTGGATGGGAGATGCCAGAGAGTAGTGGTGGATAACTGTGTGTCAGATTGGAGGACGGTGTGTAGCGGAGTGCCTCAGGGATCTGTACTGGGTCCAATGCTGTTTGTCATATATATTAATGATCTTGATGATGGGGTGGTAAATTGGATTAGTAATTATGCAGATGATACTAAGATAGGTGGCGTTGTGGATAATGAAGTAGGTTTTCAAAGCTTGCAGAGAGATTTAGGTCAGTTAGAAGAGTGGGCTGATAGATGGCAGACGGAGTTTAATGCTGAAAAATGTGAGGTGCTACATTTTGGTAGGACTAATCAAAATAGGGCATACATGGTAAATGGGAGGGCGTTGAAGAATGCTGTAGATCAGAGGGATCTAGGAATAATGGTGCATAGTTCCCTGAAGGTGGAATCTCATGTGGATAGGGTGGTGAAGAAAGCTTTTGGTATGCTGGCCTTTATTAATCAGAGCATTGAGTATAGGAGTTGGGATGTAGTGTTGAAATTGTATAAGGCATTGGTAAGGCCAAATTTGGTGTATTTTGTACAGTTCTGGTCACCGAATTATAGGAAAGAAGTCAATAAAATTGAGAGAGTACAGAGGAGGTTTACTAAAATGTTGCCTGGGTTTCATCTCCTAAGTTACAGAGGAAGGTTGAACAAGTTAGGTCTTTATTCTTTGGAGCGTAGAAGATTCAGAGGGAACTCGATAGAGGTATTTAAAATTATGAGGGGGATAGATAGAGTTGACGTGGATCGGCTTTTTCCATTGAGAGTGGGGTAGATTCAAACAAGAGGACATGAGTTGAGAGTTAAATGGCAAAATTTTAGGGGTAACATGAGGGGGAGCTTCTTTACTCAGAGAGTGGTAGCTGTGTGGAACGAGCTTCCAGCAGAAGTGGTTGAGGCAGGTTCGGTGTTGTCGTTTGAAGTTCAATTGGATAGATATATGAACAGGAAGGGAATGGAGGGTTATGGACCGAGTGCAGGTCGATGGGACTAGGTGAGTAGGAGTTCGGCATGGACTAGAAGGGCCGAGGTGGCCTGTTTCCGTGCTGCAATTGTTACATGGTTATATGGTTATATCACGCAGACGGTAGAAGGAAGAAAAACTCTGTTCCTACCATGAGCTTCCAGAGCTGCAAACTTGCCGATGCAGCACCCTGGAAGCACCCGACCACAGCTGACTCTTGAGTCCATCCGAAAACTTTGAGCCTCCGACCAGCCCTCTGACACCGAGCACCGAGCACCATCTCTGCCGAGTGCTTCAATCCTGACCCCGGCAACAAGCAATAGGCAAAGCTGAGGATTTCGCGTCCTCCCCTCCGGAGATTCTCGATCGCACAGTAGCAGCGGCAGCGAAGCAGGCATTTCAGAAGTTTCTCCAGATGTTCCTCTGTGCTTCTCACGGCTGTCCCCATCAAATCAGGATTGTGCACGGCATCCTACTTCACAAATACAATATCATTCCGAGTGGCCGCGTGCGCTGCGTCACACCGCCATCTTCTCTTCCCTCCTAGAAACCACTGGAATGCAAGTGCACCCCTCTACAGTCTGGAGAAGTCTTGTCAGAAATGGTCTTCATGGAAGAGCTGCTGGCAAAAATCCATTCCTCTGAAGTGTTTGGAAGTGGAAACAAAGCAAGAGACTCACTTATGCACAAAAACATGATGCTGAAAAATGGAAGTATGTGCTCTAGACTGAAGAGTCAAAATTTAATACTTTTGACTCAAACAGGAGGCAGCTTGTCAGTCTGAGAGCTGGAGAGCACTACCTGGA